>NC_143440.1:10833214-11140000 GCF_987193195.1 Phasianus colchicus | reverse complement strand
TGTAGGACATCCACCAGATTTCTCCTCTCCTCTATGCGGTAGAGGTTAAATCAATCTCCATTCCTATGCACCTTCCTGTACATATATAAAGGAAGAAAAAAAAAAAAGAGCATATCACTAATGCAGCTAATTCTCAGTATCTTGAAGCAATTGACACAAGTACATGAATTAACTCATCACTTTATATCACTCGAGGCAAATGCGCTATTTGGAGTACCTCTTGGTAAGACTAAGCAATTTAAGATCCATTAGTATTTGGAATATTCTGCTTCATTAAAACCACAGTCATCCCTAAATGTAAATGAGTGGAGAGAAAGAGCTATCAACCTCTTGGTTGTGCTAGACGAACTTAAACTCTCTATATTAACTTAACTCTCTATATTGCAAAGTACCGTAAAAAGGTTTTAATATAAATACAAAAGAGGCCTTAGGTTTCCCCAAAAGGGGATTTCCTATCCTGGCTTCAAGTTTCTCATATCCTTATTAAGTTTGAACTACAGCGTGGATTGAATGGGGAAAAGCAATTCTGGTAGACAACGCTGAAGTTTTTACTATCACGTTGGGATAGTTTTGCAAGACACTGAGTCTGTTGTATTCCGCTACTTACAAACCCAAATCCTTTCTCCTTGATAATAGCTGCAGTGTCTAATTTTGTGGGAGAGCTGGAATTATTATTTTTAATAAGAATAATACATGTTCTGTTTTCATTCAAAATTTCCAAATGATTTTTGATTCCAGGGCCCCTTACCTGGAGCTTGACCTGAAGAACTTTTAAGACCAAGCCAGATTTGCTTTCATTTATGATAATTCTATCCTCACAAGGCATTATAAATCAAAGATAAAACCAGAACTTTCAGATTTCAATCAGACTAATGGTACATCTGCAGCTCACTAAACAAAATCTATTATTACAAGGAGTTGTTCAACACTTATGGTAAAAGAACAAGGAAAGAATCCAGAGATGCTTCTAGAAAAATGTTCTTTTTGTCCTTAGCTCAGTTACATTCAAGCCTCAAGATGTTCCTCAACTTTATAAAGCTATTTTTGTCTAAGCAGTAAAGGTAGGGATGTTACAGAAGTCACAGAGATTTCTGGAAAAAATGAAGTCCTTTCAGAGTGGCACCTAATTTAGTCTTAAGTCTTTTCCAAAAGTTGAAACACACTTTCAGGGCACCAGACCTTACAAATCAAACAAGACTGGAATGCCTGCAGGTAATGGCTGCAAACTGAAGGAAGCCAGGCGCTGTTTCACGGTGGAGGAACGAACAGTTTGATCCCTGCTAACACAGTGCAGCCTGCCTTCCCTCTTCACCAAAGGGCCAGTCCAACTTTCCCCAACGATGCTGATCTAAGGTGAAAATACCCCCATCAGAGCAACGGCTACAGACACGTGTCCCTGCTGACACTACTGCTGGAAGGGACGTGCTGGGTGACTGCTGCCATGCAGTGTTCTGCCATTGGAAGAGAACCAGCTTCCTTCCTGACACCATTTGGGCACCTGTTTTAAGGGCAGCTTGTGTCCAGCACACAGTGCGGAACTCACTGTTGCATTGGATGGTAGGCTTGTAGGCAGTAACATCAAAATCAAGAAGTAAGTATCCTGAGCATGCATCTTCAGAGCACAAAATGCATGTCAAGGCCACTGCACGGCCCCTGTATGTCTTAAACCACAGTTACATTAACTGTGAAAAATTCAAAAATAGTTTCCATGAGCAAACAAAGGCATTGGACTCCTGTGCATCAGGATTAGTGTTTTGCAGCTGCAGGGAAGATACTTTATAATTAAGTCTGCACCCTCCAGCAGATCTCAGTTGGAAGTACCAGCAGTCTTTGGCAAAAACTGGTTTGAAATCAGCCCAGCTTCCGGCTGAATAGCTCTGCTGGTGAGGAAGAAAAGCCCGTGTGTTTCTATGGCTCCCACACAGCAAAAGCTTGCTTAGAATATCTGAAAATGTAGACCCAGTACATCTTTATTTTCTTGCTTTTCATTTCCTGGCAAGACTTACGATTCTTTCAAAAAAGAGCTTACTTACAAGAATGGTTGCAAAATTAACAATTAATTTTCTGTTCAAATGGATATGATGAACACAGTGCAAAATGGTCCACAAATAATGGCGTGGAACTGAGGGTAAATCTGAAATTCCTACACTTTTTGCTTTTCTTGCTTACTGATAGGTTCATAGATGCAATGCTGGGGTGGAACTGCATGAGAAAAAGAAGACTTGGGCTGAGTGGATTGTAGGAACGATGTTACAAAGGCTGTTGGCTTAAGGTTTGAGGCCAGCTAAGTAGGATCCCAGACCTGACTCAGAATGGAGATTGATCATCACGTGTCTTCATCCTTTTTCTCATAGTCTGGTTGCTCAGGGAAGAATTGTAGAGTCCTTTCATGCTGAATGGGTTTAAGGGCAGCTAGCTGTTTATTGCCCTAAAGGTACGCAATGCCTCACATCACTGCATCAGAGTGAGACCAAGGTTTGTGTCAGGAGAATTCACAGTAACGTTATTTTTAAAATCATTTTCAGTGTTGGTCTGTCCTCACTGCTATGTTGGCCTATCCTCACTGCTACAAGTGCCCTTCTTTCCCATCTCTCATTACTATGCAGTCTGGCCAACAATAGCTCAAATTCGATAGCACTCCTCTACTGCCAGCACTCCATCCAGGCAGGTCCTGGCTCTCCCTACTTGCCAACTGGCCTGTTGGGAAAAGCTACCAGGTAAGAGGAGGCTGCAGGTGGTTCCTGGCCAGAAGGGTGACAAGCGAGACTGGAGCAGTGCTCCAGGGCCACCTGTTTTAGTAGCACAAGCAGACAAGTTACCTGTCCTTACTAAAGGGTGATAAGGTGGCATGGCACCTGGCATCAGACTCTTTTCACCTCCCACCATGTTCAGTGTTAGGCACAATGTCATGGCAAATTCAAAATAAAAAAGTCCTATCGTTGTCTTTTGGGGCATGTGGGGAGATTCTTGGCCACAAGAATCTTGTGCAATACAAGGCCTGAAATGAGATCTACCAGGGCAGCTTGCAATTCTTAGAGCTCATATTTTAGACTCTCTTCAAACTAAAGTGGACCTTCTTACTTCATAGAGTCATAGAATGGCCTGGGTTGAAAAGGACCACAATGATCATCTAGTTTCAACCCCCCTCCTATGTGCAGGGCTGCCAACCAGCAGACCAGGCTGCCCAGAACCACATCCAGCCTGGCCTTGGATGCCTCCAGGGATGGGGCATCCACAGCCTCCTTGGGTAACCTGCCCCAGTGCATCACCACCCTCTGAGTGAAAAACTTCCTCCTAATATTTAACCAAAACCTCCCCTGTCTCAGTTTAAGATTGCTTCACACTCTGTTCAGAGCTGGAAGAGATCTTGGCAACTCTGAGAGCAAGAAAGGTTTCTAAGTGACTGAAAACACTGCACACTTACAGCAAAGGATGACTCCTGCAGGATTCTGCCTATGTCCCCAGAGTGTCTGTGCCCCAGCCCCTGGGCCAGCAGAGCCCCTGCAGTGTCAGTGCTGCTGCCCAGGCCCGGGAGGGGCATACTGCTATTGCAGATGGCCCTTGCTTGCTGCATGCAGCCAATGGACATGTACCACTGAATGGCAGGCTGCCTGGCTGCAGGCTGGCAGGGCAGAGTGGGGCTGGGTACTGCCATGCATCTGAACAGTGCTCCCTAGGACCTCAACAACAGGCTTCAGAGGCAGGCCAGCTATTCACTGCTGTGACCAGGTCCAGCTGTACGTGCATGCTGCTTTTTCTATTCTTATCAGTCTCTTTCATGAGCAAGCTCTGTTGTTGCTTTTCACACTGTAAATAATCTTTTCTTTTTCTATTATTTTTTTTTTTTTCACCTAATGCAAGGATTGGGCACTTAATTGCTGTCATTTTGGATAAACTTTCTCCTATGCTTATCTGTGGTTTTTCCAGCAACATGGTAGCAAGAAAGTCTCTAGCCACTTGGCAGTACTAGTCACAGTGCTCTCCCCTGTTTCATCATAGCAGAAAGCTGTCTGTGCTGGCACTGGAAGAGACCATATGCTTAGAAATCCTCTGTTGCTTTTGTGCCCCATATAGCATTTCCCTTTCTTCCCTTAGGGAGGAGCAGTCACAAAGAGTCCCCTTACTTTGTGTTAAGAAGTGGAAGCATTTACTGTGATAGTAGTGCTGCCCTTCCCAAAATTGCCAAGAGACAAAGAAGTCTGAGCTGCTCCAACTATTGAGATTGAAACAGAGGTATAGGAATATCTATCTGTCTTTATTTATTTGTATATACATTTCTCATTCTCATATTATTTTTTTCCCCTCTGGTAACCCGATATTCCTTTAAGTCTATTCCTTTGTTGCATTTTGTCTTCACTTCCTGTCAAATTATTTCATCTTATTTAGCCTCACCTGCCAAAATACATGAGCTAATTCTCTCTGTGATGACCTGCCACTGCTTCTTAGTCTCCAATGACAGGGTGCAGCAACTGCATGCCTGCAAAGCCTGTGCCGTGAAAATCACCTGGGCACCTTTACATTCACATAAGCAGAGAAGACAGGCTCAGACTGAAATGCCTCGACCAGCTTAGCCCTGCTCTTTGGTGCTGCCCAACAGGCAACCTCTGCTCATGAGCACGGCCCTTTCACAGCTTTCAACCCTGGGCTGCATGACGATGAGTGGGTCTGAGCCCATGGATGACACCATTTATTTGAATTCATCCTCACTAATTCTAAAGCGCTCAGTCTCCAGGGAAAGTTACATAGTGTTACTCCCTGAAAAAAAAATTGTAATTTTTTGTATAATGAGCGTTCTGAAATTATTTATTACTCTATGGATTGACTGCATGCTACCTGAAACAAAGCAGCAAAGGAGTGAACTTCTTATAATACTGTGGTGCTTATTTTTGTCATTTGTGTTGCTGTGATGCTGGATGTTACTCTTTATCTGACTTTTACCTCTGCATGCAGAGCTATGATAGCCCTGTGCCACCCTGCAGCACAGAAGATCCTTGCTTGGTCAGCCACATGGTTGTCCAACAAGTCCTCACTTGTGCCTGCAATATCCTTTTAGACCTCATGGGTAAACAGATACCTCTTTCATCTCCCCAGCAGAAGTGAGTGAGTGAGAATTGGTGTTACACAAGACTTTGTGTTGACGCTGTTCAAAGTGGTGAGTTTTATCCTTAATGTTATACTGAGGGAACGCATGTGGTGACCAGTGATTGATTATCTTCACAAAGCTCATTTTCACTCAGCAGTGGTGAGTTTCAGAAGGGTGATAATAATGGATATCACCGGCTAAGTTCTCTCTCACACGTTGTCCACTGTCCCGTGGAAATAAAAAAGTGATTAATTCCTCTAACAGCTCTTAGGGTACTCGGGAAACATCAACATCAAGTGGTAGATACTGCAAATTTCCTTATGGGAATAAAAGTCCATGATAGATCCCCTTTAACAGCAACAGCTGAGGAAAATACAAACTGGAAAAATGCCTGTAAGGAAATGAGCTTACCAATGAAAACAAAACCCTCAGTAGAGATTCGGGATATCCACAGACTAGGGATGAACAAGAAAGGCACATCTAACCTGTGAGCTAGAGCTTGCGTGCTTGAAGAAACAGAACTGAAGCTGGAGGCTTTGGAGGGATGCTTGACTGACCTTGCAGATGCAGGCTATACAGCTTGAATAAGGAAAAAATAGATGGCTTGTGTTATCTTTCAGATTGAGGAAATAGTCCTCTTTGGGAGAGTTTAGCTAAGATGCTTCCAAGCACGCACTTTTCTTTAAAAGGAGACAAACGTAGGGATTTCCAGGGATCTGCAAAGTGGTAAAGGTAATACCTGAGGATGTTTTGCCAGTGCCAGTTTGTCAGGAGGGCATCAGGACACCATTCTCTAGGGCAAAATGTCCACTAGAGGAGAAGGATGCAGTGGCAGATGCAGGTGCACCCTCCCATCTAAGCTCCTACTCCTAAGTGGCAGCAACTTCAGAGGCAACAGTGTGGGGTTAGAGCATGGTTACAGCTCATCTTCTCCTGCTTCCATGTAAGAAAATGCAGCTGGTCAACCCCCTGCTCCCAACGCACGCCTAAGCGGTCACAGGGTGCACGGTGTCAGTAGGAAATTGGAGTAATGAGGCTCAATTAAGCAGCTCCCCATACAGCCATGGATGAACTTGTCCCAGCAAGAGTACCCAGATCCACTGGCTCACTGGGATGGTTGTGTGATGTCCTGGTTCAAAGCCATTTGTAGGGAGCTGAATATTCCTCCCAGTGGGACACACTTGCCCTTTTGAGCACCAGAAACACAGGGTGTAGCCAGGGGGAGGCCACAAAGACAAAGGACTTTAACATCATCCCTTTCGTTTTCATACAAGCCTGCTTAACGAGAAGCAAGAATAGGCAAGAGGAGGAAAAGCCTCTTAAAACATTGGAAAGGCTTTGGCTGATGTGACACTGGCTCACTTCTACTATGAAATTTGGGTTTCATTTAGCTTTGCTTTCGTCAGTGTGTATGGAGGACAACACTTACCTTCACTTTGGGGGCCAGCATAACACTCTGTCTTCTCCTTTTGAAGCAAGTCTTTGGTGTTGAAGGTAAACGTGGTGGCTGGGATCTTTGCAGCCTTTTCCCAGGGGTATATTTCTACAGAAATACATAGATCTGAAAAGATAAACCATTTGTTTCTATTAGGAGTACTTAAGGAGGGAAAAAAATCAGCCTTGTTTAAATCTAGCATCATTACTTTTTTCCTTTCTTTTTGCCAGGGATTTTTTTCTCCAGCTGCATTCACATAAACTGTGCTCCCAAACTTCCAGTCATGATGGAAATAAGAAGAGAGCCTCTGATCTGTCTGAAGTTAGGCCACTGAAGCTTCACTTACTTCAGGGAAGTGATGCTGCTTACTGTAGACTTCACAGTTTTTGCAGTGACATGCAAGTCACTTAGTTGAATTTTGTTATAATAACATATAAAGTTCGCAGAACTGTACACACAAAATCACAGAATCGTTTGAGCTGGAAGAGACCCTGAGAAGTCATGGAGTCCAACATCCCTGCAACAAACAAGGAATTCTGCAGCTCGATCAGATTGCTCAGAGCCTGTTCCTATATATATATATATGTATGCATATATCATAAGCTTGTACTCATAATTAGAGAAGCCATACTGCTCATTGCAGACCCCCACTCTCACTTGGACAGCTGTGGAGCAGGGTGACCTCAGTAGACAGCGGTGAGGCACTTTGGACATGGGTTTGGACAGGGAAGGGGCTGAGGTGGCACCCTTACAAAGGGGCATTCAAAGCAGGGAATGACAAGTCTAATTAATTCCAGGCTCCCAGGTATTCTGAGAAAGGTCTTATTGACTGACAGAGAGACAATGTTTGCATAATTACCTAAACATGTAGCCTTTGAATAATAATAACATCGTTATTCTCTGAGATACACTTTATTTTCAGGAATGACCTGATAACAGCAGAAACAAAATACTCAATTTCACAGTTACATCGAAACAAAAACAATTACAGAACACATACAGAAATTAAAATCTATTACAGGCAATTTGTGCTAGAAACTAAACATCCCCTAAAGCTAGACAACCTCAGTCATTTCAGTTTGGTTCGGCTATGATCGGCTATCTTCTCTGCATCACTAGTTAGGCCTGAGACCTGTTCTCTCATACTAGAGATCAATAGGTCCTAGATCAGACAAGTCACTGCTAAGCCATGTTAAGCTCCTAGAAGGAAGGATCCTCTTCAGAGGCTCTGACGTTATTTTTCATTCACTACTGAGATCAGCAGAGCTTTTGCCAGCAGTCCAGAAAGCGTGGAACACACCTCAGTCTGTCCTTTTCTGCACTCCTAACAACCCTAATGGGTTCACCAGTGGAGTGTTTCTGAAAGCACAAGAGATCATTTGTTCTGATGACATAAATGTGGAGGTAAAACTGGGTACTGGCATGTTGTATCTGAGCCCCTTCCTTCACTGGGCAGTGGGAGCAGTGGGACAGTGCTGCCAGGTGCTGACTGAGTGGCAGCGAGTGGCACCGAGCTGCCCATCAGGCTGGGAAGGGCCTGACAGTGATGTGGAGTGGAAGGGGGAGAGAGAGAGAATGCTTGCCTCAAGTGCTGAGCCATCATGGAAGATAACAACAGTAATTTGTGGCTCTGCATAGCGACCTCCTCTGCTACAAGTAGTTCTCACTGACACTAAAGTGGCTGCAGTTAATAGGCTTTTACCATTGCCACCTAAGGGAGAATTTGTACATCCTCTTTTCCTGTGAACTACTACAGATGATCCCTCCTCATTCTCATGGCCGAGGGCTGCTGTGCAGGTGCCACGTACACCATCAGTGCCATCAGACAGGTGGAAGCTGCAGCAGGGCTGCCCCAGCTGAGGGGTGAGGTGAGCCATAAATCTGACTCGGTGATGCTGAGAATCAGCTGGTAGGGAACAAAGGGCTGAAGAAAGCAGTTAGGAATAAACACTAACTTTCTTCTTTTCCTCTGCATTTCCCCCAGCTTCACTTCATAGCTTTGCTGCCAAGGTCTGAGCAGCAAAAAAATAATGGTACAATTTAAAAAGCCATTTTTGGTAATGAATTCTGATACCAAATTCCCAACCCATGCTTTTCCAGGTGGCTTGCTTCTCATCGCATGCACCATAACCTGGAGGTATGCTACAGTTTTTCTCCTGACAGTTTGGCCATTTAAACGCACAGCGTTTTGTACTTTCAAGAATTCAGATCTGCAGTTTCAAAGTGGAATTATGCCAATCACGTAGGCCAGCTGGCTAAGTCCATTGTTAGGAAGTCGTAAATAAGGATGACTTGGGGTCACTTAATGGAAAAGCACTGATATTTCATCCAAGGCTTATTGCTGTCCTCTGGTCCAAACTGAAGTGAGCTTATGGTCTCAGCTTAGTTTTAGTGGACAAACCGTCCCTGTCACAGTTTCCCTGTTCCTACTGTAAAGGATCCATATGCTGCTGAAAGGACACGATAGACTCCAGTCTATGGCCCATACCCAGCAGCTTTCTGACTTCAGTGGCATGCTTCCCACCTCAGAAATTAATTCCGCACAAGCGCAGTGCTCAAGGAGGGAACGTTCACAATACTCCTGCCCTTGCACTACACATTTTTTCGATTTGACACAAAGTTAAAGGATTGCCATTGCAGAAGCAATGGTTGGCTATAAGGCACTAGGGTTCTGCAGGATGGCTGCTGGGATCTCTGAGCCTGCTCCACAGAGAGCAGTGCCAAAACACCTCAATTCTTCCCACATGACCTCACGTGAGAGCTTGCCAGGAGCTGCTCCTGGAACCCTTACAAGCAGTTATTAAGCAACACCTGATCATTGCACGTCAATGTGCTGCAGGTAACATGGAGCACAGCTGACACAGCTGACAGAGCCCAGGAGTCCAGACAGCACACGCAAAATAAACTCAACAGGCTGCTGCTAGGAGGAGACAGGCTGCATGGGGACCCACATTCCTACAGGCACAACTTTGCCTTTTGCTGTCCTTACAAAGCAGCTGAAAATATCCGCTAACCCCGAGAACAAACGCAACATTTTAAAGCAGGGTAGGCCTGTAAGACTTTTTAACACTTGTTCGTTGATTATATTAATGCCAGAATATATTAAAGGAGTGCAATATAAATTTGATTTTGATTGTTTTGTACACACGCCAGTGAAAAGGAACTGATTGGATACAGTTCACAGGCAGTATGTTAATACGCTATTTTCTTATGATGATAGCTTTGCATAATCTTTCTTTTTCCAAGATTTAGAAGAACCTGTTGTTAACCAAAGCACAGGAGAGAGGAAGAATACAATTTACATAAAATCGGCTACCCTACACATTAATTAGTAATGTGGCTGAGCGGAAGGTGTGTTCACTTAGTAGAAAGTACACTTTATAATTTATACACCAGCTGTTTCAGTGCTTTCTAGTCCATTTTCCTCCCTGCCTGCCTCTAATGAAATCGTGTTACTGGAGAATTGACTGGGGTGAATTGAGATTTTAATCCCATTGACGCTTCTCTATGGAAAGGCACGCTGGTGGGAACTTTTAATGGAAGGTCTGTAATCAGAAGACACTTGTATTCAGTCCCCCACTATAATGACTCTCATCAAATGTTAAAGCCCAGGCAGTGTGCAGAAGGCTAGAATTTCAAGGTTTTTGACCAACCCCATTTGAGGCATTCCTCTGGGAGTGTGTGATTACTCAAGTTTAGCAGTTTATTGCCTCATCTTTCAATATCCAGTGAAGCACAAAATTCTCATCTAGGTTGCTCTTTTTACTTAAAGAACAGGCCAAAATAGACTGCAGAGCTACTAGCACTGTCATTGAGGTTAATTCTTGCTTCTCAGTTAACAGGAGATCAATGGAAAAGCTTTAAAATATTACAACACAAATGCTGCTCAGTCTCTAAGTGTTCCGCAGCCTTTGTAAAAATGCAAGTTCACACCACGCTTTTCCAATGCACAACTCACATTTATTTATCACTAAGTGTTTCCTTAAGGCGAGGACTAACATTAATTGAGAGGTGGTGCTGTTCTGCAAAGAGGGATGTAAACATGTATTAAAATCCAGCAGAGCGAACAGTTTTCCTATTCCCCAAACTTTACAGTCAAGAAAAGTACAGTCATTAAAAGAGAGGTGGTCAAAAAAGCAAGCTGAATTGGGAGTTAATGGGACTCATTATGTCAGCTGCATGTTAGTAATGTCTCCTTCTCCACCAGAAAAACAAGCAGAAATAGACACAGAAAAGCAAAACCCACTTAAACAAATGCCTGTTAAAATCCCTGTGAGGAGAATGCATTTGCTCTGAACAGCCACAAACACATCAATTAATACAGTGGAAGCCACTTAAACAAATACATGTTAAAAAAGTAAACTGGAAAAAATGAAGGAACTTCTGACAAAAGATGTCAAATGCTGTTAAAAGGAATAAATCCATTTAAAAGACAACAAATTTTTCAAATGCAGCGAGTCAAAATAGAAGGGATAATAATAGGAAGAATGCCTTTAAAGAATTAATGTTAAATTAAAAAGTCTTTCCCTTTCTTCTCCTTTTCCCTCCTTCCAAAAAAAGGAATAAAGATGAGGGCTTCTTTAATAAGCATTTCTCTGGCAACTTAATGAATACGTTTGAATGACTTTCCCCATTCCCTGTTCCTTTCTTATTGAATTGGTCAGACAAAGGTCTAATTTGGGAGTGTTTTTACTTAAAGGAGTTCTTTATTTCTGACACTTCTTTCGGGCCAGCATGAGTTCAAGATTTTCCCCTCTCCATGCAATTCACTCCCTCTGCTCCTTTTCTTATTTTACTTATTTCAATAAGTGCTAGGATCCACTTGTTATTAGAGGTTACTCTTTCATGGCTTCCAATCTGAATAGGCACTTCCATTCTCATGCATTTCCCTGCAGAATTCATTGCAATTATTGTATATGCACCATAATTCATGCAGGAACGAGTATAATGCAGCTTTTCATTGAACTATCTGCGTGAATTTTTCATGGCTTATTTAATGGGGATATTTGTGTATATATTTTTCTCCGTGCCCTAGCAACTTTCAGGAGGTCTTCCTGAGGCTTCCCCAACTCAGCTGTGGTGAGCATGTTTGAGAACTGCGAGTCTCCAAAGTCAAAGGGAACATCTGATCTTCAGATGTCTTTGCAATTTCTCTAACAGCTCACGAACATCTTTTGTTCTATCAGCCCCAGTTCACTTCTTATAAGCACTGGAAGTATGCTTTCAGTTACCAGCCTCCTGTCCAATTCTTGGATGGTTTTCTTTCTCTCCACCCTGCCAAGACAACCTCTTTTCCCAATAAGCTTGCTGCTGGTGTCTCTCAGAAGTACACATCCTTGCACCAACGATCTGCATGCCTCACAGACATCCATTAATTTATTTTCCCGACACCTATACTAGGCATGTAATATTACATCAGTCTGGCAGAGAGGGAGCTGGAGACAAAGCAACTGATTCACCCAAGGGCACTGAGAAAATCTGCTCTAGAGCCAGAAAACTCATTCAGACTCTCACTTCTTAAACCCAGATCTTACTGTTCCACACAGACTTAATCCACAAAAAAAAAAAAAAAAAAGAGAAAGATACAAATTCAGACATTCTGAAGTTGTGCCTAACCACATATTACTAACATCTTATTATGTGAGCTAACAGGCAATCTTTTCTAGCTCTCCAGAAGTAAACAGCAATATAAGTAAGGCCATTAAAGTTGCTTAGATTTGAACAAATGAGATGCATTCTTTTTGTAAAGAGAAAGGAGGCGTGTGGGCACAGACTATTACTGCACTCACTACATGCTCACCTTTTTTTTTTTTTTAATTGTTGCAGTATTTATCAACTCTATTTCTAAACGATGCACCAAAGAAAACATGAAGGCTATTGTGAGATAAGGGGTGATCAAAGGGGAGAGAAAAATAATAAAAACAATAAAATAATTGATTGGGCTGCAGCATTTCTGGAAAAGGGTCCTGAACCAAGAGCAGATCAAGACATGGGTGAGGTTTTTACTCAAACTAAAGACAGAAGCAGTTCAAAAGTGTAACATCTGCCATATCATAGAATTGTTGGGGTTGGAAAGGACTTAAGGAGATTATCTAGTCCAAACTCCTGCTAAAGCAGGTTCCCTACAGCAGGTTGCACATGAGAGTATCCAGATACGTTTTGAATATCTACAGAGGAGACACCACAACTTCTCCAAGCAGCCTATTCCAATGCTCTGTCACCCTCATCGTAAAGAAGTTCTCCCTTGTGTTCAGATGGAACTTCCTATGTGCCAGTTTGTGCCCACTGCCCCTTGTTCTGTTGCTGGGCACCACTGTAGGGAGCCAGGCCCCATCCTCTTGACTCCCACACTGCAGATGTTTATAAGTATTTTTAACATCCCCTTTCAGTCTTCTCTCCTGCAGGCTGAACAGCCCCAGGTCTCTCAGCCTTTCGTCATACAGCAGACACTCCAGGCCCCTCACCATCTTTGTGGCCCTCTGCTGGACTCTCTCTAGGAGATCCCTGCCTTTCTTGCACTGGGGAGCCCAGACTGGTGCACAGCACTCCAGCTGTGGCCTCACCAGGGCAGAGTAGAGGGGGAGGATCACCCCCCTCCACCTGCTGGCCACGCTGTTTTTCATGCTCCCCAGGAAATCATTGTCCTCCTTGGCCAAGGGGGCACACTGCTGGCTCATGGCCACCTGTTGTCCACTGGGACACACAGCTCCCTCTCTGCAGAGCACCTTTCCAGCAGCTCAGCCCCTAACCTGTACTGATACATTATTCCTCCCCACATGTGGGACTTGCTCTTGTTGAACCTCACCACATCACCCTCTGCTCAGCTCTCCAGATCTTGCTGAATGGCAGCACAGCCTTCTGGAGTGTCAGCCACTCCTCTCAGCTTTACATCACTAGCAAACTTGCTGAGGGTGGACTCTACCCTTTGATCCATGTCACTGATGAAGATGCTGAACAAAACCAGACCCAGCACAGACCCCTGGGGACATCGCTAGTTACAGGCCTTCAACTGGACTCTGTGTGCTGATCACAGCCCTCTGAACTCTGCCAGTCAGCCAGTTCTCAATCAACCTCACTGTCTACTGACCTGTTTCACACCTCCTAATCTTACCTAAGAGGATGCTGTGTGAGATAGTGTCAAAAGCCTTGCTGAAGTCAAGGTACACAACATCCACTGCTCTCCCCCCATGTACCCAGTCAGTCATTACATCATAGGAGGCTACCAGGTTGGTCAAGCATGATTTTCCCTTAGTGAATCCATGTTGACTACTCCTGATAACCTTCTTCTCTTCCACTTGCTTGGATATGGCATCCAGAATAAGCTACTCTGTCAACTCCCGAGGAATGGAGGTGAGGCTGACTCGTTTGTAGTTTCCCAGTTCCTCCTTCTTGCCTTTTTTTGAAGACTGGAATTTTCCTCCAGATCTTAGGCACCTCTTCCATTCTCCAGAACTTTTCAAAGACTACAGAATCACAGAACCGTAGGGGTTGGAAGGGAATTCTAGAGATCAGCAAGTCCCATCCCCTTTGATAAAGGAGCTTCCCTACAGCAGGCAATAGAGATGAAGATGATAGAGAGCGGCTTGGCAGTTGTTTCTGCCAGCTCCCTCAATACACATGGGTGCATCCTGTCAGGGCCCATGGATCTGTGTGCATTGAGTTTGCCTAGATGATCTCTGACCAAAGGGAAGTCTTCCTTTTCACAGACTATCTCTCTTATCTCCAGGGTCTGGGATTCCTGAGACCAGAGATCACACAGATGAAGTGTGTCTTCTGTGATTTATCTGTTCACTGCCACCACCTCCTCCTCAATGAAAACGTAAGAAGATAATGGTCAGTGCTTGACTCAAATGTAAATTAGTGTAATATATTCTGGAGGCCAAAGCAATAATGCCATTCAGACAGGTATCAAATTGATAAGACTGGGAAGTATACGCCACCTACATTTCCTGTAGAAGGTAGCTATATGGTAGTTTTTACAGGAAAGTTTTACAGGAAAGGTACAACCTTTGTTCTGCGAAAAATCAACTCAAGCTAAACTAAATCAAAATGCAGGACATCCCTGTTAGGAAACAAATCCATATAAGCCTTAGGGGCTAGACTAGCTATCCCAATATGACACTGATCTTTCACATACCTAGATGACTTCTAGAGAGTCCATGGCATTCATTTCTCAATGTGTGTTAACCTCTAATAGTTTAATACACCACATGTTCTCCTCAGGCCAGACTACCTTCTCTGATGTGGTCCTAAGGAGACCAACAAACACCACAACCCACATCCAAACCTAGTGCTACCATCCAGAGAGAAAAGTCAGCAGGCACAGAAAGAAGAGATGGCGTAATCGAAGTTTTGCTGTGTTGAATCACTGAAATGAGATCATAAGCTTCTATAATGCATTGATTTTTGTGCATTTCCTGGGAGGATGCCATTTGAAGGAGATAAGGTCCTTTTGTTTCTACTTAGGCTTTATTTAACACTAAATTTTACTCTTTTATGTACAAGATTCAGTTGTGACAGTAACAGGCACAGTGCCTTGATAGGCATGGTTTTGTCCCATTTATGGGAGTATGGCAAGGCCACACAGCTCAGAGCTCTAATTTGCTTCACATTCTTTTATGAATTCCTGTGACCTACAAAGAACTTTCATGTATGCATGTCTTCAATAGATCGAGGTAGCTTTCCTTAATATTTTATGACCGTGCGTGTTTAACAGGGACATACTTAAAGTGAGAGGATTTTATACCCTCTTATCTTTAATTTTATGGTAATTATTCAGAATACAATTTCATGTTTTGTGGTTTTTTAAAACAAACAAAGAGGAAACAGTAATAACAGTGAGAGTTACATATCTGAATGAAGCAGGGATAGTCTATTCATGCCCTACGCAGCAAAGGACAGAGAATAGAAACAGTTGTCTATGAAGTTTCAATTAATAAAGATGTTCATGCAAGTCTAATACTTAAAATAGCACATTTTACTATTGAGGCTACAGTGCACCACCTGCCAGGATTTTCAGTATCACAAACATCCCTCTTCTGCAATAGCATTAGTCCAGACCTTCCTGGTTCAGTCTGCTTTCTGCTAAGGGTAGTTGTGTACCTGAGCAAGCCACTCAAAAGACAAAGCAATGGAGAGGTTGCTATCTTCTGCATGAATCACTGACCTGGTGACTCAGTATGCAAAGAGGGGGGAAAAGAACACTGCAAGATTTATGTAAATCCAGAAAGGTAGGCAAAGGAGTAGGAATTTACAAAGACCTAATAGACAGTTCTTCTGCAGTGACGTACAGTGGGAAATATTTGACATCTAATACTTTGAATCAAATGCTCAGCAATCATGAATTCACAATATGATATTCCCTGAAGACTTCCACAGCATTCAGACGGTTTACTTAAGGACAGATGACTTGCAGGAAGGTGTATTTGTCCCCCAGCTGCTTTGTACTCCATATCACCTCCAAATCCTTGCTGCTTTTAGGACAAAATAATGAAAACAAATGCTCATTTAGAAAACTTCATCCAAAAAAGGCCTCAGCAGGCACCTGCTTGCCTCAGCCAGGCCACTTCTACTGTCGGCCTGGCTGCAGAGCAGTGGTGCCAGATCCCTCCTAGGAAGGGAAGCAGTCCCAGTGCTGCAGCCTAAATGCCTCCCAGCAAAGGCATTGTGCCACTGGGTGTGCTGACAGCAGCAAGGCCACCTCTGTGCCCAGCCACCAGCACTGACTGTGGGTCAGGACTACAGCTACAACTATGTGTTTGCACCAAGCAGAAAGCAGACCCATTGAGCAGCGCATCTGTTCGTCTGACAGTCAAACAGGGATTTGACTGCAGATCTTCAGGGAAAAGTCTAACAGAAAAGATCTGAGTGTCTGCCTCAGCCTTGGCATGCAATAGCGCAGCTCCATTGCCATTCGGGAATTGGCATATGTCTGGAATTAGGCACACTGGCAATCAAGCCACTTCTTTACAAATAACTGAAAAAAGTGAACAAAGTGGTTGTTATCTAATTGGCTCAGGCATCTGGGACACAGTGGGTGAATAATATTGATTATATTCATTCAGGTTTTAAAGTGAATTTACTTTGGCCGACTGCTCTCCCTTCATATTTACTTGCCATGAGCATTTGAGTGATCAAGTTTTACTAACACAGATGTGACCTTGACCGAGTCCTTCTGCCCCTCTGTGCTTCCATTTCCTTGTTCTCTCCTACCTGTCCCAACTGTACATTAAAGGCATCTCATTAGGTGTACTGGGCCTATCTCGTTAAGGACCCTTCTTGTCTGAGATGACTCTACACAGCTGTGATGAAAACTATAATAATAATGATAAATTGTGCAAAATGCCTTTTGAAGTCTCATACATGTTGGACGTTGGGAAAAAAGAAAGAAAGAAAAAGGAAATTCAGGGGTGATATCTGAGCCAGATGTACTTGCTTCCTTGCTCATCCAAACCTATCATTCATAGACCAATAACAGTGAGGCCACACAGCCCAGATCGTGAATACTGAATATGGGCTTTCTGCATCAAGTATTTCTTCCCTGTAAAGTTGAAAAATATATGATAAAACTTGAAGAAAACCAACCAAAAACAGTTGAACAAAAAGCCAACTTCAAACCAATTTCTACACAGAGAAGTTCCAAGAGAAGGAATAAGAGACAATTTTTAGAAGCCCAGTAATGTGCTCAGGTTGCCTGATAATCAGTTTATAAAGAGTATCATAGAAATGATAGTAAAAAAGCTTTTTTAACTTACATGGGACCAGACATATATGCGACCTCTGGCTTTCTCAACCAACAATACTCACATGAAGCCCATCCTCCTTTGGACTTCCATCACAGGTCCCTCGTGCCCCACTACTGCCCTAGCTGTGCCCCCTGGCTTATGCAGTCCCAGAACCCCCCAGCTCTTTCTGGACACCCCCAGCTTCTTTAGCTGGCTGCAGAGAAGGCCATACAGTAGCTGGTTTGACATTTACCTCCTAGCTCACCTGTGCTGAGCAGGCAACTGGCCATGACCATCAGGGAGAGCAGTTGCCCTATGTCTCAGCAGGGGGGAAGGAATTTTGCCTTCTTGTGTGGCTCCACATTTTCCACACAATGGCTTTGAAAACCTTCCTAATCCAGTTTTGTTGTGACTGTAACAAGGGGTTCAAGATCTACCAGAGAATAACACACAAGCCCACGGCATACCTGTATGATCCTATTTTCCACAGCAGCTCTGTCCTCACAGAAACTGCCTTGCCAAGGGCTGATGGACAGCATCGGGGCCAGGCACAGCTCTGCTCCCACATGTATGGGATACAATGCCCAGAGAACTTTTCCAACAGCACAGCCACCACCTGCAATGTGCTTCTGAGTAGCCCAAAAAGTAAAAGCCCTTCTGAGCTGCAGCTTCTTAGTAGAGAAAGCTGTGAGCACCCATTCCTTGCAGTTTATCACCAGTGATGGTCAGCCCTTTCAGCCTTCCAGACCACTAATCCTCATCCCTGAAACAGAGCACAGCTCCAAAGTCTAGTTGATCCTATATTATTTAAGCCCTTTAATAATGAGGGCCAAATTCTCAGCTGCTGTAAATTGAGACAACTTCACTGAACTCGCTCAAGCTAGGTAAACTTAAACCAGCTGAAGGTCTGGTTTAACCAATATAACTTCTAAGTTCATTTGCTGCATAATGAGAAAGAGAGAAGAATGTACTTCTTAGGAATATCAGTTTTGTATTTCTGGGTTTTTGTTGGCTTTTTCTTTTTTAAGGAATGATTGAGGTGAGATGGATTGTTTTTGGCTTGCTCAGGAGTTGCAGAGCTGAAGCTGGGAAGCAATGCAGAAGAACACTTTAATAAGTAGAGAGTGCCAAATGAAACACTGGCTTTTCTTCTGTGGATGGAGAAAGCTAAATACAATATTCATGTTACCTCAATTTCTTCCATTGCTCCAGATGAAACCATTGCCAAGACAAAATAACCCCCTCTGCTATTGCATAAACTCTTCATGTGCAGCTATTTGTACTAGCCAAACAGAAAGAAATTAATCCCATTTCGAGTACTGAATGTGTGGCCAAAGATTTCATTATATCGTTAGCATTTGGGGCAAATATGCAGGAAGAAAAGAAAACTCTCTGCCAGGATTTCAGACTGAAATGTACATTTCAAACTTAGATCACGACTTCCCGGGGCTGTTGTCTGTTTTTTTTTTTTCTCTCCAGTGTTTCACCCTGGAGGCATCATGTTGCGAGTTCATCAGGCACGATGTTGCCATGACATATACCTCATGAGATCAAAGGCATTGCACAAAGTGCCAGGGATGGATATGATTCTCTGGACTAATTTTATTATTGTAACACCACTGACTTCAGGGCGTTACACCAATGATGAATTTGGCTCATCATATTCCAAATGAAGCTTAACATCTTTTATTCTAAGCTTTCCTTTCTATCCCCCTCCTCTGCTACCACCTGCTATTACTCTTTGGGTATGTTTATACCACAGATTGCAAACAGCCATGAGCAAGCTCTGCCCACACTCCAAGCTGACAGAAGCCATGTGACTGGACTGGCACCAAGCTTGAGCAAATAATCCCTCTTGAGAAGGATTTTTTTTTTTTTCAGTGAATAGCATGGGCAGGCTTGGCATACATTTACCCTTGTTATATAGATTACTCTTTGGACATGTTGATACTATCTATGCGTCTGAAATGTTCTCCTTCCATCTTTCTTTCAACGAACAGTCTTTTTCCCATGCTCAATAAAAAGATCATGTACCTGCATTTATAATCCTCACAGTCAACAAAACCTTCCTGAGTGGCACAGAGAACTGCCATTGTCGTAACAGCCACTTGTTGGTGCAGAGCTGCCCAGAAGTGTTCTGCCCCAGCTACTGCATTTTCCTCTCTACCAGTTGCAACAAGCTTCTCATCCAAAGAGTTGACAAAATGATACCATCATACAACTCAGACCATGACTCTCTTTCTTCTGTTCCACTAGTTTCTTTTGTCTTCTCTATTACCAATCACTATGGCTTGCTGAACGCCATGCATGGCACCATTCCTGTCTATGGCGCATTACCTTCTGTGTAGCAATACCTACAATATTTCCCAGGTTCTTGCTCCATGAGTTCATCTTTGGCTTTCAAAGACCTGACAGAGCACTCCCCTGGGGTCTCGCTACTTCACCATATTCTTGACCTGCTCCAGGGTGAAAACAGACCTGTAAATATCACAGTGACTGCAGTGGTAAATAACCCGGGCCTCTACAGCAGGAAGGGAGCAGAAGGCCTGACAGTGTCTGTAAGGAAGTACCACATATTGCAGCACTTGAAATTTATTTTCTCTGGTTTAAGGAGAAGCTGGGGTTTTCCTATCACATTTTCAGTCAATTTAATGTCATCTAAAGTCAGTGGTTTTTACCTGTTGTCTGTTTAGATGAATGACCACATGCTATCCTTCTTCACCTAGCTGAACACTGGTGGTTATCTCACCCATGATGGTTTTCTATGCTGTCTTCTATCCCTTGCTCCTGTATTCAGGAGCTTTGGGCTGCACTGCATGGAAGCAGAACCAGGGCACGTTCATGGTTTCAGTTCACTCTGTTATGAACTCAGACTGAGCTTTAATGTTCCTATTTCTGGGGAAGGAGGCCCATTACTCAGTAATACGAAACTTTCCTCCTCCACCCTAAATCCAGGGTAGTACGAGGAACAGTCTCAGAGCAGGAAGTACTAATTTAAACATCAATTATTTGCATACCTGCATTGTACTTTTACATTAATGGAAACAGAAAGAAAAGCCATCACTGTTTTCCCAGAAGCTTTAATCATAGCTTTGCAAAAATTTAACCCATGCAGAAAAGATACCCAATTAAACAGAAGAAGCAAAGGAATGTGGTTGAAGAAAGATGAGATGAGTAAAGGATGTGGAAGCACATCAGAATTAAGATAAACATTTAACCTTCCTCAATGCTGACAACAAAAATACTCTGAAAACATTCTGTGTTTGCATCCTCGTGGCCACATTTAGTGTCCTTGTCAACACCTTCCACAACACGAAAAGGTTTTAAGTTCAGAAGATACCGCATCACTTGATCTTTCTCCAAATTTGAGACTGCTCATGAAAGGCCTTGTAAAAGTTGCGTGGAGTTTGTATTGGCAAAGGATTATAGAGATACCTTTCCAGAGCTCAGCAGTAGCACGTGAATTGTCCACTGATGCAGGAAAAGGGAGCCAGAGAATCGAAATATCACTCTATGACTTTTTTTTTTTTCCTTTTCTTTCCCCATAGGCTGTTGTTTCAAGAAAACAGCTCTCCTGCACAATGTTAAAGGAAAATGATTGAAAAGACACTTGATCCATGTTGTCTCCATTCAAAAAGAATCTAAACTGATTTATTGCTCCTCAGATGGCTGAAAGACTGCTTTCCTTAATGTCATTAAAAACCTGATATCGGCACCCAGCCCTAATAAAAGTATCAGGAACATGGTAGTAACCTACCCATAGAGGGAAAATGAAGCTGTCATTTTTCAAAATAATTAAATCTGGTTTCAAAAATCCAAAAGTCTGTAATATGAATTACACTAATTACATCTTGTGGTTTAAACATTGATTTCAACGTTAAATTTAATGGACTTAATGGATGTTGCTTTTCCCATCAGACTGGTGGCCAATGTTTGTCTTGTTTCTTGACCACTTATAGATTTCTCCTGACCCTTTAAACATATTACAATTGGCAGCCTGCTCATTCTTCGTGCATGAAAGTACTACTATTACTTTCCATGGATAATCCCAGCTTCCATGTAACGTGTCTCCTGGAGTTATTTTTGGCAGCCAAATGCATATGTAGTCCAGGAAATAGAAAAAGAGATCATTGGACTAAATTTTCAAAAATGTGCATGCAATTAATTTTGCCTAAGCAGCATGGGAAATCTAAACAAACATTATGAAAATAGCAAAACGTGCAAAAATTCACAGGCCAGTCACGCTGCTGTTTGCTGCACACCAGTCCCTTCTCTGCATTTGTTCGCTGCTGAGGCGAGTCGAAACACAGGAACAGGGTTGCTGGGCCTCACCCTGAATCTAACTGGTGTAAATCCGGAGCTGTAGGAATTGTATTCACAGAAAACATGGTGGAGACTGGAATCAGGTTCCCTCCTGAACTTACTGCTTACCCAGAAAACACCCAAAGCAGTGCTGGGGTTGAGCAAATAAGAAATACATTACAAATAATAAACTGTGGACTTACTGTTGACTTAATGACAGAACTCCCATGGATTTCAAGGAAAGTTAGATGAGATACACTTCATGTGTGATCTATGGGGAAAAAAGGCCACCTCTGTGTTTGAGCTCATGCCTAAAAGACACTGAATGTGATGGTTGATAGAGCTTTGGTGCTAAAACTAGTTGATGTTTTGTCCAAGACAGACAATCCAAATAGTTCCACTGCTAAGAACTCAAACAAACCCCTGTGTCTTCAGATCTCTGAGCGTGCCTCCATCCAAATTCATAAGCACTGCTTGGGAGAAGGGATCTAATCCTGAAGGTCCAGGTGAAAAGAGGGAGGAGTGCTTGCTGCTTGATATTCTTGGAAATGAGGCCACTTACAAGCAAGTGCCTAAATAAAGAACTTAGCAGAGGGTTTTTAAAGTACCTTATGTTGAAAATCTTGTTCTTCTAATATATTACAATTGCTGAAGGCACTATAGCCCACATTTAAAACAAAAGCAGTATGCCTGTATTCTCACCAGGCTATTTTTACTTTTGTTGTCCACAGACAAGTGAACACCGATATCAGAAAGGAATCAATACCTTGAGATATTTGTACCATTTCTTTGTCTGCAGCAGAAACTCTAGATACTACGTAAAAGGCAATTGGTAAAAGTGGAAGAGAAGCCTACAAATATTCATTTATTCAGTTTATCAGGAAATCTACTATTGCAGCATAGTCAAATAGAAGACTTTGCTATGACCACAGAATTGCCAATTGCAGCAAAGGACAACAGAATTATTACACACAAGTCTACAGAAGGCTCATGACAGTGGTGATGCCAAGCAGGAATTACCATACATCAGAATGGTTTTCCTTCTTTCTCTCTGTTTGTGGCATGCTCCTGAGCAAAGTTAGGCTGCTGTAGCTGCAACCAACTGTGCCTGAGCTGATAGGTCCCTTAAAAGAATAACATTCTTACAGAGAAATTCTGTGAGCACCCAAATGAGTGTTTCTCTCCAGGGATGAAAGCATCTGTGTAAAATACATATATATTGTCCATGCGTTGAAAAATTCAAGAGAGTCAAAACACAAAGCTCTGGGAAAATCTTGTTATGCTAAGGGCCAAGTAATCAGCACATATAAACTAGTGCAATTTCATGGACACACTTGAAGCTGTGCTGATTCACATCAACTGAGGAGCCTCATCTCCTAAGCGTGTTTTTCTCTCCATATGGGAATTCAGTCAGCCCAAAATTAAAGAGTACATCATAACCTTCAAAGGAAAGGGAAAATATGTTGGAAAGGTTGTATGACTCTTTCACTTTAAGAGTATGTATAATCAATGAAAATTATATAAAGGAATAGCATATAATCAAATAATATTAAGATGTTATAATAATGAAATAAGCGAGAGAGTTAGGCACAGCGAGACAAAGAAAATAAATAGGAGGCTTACTTGTGTCGTGGGCTCACTCAGGAAAGACCAGTAGAGTGGATTTTCCAAAGAGAGAGAGATCCTTCCCCACTGGCAGTCAGCTCTTAAATGGGTCTAGGAGAGGTGGAGCCAGGCTCCATCCCTTCCTGCAGCACAGGTGAATTGCCTTCACCTGTGCTCCCAGGGCTGACTCATTGCACCTCAGGTGATCAATCAGAGGTTCAGGCCATGACTCAGCAGTTCCCATACAGAGTACAAGCCAAATTAGACCACACTGGGGATTTCTGGACTGGATCCTTATGAGAGTGGAAAACTTTTCGAGCGTTTTAGAGTTTTCCTAAACTCTGAAGCCTCTGGATGACCTACCAGCACTGACCTCCTAGCCCGTGTCTAATGAGAGGTGACAGAGCCTGACCTACTGCATCTCTGACTTTGACTGAATTGAGAGTTTTTGTGGTTTTGTAGTGGCATGTGCAGATCCTGTATAAACTCTGCAGAGTTATAATTTATAGAAAGTGTTTTCATAACTAGAAAATATTTTTTTCATAACATGTGTCTATCCAGACTAGACAATAATGGCATTCTTGATTATCTTCTATCTTAAGATCAAGCTGTGGAGATGAAAGGTTAATAAGCACCTCTCCTTCCAAAGCAAACTTTAATAATTAAGAAATAGAAAAGTTGCAGAAATTGGCTCTCTAGTCACCATTAATGGTTGCAATCCAAAGACAAGCAAACATCCAGCCATCAAAACTCAAATCAGTTTTGACACTGGACGATGAAGATATATTGGTCTCATGACTTACTCAACTTTCCTCCCCTCCTTTCTAGCAAGTATTGACTTCAGAAATCATGTTACTCTTAGGAATTTCTCTAAGCAAATAATTACATTTCCATAGTCTCACACCTCCACTTCTCTCCCGAACTCCATATTTCAAAAGGCATGAACCCTTGCTATCTTTCCTCTCTGGGGAGACGGCAGCCCCTTGCTCCTGCAGTTCTCACACAGCCCAGCTTACAGCAGCAGTGCCACTGCTCATTACCACCCCTTCATGGGTGGACCCAATTTCCACATTACTTCCTCCACACACCGAGCATTCCATTAAAACAGAGACAGGTGTCCAAGACAGAAGTGGGCACACACTTACTTCAACTCCATTAAACACCGCTGGTCCTGAGAGCATCTCTTTGGAAGGGCAGAAATTGTCCATGCCTGTGACTGGGGAGCATGATCTGGGCAGATGAGTTGGGGACCAGCAGCTTTGAAGCGTGTCCTATTGTTCTCTTGGGAATTACTCAGGGTCAGCGCTGTGCCACTGTTTCTCACTTTCACCTTACAAAAAAGGAATTATGAAATGCCATGTTTTCTCATCCCCTTGGGCATGAGGGAGTACAGATTCTTTAAAATAATGATTTTAATTCCCAGTACATAAAAATAGGCACTAACTATATGCTGGCATCTAAATAAAAGCAGCCTGACTTTGAGAGGTGCTAAGCACATTTGCACTTCCCAGCAATGTGTACACGAGCTGTTTTAAAGATCTCCAAAGATACAGATTTTCTTCCTTGCCAGTACCATTTCTCTCTCCTTCAGTAGAATTTTATAGGCCATCCATTTTGGCATTACAACAAATTTACACTAAAAACACACCTACCACTTTGGATAGAGAATTTAAGAGCCTGCTCCTCAAAAACACAAGGCAGCCTGCCTATTTTGTGTTACATACCAGTTCACATTTAACTTCAAACACATGTATAAGTCAGAGAATTCATTTCGACTTCTGTGTTGTCCTGAACAGTGACATTTTCCTGAATCAGGGACAAATAAAGTCATTGGAAAAGCAGTGACAGCAGAATGGAATATGCAATATGTGGTTTAGTAGGGGCATCTGTTTCTCTAAATGAAAGACCTCAACAGGCAAATAATAATAAAGAATTTAATTTGTTCAGCAAGATTTAAAAAAAAAAAAACAAAAAAAACCACCAAAAAAACACACACACACAAAAAAAGCCAACAAGCAGAAATAGTTCCTGCAGCTCTCACATATGAATTAGTCCATCGAGTCAGAAATGCTACAGAAAACAGAGAATGCATTGCTGTGAACATATCTGAGCTTTTTTTTTTTTTTTTTTATCTCTTTCATTAGGTAATTTTCAAGTAATGTTGATTTAGCAGTTTCAATTTCATTCAGAGAAAGCTGAACAACGTTAGACGTTAAAATCTTCCTTTCAGGTTTGCTTTGCAACTCACCATTGCTCCATCTACTTTTAAGTCTATGCTCTAATATAGAACTAGTTCTATATTCCTTATTAAAAATGTACAATGTTTCAGAAAATTGAAATAGTTTTCAAAATTGTTCCCCACTGGTAATTCTGCATTTGATTGTCAAAAATGTTAATCTTTTCTCAGGCCTGAAATTATGAGCCAGCTTTATTGGTCAAAGGCCATAATAATTTGAGCTCTTATTTTATAAACTCATTTCTGCCGAGTGATATCCTGATAGGAGCAAGAATAATAAATCACAAACATGTCCCCCAAGATTGCATTGTAAATGTCAAACTAGACAGGAAATTGTAATTAAAGAAAGGAAATTGCTACAAAGAAGCACTTGATTTTAAAATGAGCTAAGCACAGAATTTTCTAAGCATTTAATTATAGACCAATTTCAACTGACTGCTTTGCTTTTGCAGTCATATTTCTTATTATAGCTCCTCTATATAATAACCAAATCTGTGTGCTTACGATGGTCAGGAGTATTACTACATAGCACTGCATAAGCACGAGGATTACTAACTTTGCAGAAACTATTACCACGTTTTAGTCTGACGGGCAGCGATATCAGAATTTTAACTCGGTGACAATCTGATTTTAACATGGCAACTGAGAAAACGGCCTTTCATAAGAGCTACTGCACCTCTTGGCACCTTGCTAAGCAAGCAGCAGGGCCAGTTCTGAGTTCCTGGCCTGACAAACGCCTGGATGAGTGAATTGCTTGGTCAGGGACAGACACTCTGCCATCACAAAAAAATCCTGTTATCCACAAAGGCTGCTGCAATTCCTATCAATCTACACAGAGCCTCACGATGCCATAAAAAAGGGTGCTTTTCACTTCCTCGCCTCCGCACGTAGTTCAGAGAATAGGGGATTTAGGGAAGAAAACAACGCGTTCTAGCAACACTGGACCAACAACCCGCTTAAACATGCAGGTTGCTGTATGTTGAGCGATTCACAGCAGCCTTTTGGAGTCCTGAGTTCTGTTCCTGGCCATTTATTTTTTACTGATATCCTGGGTCAAAAGAGTTAAATCCCCCCCCTCATCCTTTGACCAGAATCCCAGCCAGACCGCAGGGTTACCCTCAGCAGCCCAGCCGCCCTTTCTGCTTCTCCTCAGCTCTGCAGTGGTGTTAGCAGTATGCCTGAACTGCACAGTTCTTTTCTTCTTCAGCACAGCCTGAAACCTTATTGGAAGTAAAATATACTATATACCAAGCACACTGTCTCTTTTTTGATTTGAAAAGACAGATATGCAGAAAAACTTTTCAACAAGACTGAAGCCGGAGAAAATCATGTTATACTGAATCCTCATTAGGACCTAGCAAAATTCACTGAATACTTGACACTGCATATTTCCAACTAGTGAGGAATAAATCAAGATGCAGATGTGATCATTTGCACCCATAAGCTGACTGCAATGGAAATATTATGCTGCTGCAGGCACAGGATGGAAATGGATAAAGCCTAGTCAACTGGCAGATACTTACCAACCAAGGAATTTACTTGTTGCCTTGTGAATCAATATACTGACCTAAAATTTAACTACTCAAGCATTCAGGAGAAACAGGTTAATAGAAGCAGTCTGATCTTTTGCTTTCCTAGGGAATAAAAAACCATCACAGTGGATGAAAACGGTGTCACAGTAGAAAAAGCATTTTCTTCAGAGTGCAGATATGTAACTGTAATTAATGTAGTCATTATTTGGCACAGCTTCTAAAGAACCGTGAAGTAGAATGGGGCTACATTTTTTAAGTATAAAGTGTAAAGAAACAGTCTAATCGGTGTCTGATAAAGTATGTGTCCCATAGTCCATCTTAGTTTACTTGCAGATTTCATTAGTTCAGGGGGAACAAGTGGACACGGAGAAACTGGTGATCTGAAGCAGAAAAATATACTAATTTGATTGGAAAGTCTTGCAAAGAAATAAGGATAGTCAAAAAGATGCATCTTGGCAAGAGAACACACAAAAACTGGTGTGAAAAAAGCAGCAAATGTTTTGAAGTTGCTTTCAGTAGAAAGAACTGTTGAATTTTAACTAAATAAAGATACTGTAGGTCAAGTACCGTGCATCATCTTTGAGACATGTTTGTACGAAAAGGATGGAGGGAGTGTGCATGCATGATGACGTAGGTGCTAAAAGAGTGGGGAAAAATCTAAGAGAAAACCATGACAAGGAGAGACAATAAATAGGAGGAAATGGGAGTCCTGTGTCGACTGTAGATGCAGATGAAGAAGACCAAGGGGTCTTGCAAGGGATCAGAGCCTTTGAAGAAAGGATTCTATAGAGGAGAGGAAAGCCAGGCAGAGAATCAAAGTGAAGCAAGGAAGCAGTGGGTGTAAGTAAAGAACAGTGAGAACAAGTTGCATTATTTGGGAAGGTTCGTATCAAAATGCCTGTCTCTGTGCCAGCCAGCAGGGCGCGTGGTAAGGTCAGTACGAGTGACAGAGCTGAGCCTGAACGAGAACCGTTTGCTGAAGTAGATATACTGGTCATTCACTGAATCTGAAATTTGACACAACGCACTGAACACCAACAAAATCAAAGCAGATTATCAAAAACTTACTTTTTGGGTCACACTAAATACACATGTACCGTATGTGCACGTGAAGTAACGGACTGCAGAGGAGCTGAGGAAAATGAAGGTGGAGATGATGCTGTGATTGAGTAAATGGCACAGAAAAATAATCCCATCTAATAAAACACGCTCTCACCAGTGCACCTGGAGAATTCTCCTGCTTTACACATTTTTTTCCTCATTCTTTCCTGTTTCTATTTCTCTATGTGGTTATGGCTTTGCCACAGAAGTGGCATTAGTAATGCTCAACTTAAATCCCCTCAAGTTAGTTTCATACCCAGAAGAGAGTGGCAATTTTCACAAAATCATAAATGAAGCTTCTCAGAAAGACTGGATTACCTCGTGCAGCACCTTATTGCCAGCAGGGAGGCTGCTCCGGCCAGGCTGCAGTTTTAGCCATACTAGTGCCAGCATTAGGGTCTGTCTGTCAATTAGATTAGTGGTAAGGCTTGGATGTGGCTTTAGATATGGCCTGCTTCAGCCTAACCTGGTGTTTTAGTCAATCTTGTGCAGGACAGAGCTGTCCATTCCCACCTCCTCCTGCAACCAGCCTGCACGCTGCCACCCAAGAAGCTTCTTGTCTCTTAGAAGGCAGTATTTTCTGATTACTGATGAGCTTCTAGAGGCAAGGGCAAATTTATTTAGGGGAAAAGAAGTACAGCTTGGCATCCCACTCCTGAAAAGCTGCTCATCTCACACAAGGTTTTGTAACAGCAAAGTCAGGGAAGAAAGCCATCTTCTTGCCAGGAAGATAGCATAATACACTTTCTGGCTTGGTTACACAGTCTCCATGTGACCTGGACACAGCATGTTGTGAGTTGCTTGCCTCAGTTTCTCATATGTAAGAATGACTGTAGGATCTGTTTGGGCTGTGAGCACTCAGGCGTAGGCAGGCCTAGCAGGAGACAGGTCTCTTTGAGGGCCTTGTGCCCTTTTAAGACAAACTAGAAGCTCACGTCTCTGAAATGCTATTTACATTTGTCACGGTACTGCTAGAAATACCAAGTCAGACTACTAACTGCAAAATCTGCACCCTCCTACATGTGACAGGGGGGAGAGTCTCAAAACGCCGTGCATGTAAGGAGGAGCTCCACTCACCCTCCAGAACACTGCAATGTGCTGGGATCACCACACAAACACATATTTATATGTCAGCTTAATAAAATGGCTGTTTTATAACTTGCAGTCTTATGGACTTGCCATCAGGTATGCGAGCTTGTGGGGGAAGAATCCCAAATTAGCTGGCTGGTATCGCTAACACAGCACAGGGAGGTATTAGCAGCAGCACGTTGTTGTGAGTGTGCAGAATCAACTCTGAGACACAGTAATGTATAAAATACATATGTAACACGTGCACATGGACCAAGCGTATTTAAAAAGCCGATGCGATGATAAAGCTTCTTCCAGTGCAGAGGAATGGGAATTGCTTTGTTTATTACCACCAGTGCCCCTGTGAATCACAGCCCTTAGAACTGGAGCCACAGCCCTAATTCCCATACTGAGACAGGCAAAATGTTATACAAAGCAAGAATTCCAACAAATGAGAATATTTGCTTGACTATACCAAAGAAACATTTTAGGACACGGTCCCAGTATTTCCTTTCAACCAAAGCCTTTACATCCTATGATAGAACTTCAACCTCATCAGAACAAAACATTACCTTAATTTTCCAAACATCTTGATCAAAATCAGCTTGCTTCCATGATTTTTTTAAGGCAGCTAAATCCTTTTCCCATCATGAAGGCTTTAGTGGTCTGTAGTGTTCACTGACTTCTCAAATGTGCTGTCACGCAAATATTTTAAAATAAAAACCATTTTGTCTTTACTACACTATTTTTCTTCCCTAATCAGTAACAGAAATAATCAAAGTAGTGAACAGGTCCTGTCCTTGTGTAATAGCTTCATTATGTCCATACCAAGGTAAAAGAAATTGGGCTAAAATTGCAGGTTAAAGCAGCAGCTCAAACCGTAGAGACGAGACACCTGGGACTGCAGATCCATAGATTTGGTGGACTAAATGCTGGAATCATGCTGAAGAAAAGGCTGTCCTGTATTTTCAGGATTTATTCAAGATTTCCTGAAAAGTTAGCAGAGAACTAGCAGACTCATTAATGCTAATTAACAGACCTCACAGGTGCACTTCTTTACTACATTTTTCCGGGATGTGACCTCATTCTGAGTTGAAGTCTCCAGACCCACAGATTGGAAAGTATCATCACTGTGATCAGAAGGGCATGAGCACGTTTATCATCCGGCCTGTCACTGACAGGAGCAGTGTTTGTGTGTGTGTTTGCTCAGGCAGGGATAGCTGTAGTTTTTCTGCTATCCTACTTGAATGTGAAATGGCAAGAAATCTAGAAGATTCCAAGTCTCTCTGGGGAATCAGCAGTTGGAATTAGGGCACTGGAAAGAAAGCTTAGGTCTTGAAAGTTCCTTCTCCCAAAGCTACTGAGCTCAACTAAACATGAAAAAAAAAAAATCTTGGAGATGATGCTGCCTACATATGCCACAAACAGATGTAGAGTTGGATCTCATCCACGTAGCATGAACATTTAAAAGTCAGTAGAAGAAAGATATGCAAACATAGAGAGAAACTTCGTGTATTCACTCATATATTGACTTATAAAACTCAAACTGATGGGTCATAAAAATATTTGAAGATGTTTTCATGAAAATTTCACTTTGCTTACATCCATAGCTGCTTCAGCAGCTTATTCCCCCAATAGGCTGCATATGATAAGGCAACCTTTTTTTATTACAAGTTGTAGAATGATATTTCCCAGTTCTAGAAGATCTAAGGCAGTTATACAGTGTTGTGTAAGAAGGTGTCACAATTACTTCTCAGTGGAGCATTCTGCAAGAAAAAAGAAGTGCCTGGTGCACTCTCTTGTCATGGAAATAAAGCAGGAAGGCCTAGCCAAAGCTTGCCACACCACTGGGCACCACTGCACAGCCCACACTGTGCTGTGGAAAGGGCTCTGCTTGCTGCCAGGGGCCAGGCTGAACCTCACCATCCATTTTGTGCCCTTTACTGCAACTTTTCATGTCAGACCAAGGCTTATGAAGAAAGGAGAACCCCAGCAACAGGTGGCCAAGTGCCAGCTGCCAGCGTCCTGGGGAGCTCAGCAAGGCTCTGGGTACTGGCAGCTCCTTCCTCGTGCTTAGAACAGCCACAGCTGCCAGCCCTGCTGTGGAGGCAGTGCCAGGGCCACCAGCAGCAGCATGTGGCTGACCCTATTTCCCAAGGCCCCTCCTGGGGACTCCAGGTGGGTGGCACCTTCTCCTTCTTGCATTTAAGGGTTACAGTTTTACACGCCAGCCCTGACAGTGCAATCAGACATCAAACTGGCTCAGAAAACTCCAGTAAAAGCTCAACAGTTCCCCAAATGTACCTCTGACTTATATAAAAATCTGAAATGCAGCCTCTACCACGTAAGTGCCAGCAGCATCCTATCACTAGATACAATCCAGGCTATTCCTACAATTAATGAACTGGGAAAATTACAGGTAAAAGAAAAATGGCTGTGTGAAAAAGACCTTGAAAGGCATGAAACAGACAATGGCTTTTTTCTATTTTTTATTTCTCTTTTCCTCCCTTCCATCGCTACAATTTTATGCATAATTGTTTGGTCAGTTTGTTCTTCCCTGAAACTTTTACTGAAATGGATTAGGTAAACCATACTCTGAAACAGATTGAAAATGGAAAATATGTAAATATATAGCATATAACTTATAAAATTGTATATAGATATGTGTGGGTGTGTGCTGGAATAAAAAAGCTACTGTTACTTGCTGGTAGAACAACATATCAACAACTGTTAGAGCTGACTTGAAGGTTAAATATTAGGAAGGAATCCAATTTCTCTTGTCTATTCAGCTCAGCGGTGTGTTAGATTGCGGTTGGAGTGTGCTTATGGAGTGTGGGATATGAAGTAGGCTAATCAATCCCTGCTGCTTCATTCTCAGGTTCTTCTTATATCAGGTCCCTGCCCTCAGGCAGCCTTCAGCTTTCCAAAAGCCAATTCCATACAAATAAAAATTGCGACCTGCAGCTAGAGGGTGAAGCTGAGTTTCCCCCTCGTGATTAATCTCTTCTTGGGTGGCTTTCAGAAGAAAAAAAAAATAAAAAAATAAAAAAGGAGAAGAAAAAAAAAATAGGAAAGAAAAAAAAAGCCAAAAACATGTATGCTGCAGCCCTGTGAAAGAGTTTTCCTATTGAATGAGCCCAGTGCTCTGGAGCCAGCTTATCAAATGAAAGAATTCATTTTTTTTAACGGCGCCTCGTGTTGACATTGAGAAAATGAGCTATCAAACACTATGATTAAACTTCAGCTGCCATAATTGTCGTCCGAACAACTGCATGGTGGAACTGAAAAGCATTTTTTTTTAAACCAGCTCTATATGGTTCACCAGTAATACTCAGTTTAAAAGGTTGTTGCTGCTAGCAAGAGAAACAAGGCTTGAAATTAACTTTTTTCAATCCATAGACAAAATTAAACATAGGTATTTGAGTCACACAAACAGGTAAATCAGATGTGCTTTAAATTTCATTTTAGTCATTTTATCTGCCAAGAGATAGCTCTGGGGTATTAAAACATCTGAGCGTTTTCTTGTTTCACTGCATTTGACTGGATGGATCCTGCCTTTTATTTTTAGAGAAACAGACTGACAGGCAGGCAGACAAACAGCAGTACAAGGAAAGGTGGCTTAAATACTCAATTCGGTGCAACTGGGGGTGGAGGGAGGGCAATCTAGAGATTTGTGGAGTATTTTCTCAGCAACTGAAGTTGAAGATTGGATATGAGCAGGGGACAACCTCAAATGCAGTGGCCAGACTGCATGCAATGACTCTTCAGTCACCTTTGTCACCCAGACCAGCGCATTCACTCAGACAAAGCTTGTACAGCTACTAAGTATATTTTGTGTCAATTCACAGCTATCCCTCGATGCACCTTCTCAAGAGGCTGTGGCTCAATGAGGAGGCAGGGGAAGTCCTCCAGGAAGGGTGGTCAGAGGCACAGCATCTCAGTAACGCTCACCCCAGTGACAGCAGCCCTCTGGCCAAACGTAAGGCTTTGGGAAATGAGCTGCTGCACAACTAAGGTTGCTAAAGAAATTCAAACAACAGGACAGATGGCAGCGTAGTGAAGAGGAAAGGAATCATGATGGGCGATAAGCGAGAGCCAGGCTAGGAGAACACAAGCCATTGCAGTGGGAACACATTCTGAGCATTGCCACCACCAGGTGCTTGCCCCTTGTCTTGCTGCTCCAAGAGCTTCCTCCACTCCCGCCCCGCATCAGCCCATATCCATCCTGCCATCAGATAAACTTTGCATTGGGTTTTGAACCTCAGTTCTTTTTTTTTTCCCCCCACAGTTTCCACCTTAGTTTACCAACTTGAGCAGGTTTAGTTTTTTTTTTTTTCAGACTGAATTACATAACCTGCTTCCTGAACATATGGAAATAACATCCTGAAATGACAATAACATTTTCATCATTTTTCAGTTCTCTCACACCCTAAGCTTGGCTTTCATCTTTCTGAGAGGAAAGCTGACAATGTTCAGGGCTTGTTCAGTACACTCAGAGGTGGAGTGAACAGATTCCACCATTCGGGCCGAGCTCCGAAGGAGCAGTGAGGAACATGAGGGCTGAGATATAGATAAGAGCTGGGAGCAGAGCTGGAGAGGGAGGGATAGGTTCCAGAAAAACAAGTTTCACAACAGATTGGATGCTGCTTATGAAAAATAACACAGGTCTGCAGATCCGGGGAATGGTATTTACTCAACAACAAAAAAAAAAAAAGAAAAAAAAAGAAAAAAAACCCCTCACAAAAACAACCAGTATTTGCACATGTAAAACTATGAAAACTGAAGTCTCTCAAATTTGCTACTTCCATCACACACTCAACACTTATTTAACAACCTAGCTATAGGATTGTTCCCACCTGCTGGACTGCAGACACTAAGTTATTATTGTAGGGTTGCTTATGCATGCTGAGCCACATTCAGACGTTTGCTATTTGTAGGGTCACTCAGACATGCTGGCTGGATCATGACTATTTTCAAGCATCCTGAGCTGCTGCAAATTATTCATTTATCAGAAGCAACAGCAAAGATATTTGTGTGAGAAAGTAAGATATGAAAAAGGTACTCTCAGCCAAATTTTGGGCCAAGCTGCAAAGGCACTGGGCAATATAGTATTCATTCATCACAAGCTTTGCAATATGACGATGGCAAAGTTATAATCAATTAAGAAAACAGAGTATGACATTGCAATACTTTTAGCTTAAGGAAACCAAATAAAATATCACCACTTGTTCAAAAAGCTTATTTTAAAATCTCTGTATAAATAGGAGGTATAAACACACAATCATCCAGCTAGTTTTCAGGTGAACTGTATGATACATTTGCTGCTGTGCAGAAAACAAAATTCGTTTTTTATGACGAGTCTTTCATATCAGGCTCTGGAGTTCTCTCTTTTTCTTTGTCTTCTCCATTTGAAATGTCTGGATTCAAAGACTCCAGCTTTATTATTTTTGTAATAAACTCAATACATACAAAGAGATGAGCCTATCATGGTCACCTTTAGGAAAGGACACAGTTTTGAACTTATTTTCAGGAACTCTTACTGAGCACCATTAAATGAAGTCCAGATAGTACTGGAGATGTGTTGAACACCATGGCCACACACTTGCAGGCTGTCGTGCCTTTAGGTTGCTCTTTTTGTTAGAAGGAAAATCTGAGTTTGGACTAGCTGGTGAGGAAGAAAGAGAATCACTCTGCATTTGGAAACTGCTGCTGAGGACATCAGCCCACCAGGCTTCTCTCTGGGTGACAGCAAGTGCTGGGTTTTAACTTGCATGCATTGTGCTAAAGTAGTGATAAAACCGTGACAAACTGACAAAAGCAGGTCAATTCACAGCTTAGGCTGACACCACTTTTGCAGCAAGTGTCGGTCGATTACCAGTCAAATTCAGGTATAGGAGGAGAAGACAAAAGCAACGCAGCCAGATATGGCAGTCACAACTCCCCTAGGGAAACCAGCACACCTCCCTCTTTTGACCTGATTTTCAGCAGTCCTTGCTGTGTAGGTATACAGGTGAAGCCCATGGAGTGCTCCAAACTGGGCATCTTATGGACCCCCAGAGCAGACTTAAGCGTGAGCCTGCAAAGGAAGCCCTGGGCACATCGTGTGTGGAAGGACCCAAAGAACAGGTTTCTGGGATGCCTGCACTGGTTTTACCAAGGGCTACTTGCACATTTCCACGTGCAGCAGTGCCTGAGGGTCTCCAGTACCTCCAGGTCTCCAGGGTTTCTTTATCCCCTAGCTCCCTATGACTGACATAGTCCTGGACCAGGTCTAGAGGTTACCACAAAACATCTCTGTTTTTAAGTTGATATGTTCATCCACTGATTACTCACAGTGTCCAAACTTTGGTTAAATTAATCCCTTACGGTAAAAAATGTAGCTAACCATACATTGCTGCATGGGAATGGCTGTGACTGACAGCCTTTCTAAAAACACAAACCCATGACTCAGTGCACATGACACAATTTTTGAATGGCAAAATGAAAACTGCCTGTCAAATAACTTCAGAGAAGGAGAGGGAAAATAATACATGGAATAGGAGGAAAATGAACAAGCAGTAAATTTGCTAAGCCCCCAGATATTGTCCCATTTCCTTTTACAGGTTGTTCAGAGGAAAGAAGGAGACTACATCCTCAAATTTTTACTTAACTATGCTTTATATACATTTTTACCTTTACACGAAACGTTGTTTGCCCTGCATTTGCCATACTGCCTACAGAAAAATGATCATATTCATAAAGTATTTTATTCCTTTTCTTGAGGAAAAGGAATAAAACATGACCACAGCCAGCTGCCTGTCCTTGCTTTAGGAGCTTCTCCTACTTTAGGAGTAGGGGTTGGATTTCAATATTCAAGATTGGTCTGAAATCTCTGAGTCCGGTCTGTGATTTATGAGCTTAACAACACATAATCCCTTTCATAAATTTACTTTCCAATTGGGAAACAAGTCTCACGTGGCTATTGCTGTAAATAACAAGCAAACCCAAAGAGCACTCTGCTTTTTTAAGGGAAAGATATAATGGAAGTAAGACAACTCCCCCCGAGTAAACAATGACTAAACACATTGGAGCTTCTTTTGGACAAGACCAACTCAAAGTTCAGAAAAGTAGCTTGCTTTGTCCAAGGACCAAGAAGTACTTACTCCTTCTCTGACACATCCATTAACTCAATCATCAAAACTCTTTCACAGCTTACAGCAATCTGGTGCTGGTAGGAAATAAACCCTTGCTTGGCATAACATGATTTCTATACCAAATATCTCCACTGAGAGCAACAATAAATGGTTAACCTATTCTCCACCAGACTTTCAGCGGTGCTGAAGTAAAATTCATCTCACAAAAAAGAGATAATCATTACTTCTGTCAGTTTCAGGAAAGCTGAAGCAGGTTGAGTCACAGTCCTCCACAGAAGGAGAGTTCTAGCTATTTGTGAAGTACTTACAATAGATGGAAAGTTCTCAGAAAGTCAGCTCAGACTGTTTGCCATCATCAGGGACTTCTGGCGTTCCAATGGCTGGGCAGGCAATGCATAACCAACAGGTGCATCCTTCCCGTGGAAGTAGCGATGGAGACATCAAGAGCCTGACATACTATTGATTCGGTGACATTTACTCTCCGAGTTCTGGGGATGAATTCTGATTACAAATAGTCCCTTCCATCCTACTCAGTAGTTACAAATGTAAGACGAGTCATTTTTTTTTTCTTATAGTTGAACAAATAACTGAAACGGAGAAGACTGCTAAAGACATAGATCCAAGTGCTCTGCAGTTGCAGCTCAGAATTCACCTGTTTACACAAGCTGTTGCAAGAGCTTCTACAAGAGCTTTATCCCTAACCTATGAGCAATTTATATTAACTACAGGTGGTAGCATCACCTGCTCTTATTGCTGCTAGACACTCCCCCGTGATTGCAGGTGCTCTTACTTTTGCCAGCTATCACTAATGCAGGCTGAAAGTGGTTTGCTGGTTATGTGCCACCGTGTTGAAATTGTCACCGAAAACAAGTGCCCCTTCCAAGGATGAAATTAGTGAAAAATACGCTGCTCTGTCTTTGTTCAGTGCACATGCACACATGTATATGCATATATATGTAACAGCTTATGTTTCAATTTGGTTTCTACTTTTTTTTTTCAGTGCTATACTCTTTCCATTAGAGAAATTTTGAAATTTAGCAGAAAAGGAGGGGCCATTCCACTGTTAAGACTCTAGTTTTGTTGTCCACTGAAGAGGATCATGTATCGACCTGTTCCTTATCAGTTCTCCTCACACTGGAAGGAAGCTGTGCCTTATCTTTCCAGTTGGACTGGGATCCCTCTCATTTGATCACTGGAGGAAAACTTAAACGTGGCCAAGGGGTGGGCCAAGAACATCTCCTGGCCCAGGTTTATCAAGGACTGTGCAGTAAGGCGCATCTTACCAGGAACAGGGTGTCAAGTTATGGATCTTAGTGATATTATTCATCACCAATGATTCACTGAGATCTGCTAATCAAAAGAAATGACAATATGGCCGTAATAAGATCCTTATGTGATGTGTGATTGCTTGCATTATTATTTGGGAGCATTCCCCCAGCTCTGCCAAAGTGTTCTATGTTTTAAAGCTTCCTGTATGTTGGATTTCATCCTCAAAAGGAGAGGGTAAAAATTGAGAGTCTACTAACACAGATTTTTTTATAATTCATTATTCTATAAAGTAATTGGAGAGATTATAGAGGCAATGATTACCCTGTGATTCTACCTAGAGAATTACTCTCAAGGCCCACCAGCCTGTTCGACAGGACTGCTTTCATTCTCTTTCATTGGACCACCCAGCAGAACAGCTGTTTCAAGCCCCGAGGAAGGTAGGCAGACGTATACCCCATTGGCAACAAAAACAATCTGATCACCTTTTTATTTTGAACCAGGCTGTCCATGCTGTGAATTGACATAGCTCCACTGATGAAAAGTTTTAAGCAGATTTGAAAATAAAGACTCCTGCCCCTTCGCTCCAGTAAGGCTATGCTTACATCCACTGAGGATGTGGCTATTTGCTTTTGAGCAAACACGAAGCATTATTTCCTGGGAATAATTCCCTTCTATTTGGGGCCTTTGAAAATAAAACACTACCAAATCTCAAAAGGTGAAAGAAAAAAGAAGGGTTGAAGAAAAAAATGACTTAATTTAGAGATATTAGAGAGATACAGAGTGATAAAAGAAAACTTCAAAAAGGCTTGACTAGAATTTCAGATAAATACATTAATTAAGATATAGTTAACACAGTAATCTAAAATTTCCTGGATACTTAATGAGTTTGGAGCCACTAAAGCTGCTCTGAGCACAGGAGACATAATCAGGATCAGAACTGACACATAGCTCAAAATCATTTCAATTATCTCTTTCACTTACGTTCGCCAGAAAAACAGTAAACAGTCAATGGGTTATAAGAAGCAGTTAGGCAATGTCAATGAGCAAAAGACAAAGGCTAGGTCATACAGTATGCTGAAAAGAGAGCTTGACCTTTGGAACTGAAATATAGGCATTTTAAGCTGCAGTGGAATGTATCAGAGTGGCCTTTCTCAACTTAAATGCACAAAAGGTCAAGAGGAGGTCGTATCTGACTCAGGTTCACCAGCACAGAGCATATCCCAACCATTTCTTTATTTATTCTCTTTTTTTTTTTTTAAAGGGGGGTTTCAAACCTCTCTTGCACAGCATAAACACTCCTTCTCCAGGGCCAGATTTTCAGTCGGTGTAGAGCAGAGTAACAGCACTGCCGTAGGGAACTTCTGCCAATTCTACCGTCGCAGAATCTGGCCATCCTGTTCCAATTCGACTGAGACAGGGGACTGGCAATTCTGAAACTTGAAGCATAATGCTTCCAACAATAATGATGCATGTTAACATCTGAGACTTTGACATTTAAATTCTCGGGTTGCCTTTGAAAGGCATGGCAGGAGGTATCCTCCAGAAGAACCAAGGAGAAAGTAAATACTGCAACAATCTATTTTACTGCTTCCCTGTGTGTTCGCCCTTCAATAATACTTTTATGTCTTTTTCAGTATTTCCCACAATTCTTTTTAGATGGGGAAGAAGTTTTTCCTTAAAATTGCTTTGGAATTGGAGAAAGACAGAAGGGCCACTGCCAAGTGACATTGCCACGTTGACACCATGAGAACAGAGCCAGTGGCCTGCAGTAGGATTGCACATCCACAACAGGGCACCACTGTGGCTCTCAAACCTACCTGAATAATTACATAGAAACAAGATGAGTACAGGGAATCATCCGAAGTCCTAACAGTGGACATCTTAATGATATAAAAACATAGTCTGCTTTCTGAGAGAAAGGGTGAAATCTAATCTGACACTGTTCAGCAGCCACTTCCAAAGGACCACAACTTGGTTGTCCTACTGCCTGAACCCAGCTATCTCACATCTGAGCTTCTCAGTGTACTAAATGTATTTTTAAGGTCCTGGTAAAGAAAACATGGGTCTTCGTAAAATAGAGTGTCTGTCTGAAAAAATAAAGCAATATGAAACTTCTGCTGACCTGGATAACTATTTTTGTCCTAAAATGGATAATAAATAAGAGTTTTTCATGCTTTTCTTTCTGAAGTTTCAGACAACACTATTCAACAATTTTCAGAGACTGTTGGGAAAAGCAGCTGACCCCAGGCAGCGTTGGTTTCCATATCTGACATTTCTTAGTCATTCTCCAGTTCCACTTCTGTCCCTCAGCATGTGGGAGAATCAACACAAAGCAGTCAATATTTCTCCATATTCATAGCCACTTCCAAGGAAGAGAATCTCATTTTGTTGTTTTTTATTTTATTTGTCTGTAATATGCTTATTATTAAATGAACGTTTTCGACACAGATTCCAAATTATGCATTCACTGGAAAGATTAACTCTGATTAACAAATTCATGCTAAACAACTGTGTTTAATTGGATTTTTGTAAGTAGCTAAATGTGAACGCCTCGCTCAGTTCTGTGTGCAAAACAAAACAAAACAAAAAAAGGAATTTTAAAATATTTAATGGGGAACAAACTCAGTGCTGCTGACCTACCTTCGCTGGTGATGTACCCTTCTTCCCTGCATTCCCCTGCATGCAAAGTTCCCATAATCTAGTCTTAATAATGGTTAAAGTTATCTGTCTAATCAAACTAATTAGCACTGGTGAACGGAGACATAATCATAATAGAAAGCAAATGCCAGTTTTACAAAATGAAAACGCCATATGTGCAGTAATTAGTGAACCACAGGCACTTTTTATAAATCATATTTATTAGTTCGTAAACAAATCAAATCCTAAATGAAATGAAAGTTACCATTAACAAACACCGATGAATAAACAGATACAATGACTAGTCCTCTGCTGGGTGCACTAAGCAAGGGGCTGTGTAACGTTAGCCACTGCCTTCTGAAAGTACCCTTAGAGGTGGCCAAGGCTTCTTCCTGAGTATGTCTGTGTCATCTTCTTTAAGCCACAGCATGGCTATATTAGCAGATCTAGGGAAGCTGTAGCTTGATCATATGGGCTGTGCTTGTCTGCAGACCAGATGGCCATAAATTAGGATATTCAGGTTATGTCCACAATGAAAAATGTACTACTAAGTACTCTAATGGTGTTCTGCAGCAGACCAGGATTCACCAGAAACTTAACCTGGGTTTTGTCACCTCCCATAAATGATGATACAGTGTGAAATATATTTAATGGCAACCTGTCCTGCTCCCCTGCAAAAAAAAAAAAAAAAAAAAAAATTGCCAAAATCCACAAACTCCTGCTTGGCTTTAAAACCTCTTTTCACTGATGGTGATCAGATCATTTCTTAAAGGCAATTATTTAAAGAAAAAAAAAAAAAAAGCAGAAGTAATTTGTAATGAGAACACTTTTTCATGCTATAAATTCTAAAAACTCAGCTTACAGGAGTTTCAATTACACATTGATCACTTCTTTCTCAGTAAGCAGCTCAGCATCTCATTGATAAAACCTAGGCAGCTGAGGCATGCTTTCAGCTGGCCTCGGAGTGAACACACAAAGGGCTATCTTACACCTCAGACACACAGCTTAAATATACAGCACTGGAGAGACACACAGCCCAAATATAACTTACCGCCGGCTCAGGCTGAAAAATCAGACTCAATACTCACAGGAAGACTTAGTTAAAATTAAAAAGGTTTGTAACAGCACATATCATTACATATTTGATCAGAGATCTGTTAGCTTCCCTCTCCCCACAGGAAACACTGGCAGCTGAAAAATGATGAATAGAGATATTTTTGGAGGTACAAAACCAACTGCATTCCTCTAGCCATTTAAATAGTCTATAGGCTGGGACCTCTTCTTTACATTAAGTGCTCTTGGATTTAATACATCCTGGCTCTTTCCAAGTTTCAGGGCAGAGACCAGCTTTCCTTTCTTCACTTTTGCTCGAAACTGCAGAACTTGGACTACAGGGTTCTTGAACCCTACTGCTCTTGACAAAATGAAGCATTCCACTTTTCCAGCTTCTAGAGACCAGATTTGATAATGAATTTTCCTATGTCTGCAGATACTCAGATTTGAATCCTATTCACACCCTCCTTTCTGAGCCGAGGATGTGGGGAAGCAAGGTTTGTGAACGGCCCGCACGCATTTCTTCTATGAGGTCCTGGCTCAGTATGTGCTCAACTCCCTGCCTTTTGAGGTGAGAGCACAGCATAAACTTGGGAAGCAGAAGTAACTACAAACCAGCTCTTCAGCGAGCAGCAAGTTATACTGTTCCCTCTGGTGTTCATTCTGAAAACATTAATTAGAGTGAGTATTTAATGTGACTCTCCTCCAGTACGTACACGAATAGCTCCAACTAATCTCACCCCGCCCCAGCAATTCCAATGTACGCCGTAACAACGTCTGAAACATTAACAGTGAATTAATTATAATGGTGCAGTGGCGCCTGGCCACTTTGCTTTCTGTCTAGTTTATCTTTATTTTAGACTAAAGAAAACAACAATGAAAGAACAAACACGCAATAAAATCTGTGCAAGAGATAGAAAGCAGAGTATCCCCATCTCGGTTCTCCTCTTGGCTATACCCCCATCTGGGCGAGTTGTGCTTTTTACATTTAAAGTGCAACACAGAGAAAACAGACTCAAAGCTGCAAGCATGCTGTGCATTTAAATTTGATCCCGTTTTTATTTGTTTATTTTCCTGTACTTCTTTGGATTGGATAGGAAGCATAAGCATTGCAACACAAAAAACAAAGGCCATTTTCACTGTATATTTGGCCTGGCAAAGATTAAGAGGTAATACCAATATTGTGAAAAAGCCTGAGCAGGCAAGTTTCTTTTTTTCCCCAGCATAAGTGAAATGGATCCACACAGTCATCCGAATACTTGTGGATTTTCCAAAACAGAGCATTAGAAACCACACATGGTCCAAAATAGCCACTCTGACTCCACCAAAATCACAAAATTGACTTCAGAATGATTGCATTTAAAAATGACAATAGCACAACAGTTGCCTTCCCTTATTTTTGGCCTTTTGTTCTCCTTGCGCTCTCTTATTTATTACATTAGCTTATGAAAAGTCTTGTTTCCGTGACCTGCAGGCTCTTCCCCAGCCTTACAGGTTCGGGCACAACACGACAGGAAGCTCATCTCTCACCCCTGTGAGGCACATCACAGCCACCTGAGATAGCCCAAAGGGCCTCACGCTTGTCTTGCTGGGGTGGGAGAAACACATCACACTACTGGGAGCTAAGGCTAGTCCTGGCTTCATTGGAAGGACACAATTTATAACAGGCTGCCCAGGGAAGTGGTGAAGTCACTATCCCTGGAGGTGTTCAAGAAAAGAGTAGATGTGGCACTGAGGGATGTGAGTTAGTGGGCATGGTGGTGGTGGATTGATGGTTGCACTAGATGATCTTACTGGTCTTTTCCAACTCTAATGGTTCTATGATGATTCTAAATCCTGTTCTCTCTTAAATAGGCTTGTTCAATCTGTTTGTCAAGGAGCAGAGGTAACAGGAGGAAGAGGGAGGAAAACTCTATGATATGCCAGGGAGGGAAACCTTTGTGGAGAAGCAAAGATGAATCACTCTCAAGCATCTACAGGTTTAAGCTGCAGCAAGTGCACAAATGCTACCAACTTTCTATTTCATTGTTTCTGGACAGCAGCTTCAGTCTCATGACCACACAGAAGGTATGAAGCAACCTGAACTCCCACTGGGACTGCCAGTCCAGCAAAACAGATGGGATGCTGCCTGTGCCGCAGCACTCACTAGGCCTGACGGGGACTTGAGGACCATCAGTGCTCATAGGACTGGAGCAGAGATGATATACCTAACTGCAGCCAGGCGAGCAGCTGCAAGAGGCAGTGAGAGACCCCCGTGGATTTAACTAGCCATTAACTGTTTAACTGACTGCCTACATGGGGTTTACGGCTGCTTCGCATTAAAGTTGGTAGATATCAGTGATTTGACCCCAGAGTTGTAAACAGCAAGACAGAACTTTAATTTGCGTAGTCTTTGAAGACTGGTCTTTTAGTGTTCTAATAAAGCAAGATTCTAATCTGCTCAGGATAAACTTCAGCATGTTTTAAATAATTATACTACATGGTTAAACACTCATTAGCGTAGGAGGAAAAAGACCAAAAAGATTAGTTCATACTAAATATTTCTCTTAAGCAATGTTGTTTTCTCCTCCTAATTTGGTTTCCTTACAACAAACTTTGCCTCCACAATTATTCCCTTGATTACTGTAACGGTGCCAATGTAATTTAGTATTTGGGGCTGGTACACAGAGCCTGGCAAAAACCTGACTACAGCAAGTTTCACTGCAGATTGGAGATTCGGCTTACTGCACAGAAAGCAGTTTTCTATATGAAAACTGTTAAAGTATATGAAGAGTAATTAAAAGCATCAATTAAGAATGCGAAATACAAATAATTTTATATTAGCCAGAAAACTTATTCTGACATACTAAAATGTGTGCTTAAAAGAAATGGAGATGTGGGCTGCCACTGCTTCAGAGCTTTAAAACACAGCCAAGTGGTGTCTGAATGTACCATACGATGCAGTGTTTATAGGAAAATAATTTATCCTTACAATTTAAATTAGTCTAATACAGTGTCACGAGCTTCATCTGTATGAAGATACCCAGAAGTCCCACTGCTGCAATGACAGTTAAACTTCACTCTGGGAGCAGACTTGTTTCTTTGCATGTGGGAAACCGAATACACCCTGCAGTCCACCGTACTCGTGCCAGGAAAAAGGGCAACATCTCTATCTGTTGCCCCCTTACTTTGTCACATTTTGCTGAAAACATTCATTTTCACTGGGAAATACTAACTGTGTAGCTGATATTTCATCTTAATCCATGAGAACTGCGAAACCATGAAAGGGTTCAGTGGCAGAAATTTACGTAGTCACGTAGCTTTTCCTACTGAGATTCAGTGGTAAGAACTCACTGGTTCTGCAGAGCTGTAGCCAAAGAACCACAGAGACACTTCACACCCTTTGGCAGAGTACAGCAAGGCAAGCAGCTATCTGTCATCTCACAAATGATTGCTCAAAATATTATTTCAGTCTAACTAACCTTGCTGTTGCTTGGGAGGTTACTGCTGTTAGTCTCTACAACCTGATGCTGCTGGTCAAGATGTTTTCTGCTTATCAGGTTGCTGGCATTGACACATAATCCCAGGGGAGAGGATGCACAAAAGAAAATTCTGGACCGATTCATGCCAAAATGAGAATAATCTCTCTTAGCATGTGTGCACACAAACACACGTGTGGTACTGAGAGAGAAAGAGGGAGCTGCTGTTGACACCACTTGCCTGCTGGCACTCACGCTTTGCTAAGGTTCTGCTCAACAAATTGAGTACTCTTCTGCTTGTCTCACTTTAACTTCACAAAAACAAAGAATTCTTTATGGAGATGAAGCAGAGCAACTTTTTGCATAACACCCTCCAGCTGAACTGAAAGACAAAATGGCAGCAGCCTAAAATATAAATTTTCCTGAAAAATGAATCAAAACAAAACAAAACTGAAAGATTGGCCCTGTAATGTAGGGCACTGCACCCATTGATCAGTGTATGGATTTATTATCAACCCATAAAGAAAAAGGAGCTGTGAAACTTCCTCTGAAGTTGTTAGCAGTTGATGTTTCTCAGAACAGCCTTCTGGGGCCACAAGAACCAAGAAGTTAATGGAGAAGGAAATGCATACCAAATATTCACTCATATTGATGAGGGAAAACAAACATTTGGGACTGTGTATCTCATCTGTTGATGCATAATCCCGCAGGAGAAAGGAAGAAGTTTAGACTTGCTTTTCAAGGTAAATGGATATCTATTCAAGAGCAAGAAGATCTAGTGACTGGATGATGGCAGCCTGTCTCAAGAAGTGCTTAGGAACAGACAGTTTCAAAAGGCAGATGATTCTTCAGATCCTGTCAGAAAGACAACCACATCTCCTCACCATGTTTCTTCTACACACAATCAGCTCAGAAGCTCAGGGCTCCTTACCTGGAAGCGTAACTTCTCAAATGCCAGACACAAACACAAAGAAACAGGAGCAAGCAGCTGGTACACATTCATTAGTGACATGTTGCATTCAAGAAGGGGCATGAAAAGAGGAATTAAGGGTAAGAAAAGCCTGAGAAAAGGTCTGTCTGCTTTGGCAATTCCCAGTGCAGCAGAACTGAGGAGTACAGCTGACTCAGAAGCTTGCATCACAGGAAAGAAAGAAGGATATAAATGACAGCTGCTTTCAAATTCCGTATTTTCTGCATGTGTAGACATGGAGAATCAATTAAAGAACAGATCAGCAGTCGGCATGTCAGATATTATATTTTGGGCACCAAAGGATTTTAGGTCTTCACCAAACAGAAGAAATATTCCATTGCATCTGGTCAGACCAATAATTATGGGTGTATTGCAGCAAACACACAGTTCAAATACACTGTAACACCCCTCTTCACAGTTCACTTTCTCTCTGCACCTGCAGGTACCTGCTTCTCATTTCTGACTACAAGATCACGCTCACTACTTGCAGAGTTTGACTGCTTACAGGTCCTGCTGTAGTCGTAATGAAATGATGTTGAAAGAAAATGGAGCTACAAAAAGAGCTGGTTTATATTGTATGATCCAGAGTGTGAATCCCTCTTCTAACCTGCCCTTCTTCTAAGTGTGAAGGCAGCAGGCATGGTTCTTACCTATTTCTCTGGCAAATCACAATCAGGCCTATTCAGATGTGTTTTAGAAACATAAATGCTGGATCACATCAAGAACAGCATTCTTATCTCACTTGTATTTTTAAGCAGGACATAATGGTAAATCTTCCAACTAGGAGAGTAATGTGTCAACCCACTGTGCCACCTAATCCCTAAGAGTCTCATTCTGATTGTACAAAAATAATTTAGGGACCTAACAGTTTAAAACTGTCTTTTCTGGTGCCTAAGTGCTTCATTTTAATAGATATTAGCTGCTAAAGATACTCATTTTAACAATGACATTTACAGCTTTAACCAGTCTATCATAGAGCACAAGTGCATCACTTAGCAGGATAGTACTGTTTAAAAAATAATCTACCTGCTTTAATGCATATTGAAGTATATTAGTTGATGTTGAATTAGGCCATTTTAACCCTTGAGGGTTTTTTTCAGGAGCGTGAATACATTTCAGAGCCATTTAGTTCAACACTGAAAGATTCTTCCACACAATCATAATATTCGCTTTCACTTCTTCCATTTAAATTCCTTTCCATTAATTTCTTTCAATTAATTAAGCCTCATAACATCACTGCAAAGAGTTTATGAGCTACCATTCCCCAGTCTGAGACTGCAGGTCTAATCCATGTGAGATCAATGGGGTAGCACCCACCAGTTTGAAGCAGGCTGTAGAACTAACCTTTGGCTCACAGGGAAGATTCCCACCTTCTTATATGGGATTTGGGCTGAGGCACAGGTGACCGAGCCAAACTCACACACTGCCACATGGCATCAAAGACCTTCTGAGAGATCCCAGAGATGCAGATTCCAGTGTATCTATAACCACAGCCCTGCCCTTCTTTAGACATAAAATGATGAGACAGCTGATGATGAAGAAAATGTCAACTGTCTGTATAAACATGCACTGGTTATCTAAGAAGCTGATTCTTCCTTTTTTTGCTAAAGGCAAAGAAACTGCCATGCTAGATCAAACAGCAAATTCAATTAACACAGTATCTCCTCTCATAGTGGCCAGCTCTTAGGAAAGAATATAAGAATTATGTTGTGCTATCTCAGCCACTCAATACCAAAAATTTAAACACTTCTTCAGCCGGACCTTGTATCCAGATCATGTCCCTCTAAACAGCCCTGCAGGTTTTTTTCTACTCTACCACTGTTCAAAATGGAGGGCTAGGAAATGAATATGGCTCCCTGCGAGACTTTGACCTCCACAGAAATTCTCAGCTAGCTTTCTCTGATGTCAGCTGCTGGCCCTACAGCATTCATGGCGACTGATGCTATCTCTCCAGGAGCAACTGTTGGAAGGCATCAAGCTTCTGTGGGAGGCACAGAATCTACCAAATCCTTGCAGGGAGGGGAGCTGTGCCCCCAAGCAGCAGGAACCAGTGCATGAGAGGCTTTGGGGGCTGATGCAGGTGTCTGTGAGCTGCTGGCTGCAGGGATCCCACACAACCTCAAAGAAGCAGAGCTCATGGCCATTAGCAGGCACTGCTGGGCAGCCTTTGCCACTTCTGTGCCTCAGTGAGCCTGGCTGACATGAGGATGAGGCAATGCAAAGGGCTGTGCGTGCTCCTCGAAGCATCCCTTTGAGATGGGTTTTGAGAAAAACTGACAGCACTCAAAACATGGCCACACCACCAATTTAGGCAGTGGAAGCAATGAGGTTTTCTCTTCTGTATAATATTCTCTGCCTAATAATATATAAAATTCTCTTTGCTTTCCCAGCAATAAGTAGCTAACAGTTGTGACTTCACAATATTTCTTCTGAGTGAGTAAAAACACTTGCACATGCTTGATCTTGCTCAGTTTGCTGTGCAAATATGGTCAGGACTCTTTTTTTCCAGTGGACATTACCATTGCCATTGAATTTCTCTGCCATTTGAGTTATTCGTTACTAGGTAAAGGAACATCCTTCCACAGCTTCTTGTAGGTGATTTTATTTTTGCCTCCCTTGAATAACATTTATTGTAATAAAAGCTCAGGTTCTGCAGATTAAATGATGAAGGCATTCAGAGCTAGGAGAAAACAGCTGTCTGGATGGGAAGCATTCTTTGCAGATGTAATTTTTTGTGAAGGCATCTGCATTTCTTTTAATATCACATCGTGTTTGAACTACCTTATGAGGAATGCAGCAGCAACAGCTATTTAAATACAGGTGTCTGAAAACTGTTAGATTAATAGTTAGACTTCCATCTCTCTGTCTAGAATATGGAGTTTCTTCAGAGGTTATCATGCTTTTCCAGGAGAAGCAACAGAAAGCAAGCAGAACCGCAAAGCACATCAGATATATTATTGCTTAGTAGCTAGAGGTTAATAAAGCCATTTTCCTGATACAGAATTAAAGAGAGATTAAAAAGTCATCTTGTTATCCTGGAGATGATGCAACTGTGTGCAAAATTCAGGGTTTGCACAAGGGCACAACAACACGTGAAAAGATAATTTATCAGGTCCAGCTTAGGAAAGTTCCTCGTTATGAGAGTGCATGCTTCATTTTATCACTTGCTAAATTGTCTCTGTTTTTCTGAATACACATAAGAGTCTGACAAGGCCTGCTGAATAAGAAGCTCTAATGCCATTTAAGTTCAATATACTGGGTCTAAGGCCATTTACCTGAAAGAAGACACCAATATATTTGCATACAGCAAAATACAGCTTTACAACCTGCAGGAAAAAAAACAACAACAACAACAACAACAACAAATGCTGGTCTTCTGATAATTTGCAATTAAGACAAAGAGAACTAAGGGTTACTTTTTCCCTCAATGGACCATGCAAAACTAAACAGGATATGGTCTCAGATTACCACCAGAATGCTGAGAATAGCACCAGATAATGTACCCACTGGTATTCACAGAGTTGTAGCAAACTTAGAGCTGTGTATGAGGTGCTGGGCTGCCCTAGTGGAGCTGCATGGAAGAGACAGTGAGCTCCTACAAAGTTCACTGCAGCCTCCATTCCTTTTGTGAACCGAAATAAATTGTCCAAATGACAGGAATGTCCAATGTAAGGAAACAGCAAAAACAATCATCCTAAAAGCTAAAAATGAAATTTACTGAGGTTTTCTTTGGTAACTGACTCTTCCCGGTATTTGTGTACTGAAATTTAAGGTCCTTCCTCAGCTATCACTAGAATAAAAATCACACAGGTCCTGCAAAAGGTATGATAACACTTACTAGATCAGCTTCTCTAGGACCAATATGAGGGAGATTTCTGAAAATAACAAGATAAACTTTTTTCATCAGTTTGGAGGAACTCTGCCCAAAATCCATAAGACTGCATCATTTACTTCCTGAGAAAGCTGCAACATTCCAAATGATGGAGCATGTAACTGCTAAGAAAGAACTATTTGTCTAAGTTTTAATTTTAGATATATTTTGAGATAAGTAATGATGCATGAACAAGTGACAGAACACCGCACAACGTCCTTCCAGAGTTCCATGTGAATGTGTGTGCACACAGGTCCATAAATATGTTATTTGTGGAGTTCTAAGGAGTAGATATAAAATGCATTAGGTAACGAAACATGGGTTATGATTTGAATAATTCCTGAAACGTCAATCCAAGTGTATTAAAATATTGGCAAGCTGCCCAAAGTGCCAGATTTTGGGTTAACAGCTTTGCACAGGCTTGTTTTAGATATGGGTTGGTGGTTGGCTTTCAGCTGTAGCTGTCCTAAGGAGTTGGTATCTAGCAGTGCATTTTGAATTTCTGTGTATTTCACCCAGGCAAGATATGAAAACGAAGTACATCCAATGACTGACATCTCAGAGGGTTTCTGCAGCATTTATGCTCAGGCTATATGGTTTCTCCCCATGTATGAGAGGGAAGGAAGAGCCAGCACACACAGCTGACAAATGTAACACTCTTGGCAGCCTGTAACACGTCACAAAGAAAATTCAAGGTGAACGCGATGCAGTACAAACTCTGCTTTTGCATCCCATCTGCCTTTTTGCAAAAGGAAAACAGGGGACAACAGCTCAGGGCAGATGTCTCTACAGTTCTGCTGAAGGAGCAGCACGGATTTAGGGGCCAGGCATTTCACCCCTCTAGCCAGCAGGATCTCAGTCTCACTTGCAGTGATTTGAAGGCCATCACTATGCTGCATTTCTTCTCAGCTCTTGCCTAAGTGAAGAGACAGAAGATTGGCATTTTCTCGAGCAACGTATTTGGATGGTTCCTACCCAGTGAGACCTCAAATGAACAATGTGAACAAAATCAATCCACACGATTCACCCCAAAAAGCAAATAACGACTTAGCATCTAACCTTACTTTCTCTCAGGACCTTCTTGCCTGGGAAGTAGCAACCACACAGACACTGAGCTGTATTCATGCATCTCACTCTTGCTATGGCCAGTTTCTACCGGAAACACTCCAAGCTATTTTCTGTTTGCTATTCTCTGGAAGTGAGCCTGGGGCTGCCTTCCACCACAGCCCTTCAGCTCATGACCTTTTTGGCTCATGGATGCTGTAGTAGACTTTCTGCGAGCAGAAGCCAGCATCAGCCAGGTATGTATAAATCTGTGGCTCAGATTTTCAAATTCCTCCACATTAGCATCCACAGAGCTGTTGATCTGTGTCCCTCCAGTTATGACACTGAGGTTGCTAATGTGGTCATTCCTGTAGAACTTATATCCGATTAGCTGAAAGAACAGATGTGCTGCTTCTAAAATTTGCATTACCCATTTCCACCTGTGAGAATAATACCATCAGCACGCCAATTACTCATGGAGATTTGAGTTTGAACTCCAGACCCAAATCTTTTTACAAGCAGCAAGTTTAGCCAATCAGAGGTGCACTCTGCAAAAATGCAACTGAACTGGAGTTGCAGAAAACATCTGTCTCTGATGTGTGCCATTGTGATGCTTTATGTCAGTTTGCATCCGTCAAGCTTGCAGTTTAACTCTGTTTCAGGTCTTTTCTTACATGCATCAAAAGGTTTGTCATTTTGCTGTGATTTAGGTAAAGGTAGGTTAGGCAATAAAATTTTGTGGGCTGCAAGCACTGAAGCAAACCTCAGCTTTTAGCTTTATGTTCCCAGATGCCTAAATTTCCAGTGGGTAGTGTGTCATATGTCTAAAGAAAATGAATGCTAATGAAATAGAAAGCAGTGAAAAGCTGCTATGATGGTAGAAAGTTGCTCAGCTAATAGAATAGATTCTGGTAGAGCCAATTGATAGAGCATTCCCATAACTCCAAAAAATAATTATTTAAATATTTATACGACTGGAGCGCAGGGACAGGGGTGGAAAGGGGAGGTCCATCTGCGAGGCTGCATTTAAGCAGCTTTCTGGAGGCTGCCAAAGGCACACTTGCACTCGCTTTGTGGATTCCAGGGTAAAACTGCTGCTCTGCTCTCCAGCTCAGAAACCAGGCTAGTGCCTAGCCACGCTCCCACATTACATCATGGAGAAAGTGATGGACCCCGGACCACGTTTCTTCAATGGAAATCCTTCTTTCTCACTGGCTGGAAGGCAGAAGTCTGCTTCAGCCCAAAATTGTCATCACAGAAGAACTGACCCCAGACTTTTCAGAATATTCTCAGATCCCCATCAGCTTTTCTATTAAAATGTCAGATTCTTCCACTCGTAAACATTCCACTACATGCAAGTGACACAGGGGGAAAAACTTTGGCCTTGGCAAAGCTGAGACTCCATGAGAACCGTAGAGCCCATTCAGGTCAGTGGAAATGTTTCAGTTTCACCCAGGGGATGGCAAAGGGGAGGGGAAATTGCAATAATTTTGTCAGCGCTTTTCTGAAGGATTTTTGAAAATTAAAAACATAGAAATTTGACGCATTTTCCTAACTGCAGCATACAAGAGCATGCAGATAAGAGAGAGTCAACTCTCCACCCAGCACCCTCCAGAGGACTGCCACCTCCAGCCAGTGGCTTTTGGAGGATGGCGTTTCGTTACTGGATCCTATCCAGACTTGAACTTGAATCCAGCTGGCACGTGCGAGGCCCTCAAGCTGACTAGCTGCTCCTTGGAGCATTAGCAATTCTTTCCTCTCCTGCCCTAGCTCTAAAGCCGAACGTTGGCAGTGCAATGGACTATTTCATTCTGGTGTTTCACAATGGTGTTATAACACCCACATTTTCTGAGCAGGAACACACAGAGCTCCATAAGATTCTGAGCCAAATCTTTTGCTTGAGCAGTTATCGATAAGGCTGTTCCCAAATGAGTCATGTCCTCCTGGCCCCTGGGAGCAGGGAGCTCAGGCAAATTGCCCTGTCCTTTGTCTTATTACAGGGCATTCCTAAAGCCCCTGAAAATACCAGCTCAGGCCATTTTTGACTCTGTGTCCAGTTTCATTCAGGACAGCCCCAGCAATCCAGTGCCAAAGAACAAGTGCAGACGCTGCCCAGGCTGCCTTCTCACATCCTTCTCAAGCACTCATTTATGGCCAAGCAAATCTTATTTTCAGGGGAGCGATGTCATACTTCATTGCTTTTGTACCTCCCCACCACCACCTTCAGTGATGGATGCAGTGGGTTAGATAAGCAAGAAAATAACTGATGTTTCTTCCCTATGGTGGGTTTGCAAACCGCTACCATCTTTGTGTCCAAGGACAGTGCATCATACAAAGAAGCTGGCAGTGATGGCCTGTACTGCAGCTGTATGCATCAGTCACAAATAAGGACTTAGTCTAGTAGAAAGAGATCCCTCAAATGCTTAATCTTTATTGCCTTAAAATGGTGGCACAGCACATCCTGCACGCTGATAACTAGGAATGACAGCCTAGAGCTGAGATTCAGTTTCTGGTGATAATTGTCTAGTGCCAGCTGCCTTCTAGGTCAGCATCTGCCTTCACACTCAGAAACCAATTCACACAAACACTGGATTGCTCACCGGTGGTGAAGAAGCATTTTGTGAACTCTGAAAGTAAAGACAGAACTTCAGGGTTTCGGTCCAGGCCCAAAATTTACGATGTTTTCTGTGCATCACAGTGTAAGGGTGTGTAAGCCACCCTTAATGGAAAAGCTTTGGTGGCATTCTAGTTAGCTTTGATTTAAAGCTTAATTTAGGTCCTGAAAAGGGTTAGTGCATCTTTACAGCCATCTTGTAATTCTCCAAGAGTCCTGCCATGAAGTTAGCCAAGTCCACATTTCAACACGGCAGGGTCACTTTCAGATCAAAGAGGTACTTAGACAACTACCAAAATCCACGGAGAAAAGGCTTACACCTCGTCCAAAACCCTCACAAAACCAGAGACAGGCAATTCACGCTACTGCTCAAAGGAGACATAATGAAAATAACACGTGTCATATACACAGACATATATATAGTCACTCATAATGTTAAATGAAAACTGAAATCTTAGGTTGAAAGTGGATCTAGCTAAATATTTTAAACCGAGTATTAGAGCTGAGAGAATAATTGGCAGCAAATAATTCACCCGGTGAATTTAGCTTCTTTTTCTGCTTGTGGAATGTCTGCATACAGATTGCCATTTCCTCAGATTTGATCATTACTTTAAATGAGTCTCAATTTTATAGTGTAATTCTTTCCCTGTATAGGTGGCTGGTGAAGAGTCTCCAGTGCTTTCCTGGCACATTATATCCAAAGTTTGCTCTGCAAGTGTTAGTGGGGAGCAGCTGCACACATAACACAGCACTGCTCTGACCCACAGTTTGATGTGCACATTCTGTGTGAACATTTGAGCATTCCAGCTCAGCACTTCATTTTTACAAGCACTTGCATTGGTGAAAATTGGCTGCTAAAGTATCAGGAGAAAGCAGATAGTAAGCAGAAAGTATCGTTGAAAGATATTCCCTTTAAATATTAGCAAATCCTCAACAATAAAACAAAGGACTGAAGAAGGCTTTTCACCTCTCCTTAATATAAGCGCTTCCAACAATAGCTCCTTATTAACTAAAAGCAGACAATACAGTGTTCCTGAAATCAAAACCCCAAGTATTTCTGCAGCTAGGATGGAGTAAGAGCACATAGCAGTACAGGCTGGGGGCCAACAGGACACAAAGCAGGCCTGCAGAGAAGCAGCTGGGGGCCTGGTGGAGGACATGAACTCAAGCCAGCAGTGTCCCCTGCAGCCAAGGCAGCCAGCTGCATGCAGTGCAGCCAGCTGCACAACGGGCTGCATTTGCCAGGGCATTGTAGGTCGAGGGCAGTGATGGATTCCCTTCATTCAGCACTGACAAGACTGCACCTGGAGCATGGTGGTCCATTCTGTGCTCCCCTGTACTGAGAAGATACTCGCACACTGGAGCAAGTACAACAGCAGGCATTGATGTGACTAAGGAGCTGGAAACCATAAAATATGTGGAACTGGGTTTTCTCAGTTTGAAGAAGAGGAAACAAAGGAGAGACAGCACCGCTGTCTGTTGTTACCTAATAGGAAGGTACAAGGGACACTGCAGTGAGACTCTTGTTGGTGCACAGCAATGAGATGAGAGGTGACAGACTCAAGTTCAAACTTGGGAAAATCTGCTGAGATATTAAGAAAAGCTTTTTTGCTACAAGAGTGGACAGTACTGGTGCACATTGTGCAGAGAAGCTGAGCAGTGTCTGTCCTGGGAGCTGAAAGCCAGGCCAGACTCAGCCCTGGGCAGCCTGCTCCAACCAGATGTGCTCAGAGTTGGAGGAAGGACGGATGGCCTCTGGAGGTCCTTTCCAACCTATGCATTTCTATGATTCCTTGATACTTCAACAAATATTTTTGCAGTGCTTGGAGCAAATGCAAAATATGTTTATATCCCTGATCTGTACTTCTGTAAGGAATGAAAGAGTTTTATAGTAATTTCTGCCTATGGAGAGATTTTGAATATTAGTAACCCTCCTTCTAGAGCCGCATTAGTGGCCAGAGACCCTCTGGGTCAGATTCCCTGCAAGCATCTCAGCTCAGCACAGCTGACTTACAGCCATCCCGATTTACACCAGCCAAGAATTCCGCACTCAGTCTTGAGACTGAATAAATGAATGCGTTTCACAGTTAACATAACCTCAGATATAGTGCAGTTATTTTTAAAGTCTCCAAAAGTCACTATCTCTCCAGGTGTTGCACTGTGGTAGAGACCTAAATGCACCTTCTGTGATCTCTGGCTTGCAGTATTATTGTGTCTGATGCAGAATTATTAGGCACTGAAGTAAACTTCAGCTTTTAATGTCTAAATGTCATGCAAGTGGATGCTGGACTTGAAAGCCAGCAGAAAAGCCCTAGGCTACTTCAGAATTCAGATTCAAATTATTCAGTTATCTGTACTCCTCCTAGATATCTATAAATATCTAGACTCCACAGGGTGCTCAAGCAATTTCTGATGGTTTACCAGTCTGAAGCCACCTCCTCAACTGTAGGTTAGAGTTGTAACTCCTTGATATCGATGAAAAGGCAAGGGACTTAGTTATGAAGGTCATTTTTCAACTGAACAGTTAACTGGAGGGCACCACAGAATGAGTTTAGCTCTCTTTTGTCTCACAAATTTTGCAATCAAAGAATATAAACATGAGCAAAGCTGTTAAGGAGGCCTCGTCTTGCTGAACGCTCTAGAAAAAAAATTAACTAACTTAATAAGGTAAAAAATTAGAACGTTTTCATTAACACAAGATGTTCTTTTTAATTAGGATTTTGCAAGCTAAGTCTCCTAATGAATGAAGGAATGAAACTTCAAAATGATTTGAATTGCTTATTTTTTTTTCCTCTCGCTGAGAAGAACAAGTGTAACTTTCTTGCAAAATAAATTCAGTCCGTAATTGGCGACTCTCTAATTAACTGTTTCACGGACTGAATTTCCACAGGGCTGTGAAAATGACTCACTGTGACATGGCCGTTCTCCCAGCTAACCCTCAGGAACGGTGAGCTCCATGAGGACAACACAGGGAGCACACAGGGTGCAATCCATTGCGGTGCCCTCAGCACAGCGACTGCACACACCTGTGCTTTGTACCCAGGCCCTGAGGAGCACGAGCAGAGCCAGCTCTGCAGCAGCCAGCAACATGCTCTGTGCCACCGACTGCTGAGGCCCAGCTGAGGTGGCTGGGTGCTTTTCAGAAATACGAATGCCTCTCCCCAAAGAGCACACATCCTGTAGCATAGCACAGCACAGCGCCGACTGCACAACCCTTTCTGTATTCCTTGTGCACTGGGCAGGGATTTTTTCATTTCATGCATCATCCATAACTTGCCGCAGTGATTCCAAAAATCTCTACCATGCTCACATGAATACGAATAATTTAAATTCACATTTTTGCTTTTGGAAATCTATCATCATAGAAGTCGGGCTCATAAAGCAATGGTACTTCTGAAATTTCTCACAGAATAATCAAGTAATGGCACTGCCCCACAAAACAGCCTGACTGCAACAGGGTCATCCAGACACTGTGAGCCATGGCTCCATCTCACAAGGTCACCTGCACACGTCAGTCTGTCACCTGCACTGCTGTCCTCTCTCCTTCTTTGATGCTTCCCTTTAAAGACTAATTTAATAAGCAATTAAAAAACAAAGGAACTGTTGCTCAGGGTACAGGAAGGCATCTTTTTTGCTGCCAGTGGCCAACTGAAGATGTTTCAGAGGAGCTACCCAAAATGCTGCTATGGTTAGCTGCAGACTAATTGGCATGGGGACTCCTTGGCCCCCAGCAGTGACCAAACTTTTGGCCAAAGAACAAGATGATGTGCTTCTTAAATCCAATTGTGAGTATGACTGTGCAACCCTCCCTGACCTCAGAGGAACTCACAGCTTTCAGATAAAGGGGAGCGCAGCATCGCTTTATAAAGGCCTCATCATTCCTGTATGTAAGGGTGGAGGGCACACGAGCCCCCACGAGCCCCCATGCACAGATGCTGCCCAGAGGCTGCTTCTAAGCTGGTGCATCCCAGACCACGGCACTGTGAAGCTGCTGTGTCAGTCCTGCTGCGTGCACCTGGAAAGGCACAGCGCCTTTGCTGCCTCTGCATCGCCTTACTGCATGGAGGCTCTTCAACCAGAATTGGCCCCATTTTACACAATAAGCAACTCTACTTAGCACCTACCTGGCTGAAAGCATTCATAGAGCTAGCAGAACGCAAGCAGTTGATATTTTTCCAAGGGACGCACACTGTGCTGTCCCATCACCGCTCTGCTGGTGGAAGTGATGGGGAACCCTGAGCACCAGTGTAGCACCAGAGGGGCTCTGTCATTAAGCACACTGCCACCCCGCCAGCCAGGCACCAACACAGGGAGGCTGACCTAAAAATAGAAAGCGCTTAAGAAAAATGACCACTTCTTCAGAACAGCCAGTCTCTCCCTGAATCAATTTAAGCCCGAGCACATCAATGAGATAGAGCTTGACCTAAAGAGCTCCACAGAAATCAAGACCTAAGGTAAAGGTGTGCCAGTAATATGGGAGAAGATAAGTAGACGATGGGCCTGATCCAGAGGCCAGGAGGTCAGAGGCAAGCTTTAACGTTGATGTAGATGGGCACAGGAACAGGCCTGTCTCTAACAGCTGCAGCTCTGGGGAAAGAAAGGAGGCGGTTACTCTTTACTGATGAGACAAAAAAAAAAGCAACCTTGATTTTCACTCTTGCTGGCCCACGCTGGATATTTTCTGCTGAAGCCTTTAAACTGACAAGGTTGTTCCACTGGCAAGGTATGAAAGTGCAAATGTTCTGTAATTCAATACCCTGTGCCTTGCCCCAAAGAGAAATAATACAATTCTCTCACAGAGAAAATAAAGGCAGCACTAAGATAGTGGTGTTAAACTAGCTTACTAAGCTAAAACGATGAAGAGAGAGAATTTCCAAGTCCCCCTGTTGGCTACAATATAATTGGCTTGTTAGGGAAATGTGTACACGTGCGAAAGAAACAAGAGATCACAAAACACAGTGTGACCTGCCAGACAGGAAGGATTCAGGCACGATAAGGGAGGTGATGGTGGGACAGAAGGTCCATCTGCAAGCCCTGCTAACCCGCATGCAGCTGGACCTGCCAAGGGCTGCTGATCCTCCGTGTTTCACAGCAGCAGTCATTGCCCAGCCAAGAGTCTGCTGCCCCTTTGTCTGAAAGTATTAGAGCAGCATTATATTGATTACTGCTTGATATTTGCAGGTCTACAAAGTGTCCAAGGAGACATGGGAAAGTTTAGAGACTTTTAATTTGTTGTACCAAAGCTTTTCTGATGGTCCCAGAAGATTACACATTTATGAAGAAGGGCAGCAACAATAAAAGCTTATTGTTTGCACTCAGCCAAACTTCATGGATTTTTTAAGTATGACAAAAGAGAAAATGAGTTACACAGATTTTCAATAACTTGAACACCAATCTCTGCTGTCCAAAGGGAATTACTTCAGTGTTCTTTCTTTGTCTACCTTGGCCTGGCTTTAAGGGTTTATCCTTGTAAACGACATCAGTAGTTACAGTTAACAGGTCCAAAATGAAGCTGTGGGGCTGAGATCCCTCTTGTCCTCATGTGCTAGGTGCTCCAGGGAGAAGAACTAAAGATAGCAAGAAACTTTGTCAAGGTAGACTCACCGTGGAAGATAGGAGCAAGCAGTGCACGCAGCCCTTCCCTTCGCTTCAATGACAAATCACCGGTACCAAGAGGATTCTCTCATCAGAGGGCAATGGCACAAAGTGAGATTAAGGCTGCAAGCCATTTTGCTTTTATGTGTTCAGCTCAAGAGCAAGGTCAAAGACGTAAGGTCTTAAAACTTTTAATTAAGTGACAGTGGAATTATTCATTCCCTCCTGGATTACATCGATGCAATCCAGCATGAAAACCGCTATGTGACATTTCCCTTGGCTTCCGCTCCCCGTGGGTGGGGGGACACAGGAAATTGGTTTGTGGCACAAGCTTGCCACCGCTATTGACAGGGGTGCAAGGCACTTCTAAAATCTTCTGTGAAATGGCAGAGAAGCACTAAAGCATGGAAAAAGCAGCAGGACTGCAATACAAGTTACCCTAGCTACAGATAAGTATATTGCAAACTGGGGGTGCGGGATAAACACCAGGAAAGCACGGGTACTTTCTTTGAGAACCACGCATGAGAACTCTCGTGGCACTGGTTCATCAAATGCCCCTTCCTCTATCCCTGGTCAAAGACATCAAGCAGCACCTTTTTCAGCAATGTGACACAGGCAAGAGCACGGCCGGTGGCTCTGAGGGGTGAGGTAGCCCCAAACATGCAGCCAGGATACGGGGTGTAAAGAACAAAGCCATGGTGAAAGCAAACTAAAATGGGATTTTAAAAAAGAGCAGCGTTTTGGCTTCTGAACCCTACACTTGTTTTGTTTTGTTTATGCTCCTGTAAGTAGAATCAACAACTTATTTTTCCCCAATAAAATGAAATTTTGCAGACCATTAATCCATAATACGGACAAAAGCCTTTGGGTGCGCATGAAGCACAATGAAAAATGGTCACTGTAGTTCTTCCAGGAAAGCTGGTACTTCACGTGAGCCATAAAGATTTTCCAGCGAGCAGCAGTACTCACGTTTCAGTGCAGACCCACAGTGAGTGTGTTAGCATGGTAGAGGGTAATGGCTCTGAATATCATTTATGCACACTTAACTACCATTTAGTTAATGTTTATGCAGCATTTTGAAAATGTGAAGTGCTATAAAAATGCCAGATGTTATTATTATTAATAATCCAAGTGATAAATAGGACTCAAAAACTCTATACTCTATCCTTGTCCTTCACATCAAAGTGATGTTTGCGTGTACAGTGAGGAGTGCAATTCAGTGAGTGTATGTTACTTAGAGTTCATGAGTTTTACACGTAAGGGAATAAAGGACTAAGTTGTTTCCCCTTAAGTTTACTGTGTGTTTCAAAAATATAAATGAAGATGGAAGATTACATTAAAATGCTACTTTTAAAAATGCTGGGTCAGAGCTCTGTTGTAACATTTAAAAGCCTATTCAGCAAGCCATGGAGGTCAACATGTTTTAATAAAATGTGTTTTCTTTTAAACGAGTGTAAAAGAGGGCACAGAAAAGCACTCAGCGCCAGCAACGTACGGGAATCTGCTGCCTGCTGTTTCCACTGTGCCCACCACCACAACAGCCAGCTGTCCCTTACTTAGGACAGCAGAAGCCCCAGATCCATCCCTCCCCACATCCTCATTCCATCCCTACCAACCGCAGAGTTTGAAGTCACAGAAAGAATGATTCCTTCATTGATTGCCCTATTTCCCTAAACCACTTTTCTATTATTCACAGCTGAAGCACCACATCACAAGGCAGATATGAACCGCCCCATGGGTCCCCAAGGCTCCAAGATGTGGGTCCACCAAGAGTGCTTGCCATCACAGAGGATGACACTTACTGCATTAGACTTCGCCAGGGAAAACAATCTTTGAGACAAGGCCTCCGATCTCTCCTTTTATATTCACAAAGGAAACTTCTGTTGCTTTCAGAGAAGTGGCTATTATTTCAAGGGGGCAATTGGCTTGTGAAGGGGCACTAAGTAAGTACAGGGGATTTTTTTTATTATTATTATTTTTTACATGGGTTTTTCTCAGGATTGGAGTGCCCTTTGCAATCACAGTGGCTTCACCACCGAGACTGAATGTGAAATTACTTCTGAAAGAAAAAACATCTGCCATTCACCTTACTGGGTAACCATAAGGAAAAACAGTTCTCTAAAACAATATCTTTGAAATATCTTCACTTGCTTCATCAAACTGGATTTTCCAGAGAGTTCAGCTCCCATTCCAGCCTTCTGTTGAAATGTTTGGATGCTGAGCTCTTGGACATTTGGTCCAGCCCTTGAGATTGGGGACACAGGTAGAGAACACGTGGCTAAATCCAACTCTTTGAAGGCTTTCTCCAAGACTTTAAAGAAAACTATCTTAGTTTAAAAAAGGAAAAGGAGAAAAAAAATCCCACAGAGACAGCCTGATCTTCTACTTGCTCACACTGGTATAAATCAAGAATAACCCCGTGGACTTTGTAGGACTTACACAAGTATAAAAGTGCTAGAAATGAAAGGTTCACATTTCTCAACTTCAGCAGTTGGCTCGATTTTCTTTAAATAGCTTCATTAATAAATACCTTTTTAAAAGAAAGGGAAAAAGCACTCTCCCTCCCCCAATACTAATTGCTAGCGCTCAGATTTAATCTTCAGCATTTATTGTGCTTCACCAAATCCCTAATAATCACCCCAGAAGACTCCTTAACATTGTTGTATAATGGGAAACAAGGGCAGGGCATTACTTTTTCATGTACAAAGATGTTTCATCAGGAGGCCGGATTTCTTCTATGCAGCTAAAGTACATAGAGCCTGACACTTTTAATTTCTTCTGTAATTGTGTCACGAGAGGGGTTTATGTCACTGTGCCTCTTTGCTGAATTCCAGGAGGCTCAATGCTATTCCCATGGTCATCGCCTCCTGCCTCCACTTTAAAATAATGAAGATTTGGGCTGAAATAAATTTGAAGATATCAAATAAGGACCCCTTGAGTTTCAGGGAAAGAAAATAAAGCAGCTTTTATTAAACTTGTTATGAGACCTTTCATGACCACTATTCTCGCTGTTCTCTTTGCTCAAAGCCTTTAGAGAATGGTCTCACTTTAGCCTAAACTCAGCTCTTTCTCGGCTCTCTAAGCCTCTGTAAAATTGAAGGACATTCACTCCAACACACATCTTTAATAACTCAGTATGATTTAAACTTTCAATCTGCATTCCTGATTTCTGTAATAATTGAAAGGAATGCATTAGCAGCGGAAAAAAAAACCCACTTTTGCTTCATAAACTTTACCTTCATTGCCTCAGATTTTCAGTAGTTCTCAATATGTAAGTTTAATGGCGTGACCCTAACAAGAAACGATCAGCAAATGAAACGAACCAGTGTGTAGCTGCTCCACACGGCTACAAGTGTCAGCTGTGGCCTGCCTGCCATTAATTTTATTGTAACTCATTTCTTCAGGTTGAGTACAGCACGATTTAATGTTCCCATTCTCCCATTCCTGTTCTGCATGACAAATTGTTTTAATAAACATAAACCGGGTAATAATAAAGTAATAATAAGCCTAGCACTCACCTTATATCACTGCAGTTAAATTCTCCCATAAGCCAGCACTGGTTACAATGACAATTACAATCGAACCAATCCGCAGCCAGGCAAGCACAATGGACAGATTTAATATAGTTTGTAAATATGATTAGTGTGCTGTCATGTTATTGCAGCCTGGTATTTACATTTCTCTCTGGGGTTATTCACTACACCAAATCAACATTAAATAGTGCTCCCTTCCTTTCCTCTTAAATCAAATATACCTTTCTTTGTGTTCCACTCAGAAGTTAATGAAGAAAATGGCATTGATTGTTAATATTCGGGGATCAATCAGTGCTTTACATATTTATTGTTTGAGCAGATGTCTGTCTGTCTGCATAACCCTGGATGATTTCTTTTGAAATTCATAATCTCCCCGCTGCCACCTCCCCCTCCACGCACACCCTTTAACATCAACTCTCGTCTGCTTACTCTCTTATGAAAAATGTTCAAATAATGAATGGCTGTTGTTTACAGAAGTAATTTCATGCTACATTTCCATTATTGCCTGGATTTGTTTAGCTTCTCAAGCTTCCCCATTTCCCTGCAATGAACTTTTAAGGAAATATAACCAGCTTTCACTGTTTATGCCATTATGTTTATAATGGAAGCCGCTCTCATTTGTGACATATTGCAACACTTCATAACTGTGTGCAAATAAGCATCCTTAAACTTGTTAAGGTCAATTAATCACCGCACAAAAGCTTTTTTAGCCAAGACTTCCGGCAGCATAAATCCCTCCGCGCAGCAGGGCAGTGCCAGGGCTCCAGGATGCAGCACAGCTGCAGGTGCTGCCTACAGGTGCCTACAGGGCCTTCTCTCCATTTTATCAGCCCCTGACCAGACAGCAAGGGCTGAGACCCGCAGCCCAAGGGGGACAGGACCGCTGGACCTTAGTGACGAGTCCCAGCACCTGAACGATCTAACAGCACCACTCAGAGAATGGCGTGCCAACCACCCAGCAAGCGCCAGGCCTCACGCTGATGGCAGGAAGGGCCGTCACTGATCAGCCACGCACACAGAGACTCACGGCTGCCTTCTGCAGCTGGGAGGGAGCGCTCGCGTTGTTTGTATTTATGCTTCCATTTTCAACAAACGGCTTCTCATCTCCCGCGCTTTGGATTGAATCAAGGCCTATGTTTGAAATTTAAGATATGCCTTAATCGGACTGAATAGCTTTTCTGGGTGCCCCAGGCTTGCCAATGTCATGGTGCCTTGATGCATGTAAAATAAGTCTGGGCCGTGTCTCTGGACCTCGCCTCATGGTTTTAAAACAACGGCAGTAAACCACCACTGCCACCTGAAAACAACTGTAACAGCAAAATTCAGGGAAACCTTTAATACTAAGGGAAAATCAGAACCTGTGGGGCGCTCCAGTGCACGAGCACGCACTATTTCAGCGCTCAAAAGCATGATTTGCACCGATAAAAGCATGATTTGCACCGATTTTTTCATACAGTTGGAGTACAAAGAGGTGCCCTACGTGAGAAGTCAAGCTCCTGATCAAGCCCAAAACGTGTGACAAGGCCGCTAACCAGGTACAGGTCCTAACTGAAAAGCTGACACATGCTTTGTCATTTACCATTAGTGACTTTCCCATAATACGAGTTGATGTTCATAGAATCATAGACTCACAGAATGGCCTGAGTTGAAAAGGACCGCAATGATCATCGAGTTTCAACCCCCTGCTATGTGCAGGGTCGCCAACCAGCAGACCAGGCTGCCCAGAGCCACATCCAGCCTGGCCTGAAATGCCTCCATAGATGGGGCATCCACAACCTCCTTGGGCAGCCTGTTCCAGTGCCTCACCACCCTCTGTGTGAAGAAGTTAGGAGCAGGAAACATGCTGTTAAGAAAGCACTGGCAGCCAGTCAGAGAGCACAGGTATTTGGAGGGAATGTAGGCAATCTGGAGACAAAACAGGATGTTTTGAAGACCTAGCTCTAGTTATGGCTTTATTGAAAATGATAGATTTAAGAGTGTGACTCATACAGTTACCCAGGGGGCATGGATCTGACTTACTAATATTATTTACCTAAAAGAGTCAAATGCCACGGCAAAATATTTCTGCTAAAATGTGTGTACAGAATTTTCCTTTCAGAGCTCGGCAAGGTGACAGCTGGAGAGGGGTGTCTGTGCACGTGTGGAAAAAAGAGGGGAAGAAGCAGGGTGTTACTAAACACAAGATCACAGTCCTCGAAACATCCTACTGAGATCAGAAGAATTGTGAAGCATACCGAGGTGGTACTCCAGCTATTCATTAACCGCCTGTATCAGCCAGCCCGGAGATTAGAGCTTAATGCAATGGTGAAGTAAGTGTCCATATCACAGTGGCCATGGAGGAATAGCGAGATGTAATGAAACTGAATAGCTAGCCATTGAAAGTTGAAAAATATATTGATTTTTCAGTGCTTGATCACCCAGGAGGCTTTATCAGGTATGAATACTTGGGAACCATCTGCTAACTCTGTAATGGTATTTTAGGATTTGTGACAGACACCAGCAAAAATAAAACTGTGTGTTAGAAAATAACACAAAGTGAAGACTGCTTCTCTGGCAATACGTTCCACTGCTCCACATCTGGTTTTCTCATTCCTGTTTTTTAATTGTTTTCAAATTAGGTATAGTTAATGTGCGAATACAAATTAAAATTAGCACGGAATTCAATTTCTCCGCACCTTTCATACCAAAGAGAGCTGAGACATCTGAGCAGCATTTATCTTTACATCAGATTGCATTACTTCTGTGGTAAAGATTCCTCTTCTCCCCAAAGGAAGTCAGCAGGCCCCCCGTTATTGTGTTTAGCTATTGAACCTCATTGTCAACATTTCTTAGCATTCATTTGTGTAAGTCACAGAACAAAAACGAACAGGAACAGGCTTGGAGGCACAATATCTACATATTGTCTGATGTAAATAACACTCCTAGACATGATTGGCATTCTCCAAACAACAATCATTGTTATTGAAATGTGCCTCTATTCCCCTTGTTTTAATACTGAGAATGATTATGAAATCTCTTTGGGTACAATAAATCAGCTGAAGGATGTAATAACATGTTTCAGCTGTTGGAATGGATGTTTGATTACAGCTCTGAGGGCTTTTTCCTCATCTTGTTTCTAGTTTAATTCTTAAACCATTCTGTGATTTTTTAAAAATATATATTCCACACATCAAATGCTCATTCTTGTTTACAGACTGTGGGTAGCCAAGCAGGAATCAAGTTGCATTTTAACAATGCAGAGAAGATATTTTTCTATTACAGTTTTGGTTAAAATAGCAAGTTAAGCTGTCATTTGAAATTATATTTGGTAAACACTTAATTTTAGCACCTATGTAAAAATAGGAAAGATAAAATAAGGTGGAAAAAGGAATGAATGAGAGAAGAAAGGAGATTTTGGCCAGACCACAATTGATTTCCAGACAAAAAAGGAACCCGTCTTTCCTCCCCCAGTGACCCTGCATGCCTCTCTGTGAGTACATGGCAGTAGGATAATTAATTTGCCCCAGCACGCTCAAGTGTAAATGGGGGGAAATTAATTCCCACCTGATTTTGCACTGTACAGCAACACACAAAGCTGAGGGAAATCAGAGCAAAGGCAGAGAGTCTGCAAGGCAAGACAGCTGGACAGAGCTTCTGAAGGGTCTGCGCGCCCGCTGGAGCAAAGGCAGCACGGCTTCCCCGCTTCGCTCTCCCAGAAAAGACTCCAGTAAATTATTTCTTTGCTTTATGTCTTTGGGGAAGGAAAAATAACTAAGGGAAACAAAAAGATTAGCATGTAGGCTTTCGTTGCTGTCCCGAGGGGCAGGCACCATGTGGATGGGTAAACCACGGCACCCGCGAGAGCGTTCCTTGATGTTCTCCCAAAGTCTGCAAGGCCAAAGAGGCCACTTACATTCAAGGCTGGCGGTGGGAAAATTCAGAGAAATTTGGGACTTCCTGAAGTCTTTAGAACTGCTCAGTGATGTGTTGCCAACATTTCAACAAGAGGCTCCTGAGAGAATTCCCCCTTTGGCCTGTGATAAACCCAGTGCCCCAACAGTGTGTTTGCTTGCCAAGAGGAGGGGCGAGGGATGAGAAAACCATTCAAGCATTTTCCTCTTTAAATGAAAACACTTTCTCATCATCGTAATCAAGAAAAGAGGCTATCCTACTGGGAGAGCAATCTTACACCATCCATGTGGGTAGAGCCGTGTATGCTCCATCTCCCTGCCAGCAATAGAATCTGCATTGCACTGAAGAAATCAAACTGTGGATGGTGAGAAGGCTGCCCAGAGACGAGCATGCAGGCTCCCACCATTTTCCCTTGGTGGTCCAGCAATACTCCTCAAAACCTAAGCAGCACTCAGGGATGGTGATTAGGGACAACTCCAAGGCAACACTCCAGAGCAGGGCCCCGAGGCCTGACCCACAGTGTGCTGCCATCAGATCCACACTGAAGAACTGAAGAGCACATGCTGGCAGCCCTGCTGTTGCCCACGCAGTGATAAGGGGGGATCCTGCCCCATGCAATCGTACCCACACAGTGGCCTCTGCTCTGCAGACAGGCGGGTGTTCAGCTCAACACAAAGAACTCGTGTTGCCAGAGCCACCAACGCAACCAAGATTCTTTCTGTTGCTCAGTAGCATTACAGAACACCTTTAAACAGGTACACATTGGTTGATTTGCTCCCCTCTTTTTGACCTTTATTCAAGAGGAAAGCTGCCAACTGCACAAAAGCCTGCCAACTCCAAGAAGCTTAATTGTGCAGATTACAGTCTGTTTGTAACACAGATTATTAAAATCACACTTGGACCCTTCACATCCCTCTGTTTGATGCAGTAATAAGTTCTGCACTAGATAAAGAAGGTTTGGTTGAATCCTGTACTTGCAGCCCTGGGGTGCCTGGGCCTCCCCTGCTCCCAGCTTTGCTAGCCACTGCCTCTGAACAGAAATAACCAAGTCACCAGGCCAGAAGCATGCTGTGACCACAGCCTACCCACACCCTGCAGGGTGAGATAGACTCTGCTCTTATATGGGATTCCTAAAAAAGAAAAAAAAACAAAAACCAAAAAATAACCACAAAATACACTTCTCTTATTGTATATATTCTGTCATGACTACTCTGAAATGAGGTCAGTCATGAGAGGTGACAGATCCCCAGGGATCTGTCTTGGGACTGGTATTCTTTAACACCTTTATCAGTAACATAGATGATGGGATTGAGTGCATCCTCAGCAGGTTTGCTAATGACACCAAGCTGAGTTGTGGAGCTGACATCATATAAAGAAGGGATGCTATCCAAATGGACCAGAACATGCTTGAGAACTGGGCACGTGAGAACCAGAAGAGGTCTAACAAGGCCAAGTACAAAGTGATGCATTTGGGTCAAAGCAATTCCAGACATGAGTACAGACTGGAAGAACTCCTTTAGAACAGTCCAGAGGAGAAGAACTTGGGCACTGTGATGGAAGAAAAGCTGGATATGAACCAGCAGTGTGCTCTTACAGCCTGGAAGGCCAACAGTATCCTGGGTTGCATCAGAGAGATGGCCAACAGGGAGAGGAAGGGATTGTGGGAAATTTCAGGCTCTTACTCTGCATCTTCACTCTTCAGTTTCCTGCTCCTGAGCATTACTGCCATTAAAACCCAAGGAACTCTCCTTTCCACACTCTCCAACGTGGAAGGCTTTCCCCACACTTGCTGCGTCCTGCTCTTTGCACTGCCCACCCACTCCTCTCCTTGCCTCCAGAAACCAGAAGGTGCCCCAGCCTCCCAGTGCTTATGTGCTCCTGGCTGTTTGATATCAATATCTTTCTGCCATAATCAGAGCACAACATGAGAATAAGTACAGAATACATTTTTAATTTGAACACACACTTGTAGCTGTGCGCCAATTCCTTGCTGCTATACTGTTGATGAGGAACAAATTGAAGCAAGCCACAAACTAATTTCCTAAATGTGTTTTTTTTCTCCAATGGTAAGGAAGCGATGAGTTTTAGATGAGAAAGAACATTTATCTGCAGCTCAATGAACTGAAACCTCCAAAACAAAACTCTTACAGGCATCAGAAGTATTCAAGAGTGACACTGAAGTATAAGTCTCCTCAAATTTCATGATGAAACTAAATGGAGTCAGCAAATCGAAAGGATGATGAGGACAGAGGAAGACAGGACATACCTGAACTACTGTGATAAACAAAATCAACAGCATCTTGTCTTAACAAAACATTGCTGTTCCTGCAATACATACCATAAGCTGTCCTACCTCTTTTACGATACTTCAGTAAAACTGTGCATAAGCAATAACTCCTGCATGTCCAGCTCTCCCATCAGATGGCACCCTCTCACGTTTGGTGTGGCTGTGGTTCACTCAGTGAAAAACCAAGAAGGCAGCAGCAGTGATTAATTCTCTTGCTGTGCTGTACTTAGCTCTCCTGCTATGAGACACAAATGAACTTGTCCTGGACACTCATTTAAGAAAATTAACTCCTACAAATGTGATTTCCAACCACAAAGAGTGCTGCAGCCATCAAGAGCCCAGGAAGTCTTGCTCTTAGAAAAACAGGTTGCAACATCTGTAAGCTAGCTGCAGTGCCCTCAGCCAGGCAGCTAGCCCTGTGCCTGCATGCCATGCCAGCTCACCACCACTTGCAGTCAGGGAGATCTGGGCTGGGTGCTGCAGGTTGCAGAGTGCTGGTTACTCTTTAATTCTGGTGGACACCTTACACAGATACAACAGCACCTGCCTTTCTGGGTAGGTGATTTGTCTAAGTTCTTACCTCTGTAATACCAAAAAGAGGCCTTTGTGAATCATCTTGCTCAGAGGGCAGGATGGGTCAGTTCACAAAAGCAAGGATGAGGTGATGTAGAACTTGAAGTGCACATCGAATCAACCTCTCTTTAACCGCCTCTTGATATTAACAAGAAGAAGCTGTTCTCTTCCTGCCATGCTTAGCACACCAGCAAACCAGCTGCAGTGAGGCCTCCACACACATGTGGAGTCCTGTTCCCAGTAAAGTAAGCCAGTCTTCTCATCCCAAAGCACCATGTTCCAATGGCTACATCACAAGGCACCAGAGTTCTCAGGCAATTATTTAGTAGTGACATTTGTGGAGTCCTTGCACTGCATGTACTGCTGAGCTCACACGGAGGTGGTGCAGTTACTGTCAGTGCACAACATGCCGAGAAGACCATCATCGTTACCCATGAAATCAAAACCAAGAATTTCAAAATAAATTGCCTGAAATCACCATCTGCAAGAGAATATTTTTTTCCAAGTTTTCTTGTAGAGTATCAGCATTTTGGAAAGATATTTTAAACAACATATTTCTAAATCAAAGGAGAGAATGTTAATCCCCACTGATAGCAGATCAGTAATTTTCATGCACAAGTGATACACCAGTGGTAAAAAGGGCTCCTAGAAAACAGGTTTTCCAAGTGCCTCCCTATTTCACATGTAAATAAATATTTTTTCTTTAAAATATGCAGTAGTGCTGATTTTGATTTTTTTTTTGCAAAAAAAAATCTAGTTTAATTGCCAGATCTTGAAAGCAAACAAGAATAAAAAGTACTTTAAAAATCCTGGAAGCACTCATAAACTAAAAATTAGAGGACTTTGAGCAGTATGTGAAGCTGTTGAAGGAGGTGAGGAAGCCATGGTGCAGCAATACCACAGCCAACAGGCAGGCAAGAGCAACAACAACAAAGCAAACCAATGCGATATAATGCAGCTCCACCTTCCCCCAAAGCCTTGGTGAAGATCATGTTTAAACTCAGTTTGCAGCTCCGATGTACCACCAAAACATTAACAATTTCTAAAAATCACATGATTTGTAAGCTATGCCATATTCCATAGCATAATGCTTACCCTGTTCTGATTATTGGCAAACCCATCATCCCTCTCTTTAAGCAGTTTGCTAACAGGAATAGCCTTCTACTGAATAAAACAGACACTTTTCTGCATAAATACAGACTGAAACTAAGTAATGGACATTATGCCATGCAGGTCAGTTACATTAAACTTACTAGGACATCTCAAAGTTTTTGCAGAACAAAAGGTTTTAGGAGAATAAACCCTCTAAAGTACATAGCCTGCCTAAAATTTAGAGCGCCATCTGCAATAAATGTATGCATGTGCTTGAATATGATGTCTGATCAGGTTTTCTTCTTATAATCTAAGGGAGATACTCAGAAAATTATTTATTTTCTGCCATTCTTGACCGGTTTTAATTGCGTGTTCTTTATTACCATTCAGAAAGATAAATTAATTTTAGCCCATGAACTCTTACATTAGTGTTTCTTCCCATCTTCTTCCCTTTATCTTACAGATTAAAATTGTATTCCATTTTTTTTTATATACAATTCATTTTCTGCTTGTATGAAGAAAGCACATATTCCCCAAGTATTTAGGTTGTGTAAGCTGTGAATAAAGATTTAAATATCTGGAGTATTTCTTCAAAATCCAATGCATGGTTTAGAAGTACTTTTAAAAAATCAGCTCTTATGTTTTTCAGCATCTTCTTTTCTGGTTGTTTAATTTTTGGCTGGATATTCATTGTGAAACTCCTGAAACTACTTGCCTACCACTTTTTAAGAAATTGGCTTTCTAATTATTAAAGAAAATTGTTTCCCTAGTCTTTTCCATTACAGATGATGTTTTCCTTATTTACTGTATCTACAGTTCAAATGGTTTTGCTCTATGAAATTAATTGGTATAACCATTAGCATCCTCTTACAAAGATGGCTGCCAGTTGCTTCCTATTGTATCTAAATAAAACAGACTTCATTAAGACAAAAATATTGATAATATTGTTCTCTCTTGCTTTATAATTAGCTACTTGCTTAATTAGGAAATTTCTCAAGATGAGGATGTGTAATCCAATAGCAATGGGAGCCAGGGTTTGTTCTACACCTGTGCAGTGCCTTTCCCTCCTGCCACAGTGGGTCTGGCTCTGGTGATGGGTCACCTCTGAGATCTTAGCTCAGTTTGGAGGAGATGGGGCTGCAGGGCTGGATGCAACCTCCCCTTGGTGGTCCACACAAGGATCATTTCCCTTTCTGGCTATGCCTTGTTCAGCATGGGCAAGTGCCTATGAGAAGATCACAGCAGCACCTAAGCTAACAACAGAGAGAAAATCCAGAGGCACAAAACATCACTGCCTCCATTGCAGAGTCCATGGTGGGACAAAAGAACAGCCTCTTAACCTACCCCGTCTACAGATATCCAAGGTACTTCACATTTTGATTAGCCACATCCATGCACAACAGAGAAAGTTGGAGTGTTATTTCTACAATTATTTTATTCCTTTTCTCTCCATTTTCCAGCCTTCTCCATCCCTGGGCTCTTTAAAGAATGACTCCCAGGAGCGTTCATTCAAGTGGACTGAAAACACTGCCAGTGGGAGCTAACTTCCACAGCACAGGTTGCTGTCACCGATGACCTATTCAGCAGAGGTTGCACCAACCAGGCTTTGTTTTCTGCACCACTAAACAAACTGACGGAGGGTTCAGTCCGTCAGCAGAAATACTGAGAATTAAAGGAAGCACAAAGGGAGCAGACAGCAGGGTTGAAATATTTAGTGGGAAAAGGAGAGATGGTCAATAAGAGGGGATGGAGTTTGGATCAAAAGGGACTGACTGACAATAGGACACAAGCCATCCCACTGGTCAAGATGACAAAACGTTGTGCTCCTGAAGCTGTCCCCTTCGGTGTCGTAGGGAAAAATCCAGAGCAAGAAGAAATGGCAAGCTAGCAACTCAATGTATAAGCAATATGCAACGGGAAAAAAACAGAAAGGGTAAAATTCTGTGGCGCTTGCAACAAGCTGAGACCACGATCTCAATGAATCAAACAAAAGACATTGTTAAAGAAGGTATCTATTGGAAGGAAAGAAAGAAAGAAAGTATAATAAGGAAGAGTGGGATTTTGGTTAAGGCCTTCTTGTGAGACCTGGGAGAGCAGCATTTCAAGACTGCCATGTATTTCCCATGGGACCATAAGCGTGGCATTTATCTCTTTGCAGTCGAGTCCTCAGCAGTGAGTAAATACTCAAGGAAAGGATACGACGTGCTTTGGGTGGGGACAGTGCCTGGCATGCTGGAGCATACCTCATTCACATAACTGAAAGAAGTTTGTTGAAATCAACTTTTCTGAAAAATTCCCTATCTTGATTTTTTTCCATTTTGCAGAATTTAAATGGGATGTGTTTCTTCCTATGTTTTCAAAGCATTGAATTTCCAATCACAGCTTTCTACCATTTTCTACTTTTAAGCCACTGAATACAGATATCTGACTGGAGCGCTGTGAATACAGATGTCTGAATGTTATCCTGAGATTTTTCCCTCTTCTCTTTTTGTGTTTCCTATGTTACCTTTTGCTCCCGTGCCATGTTCCAAGCCCCCTTCCTTCTGGAGTAGAAGAGAAAGAGTGAAACTGTAAAGCCGCTGACTTTCCGAAACTTGGGGAAAAAATGAAGCTAAAGACATTAATGACATCTGAGAAATTTAATTTCCTTATTTTTAAGGGGTTTGGAACATTTTCAGGAAAAGGAGATTTTTTCCTCCTTTCTTCTTTCATGCAGTTCAATTTTATTTAAATATTTTTCCCTCGTCAACATTTGTAGAAAGAAAAGCAACCCAAAAGATTAAAGCAGCTAGAGAAAAGGATATTAGAAGACCCTCCCCTACATCTCTGTAACATTTTTTCCTTGAAAATTTGAAAATGAACTCTCGCTTCCAACGCAAACCGTGAGCTTCCAGCTCAACTCTGCTCTCAGTGACCATCCTCACTCACAGAAGGGAGGTTTCTGGATCTTGCCAGCAGCCTCCTGCACCAGCCCTGGGGGAACAAACTTTGCTGTTCAACCGCAAAGCACTGCTTTCCTCTGCTACAGCAGCAAAATAAGGCAGTACCTTGTGCCCGAGCACATCTCTGGGCACTCACATGTGTGCAGAGATGGCATGAAGACTGCTGCCCCAAGGATGGGCTGATTCTGCCAAACCAAGTGCCTAAGGACTACCCGAGCTGTTGCGAACTGTGGTGGTTCCACAAGAAGTGGTTCCTGGATCAGTGTGCAGAGTTAAACACCGGCCACCCAGTGACAGCCTCACAAGTAACAAAATAATTCAAACAGGTCAAGTTACTGACTCAGAAACAGGGAATTCTTGCTTCTTGCCACAGAGAGGAAATTTTCCAGTCTCCATTTAGAATTGGTCATCATTATTAAATGCACACATGGATGGGCTTCTTGGATGTGATATAAATGACTTAAAGCTGCGATTCAAATAGGTCTATAAAGTGCTCCTGTGATGTTGCACTCCCTTTCTTCCCCCCCTTTTTTGAAACTCCCTTTGCTCCACCATTCTTTGTAGAGATAAGCCCTTGAAAATCACCCTTCCTAAGGTGTAAACTTGGTGACTGTACATTATGGCTAAACATTTGATTTGTTATAGGCTAGAAAAATAGAGAACTTGAAATCTCTTCATGGTGTATTAAATGCCATACAATTATAATACAATCCTGCTCTAGCAGCTCCAGTCCCAGACAAAATCAGTCTCAAATTTCCAGCAAACAGAGTGCAGTGCTTCTGCTTCCCTGGGAAATCAGAGTATCTCAGGCTGCGTTGACTTTACGAATGTCCTGAATGCCCACCTTAAAAACGTGTTCCTCAGCACAGCCACAGCTCTTGTGGGGTCTTCCACCTGAAACCACACTTTTTATTTCATAGCTGTTTGGGGCATCACATCTTTCTGGCTTCAGAGACTTAAAAAGCAGGTATCCATACTCTGTTCGGCTGAGACCACAGCCTGAATGTCATTTTGTAGCGTTCCACACACCAAAATAAAATAATATAGAATAATACAGAAAGGAAAAATCTACATCCTCACAATACAAACTAATCTTCAGGCTTCCCATCAAGCGAAACATATTGACAAGTGACAATAGGCAATTAATAGATTAATGAGCATAGCTCTTATCTGTCTACATTATGAGTTTATCTGGTTGTAACAGGATGAACACAACACGGGCCTGTGCTCACAGGAGTGCTGTCCCAATAGGAATGAGATCATTGCAGCAAGATACGAATGCAGGATTCTGATTACCAGGTATCACTCAATGGAACGTGCTCCCCCCCCTCTCCCCCATGCTATATTCTATACATTTTTAAATTATTCAAGGGCAAAGAACAGAATATAATTTACTAGAGAGAGAATTAGAGGAAAAGGTTTTACGAAAGCAGGAGAGATTAGGTTTTGATCCAGGGTTAAGAAGACTGCCTCTGGCACACGGAGTGTCTGTCAAGATAGATGATGGAACGTGAAAAAACCCTTCTACCTAAAACTGAGTCTAAACCCGGTGATGTCTGCAGTGCCAAACAAAAAAAATTAGCTTTGAAAATGCACTTATAACCCAGTCAAAATCCAGACGTACAAAGTAGTTTTTCAGCAGGTCTAACTGCTAAACATGGGGCAACTGATTCTGATCGGGGTAGGCTCCTTCACAGCATGGACAAATTTAATCTGCAGAACTACGAGGAGCTCTGTGTTTTGAATGAAACCCGAGGGAAGGAAGGCTTCCCAGGTGACAGGGTGGGGAAGGCAAACAAGGCATGAATCTGCACAGCCAGAACAGCAGTGTCTCGCTTGTGTCCAGACGCTTCTTCTTGCTGTGCCTGCAGCTCTGTGCTTGCACCTGCCCCATTGCTACTGCAGGAGGAAGCAAGCTTGGCTGTGTTCGTGCACAGAGCCACATCCTGTCCGCTTTTGTTCGTGTGCGTAATATCTAAGTTGTCTCGACGGGGCTACTTGTACAAGTAAAGTGAATTTGCCCTTGATAGCATTATAAAGTTTCAAAATAAATATTGTGATGTTTTGTGGGCAGGCAAACACAATCTGCAATTTGCCGTGTGGAAATTGTTGTTCTGCTCCAGAATTATGCAGGCTTTCATAATGACTAATGACATGAGACAAATGCAGCATGACAGTTGCATGTTGATCATTCTATATAATTTTGTTCATAGGCCATTTATTGGGTTTCTTTCTGAGCCCAGTGCAGCAAGAAGAAAAATACCAGTACTGAGAACTTTGGATCAGACTTGACATTATTCCATTTTCACGTGCTGCACAAGAACCAAGGAATTTGCTGTGCTTTTGAAGCAAGCCTGCCCACGGGAGCAGAGTAGTATGGCCAGCAGACTGGGAGCCTTGCTGCCAGCCGCAGCTCCTCGCCCCTGTGGGCGTCCCTGCTCCCCAAAATCTTGGGGGTACTGGGGATTGTCATGCCATGGCCTCAGAATGGCTGGATCTAGCAGTGGAGCACAGAAAGCCACAGGCAGGAACACTGTCACTGCTGAGGCAAAATGCACCCAAAGAAGCTTATTCAATGCCCTGGCCCTTGGTTGCATTCAGCAGCTGCCATGCTCAGGCAGCAGGAGGGGGCTCGGAGCTCCCACGAGCGGTGGTTCAGGTGCAGAAGGAACTATGTGAGCACAGAGACATGTGATGTTATCATACAATGCTCTGGAAGGGAATTCAGTTTGGGTCTCATTTTTAAGAGCTAATATTCTTTTATCCAATCAAATGGTAAACAGCATTGGTAAATCAAGTTTTGATGGCATATGTATTTGCAAACAAAACTTTATATTCAACCTTTTCTGAGATGATCCCACAAATGTGTGTTGATATCCTCTGTGGTCACATTCTTTAAGGGCCCAGAAAATAGAAGAGCCTTTTGTGCACCACTTTAAATAGCGTACGGGAACTTCCACATTTCCTAATTGAATGGGACCTTCTAGGCATGCAGTGGAAAGCAGCCTCGGAAAATCAGCGTAGAGGAAGACAGAATGTTTTCCAAATGCTGATTTTATTATGTTCCTGGGTATTCTGTTCCACAGGAATCCACACTGAATCTGCACTGCTGAGAGCTACAAAGCATCCTTCAGAGCCGCCCCTCAGCAAGATGCTCTGCCTCAGGGATGAGGCACTCATGGGTGCCCAAAGGAAGGGTGCACCCAGCATGGCAAAAAGACTGAAGCACAGCTGCTCTCTGCCATCTCCCTCTGGCACCCACAGCTACTGCTTTAAGCTGGGTACCTCAACACCAGTCTGGTCTAATGGCACCATCCCTCCTCTTCCCTGAGCAGAATGCCCCAGTGCCCTGCAGGGCACCACAGAAGCACGAGCACCAGCTCTGGCAGAACTGGGGCAGACAGCTCACACCACTGATGGGAGTAGAGCTGATAACAGGCAGCTGCCCAGGCTGCTGTAAAATGGCGTTGTTCCACCGAGGTCTGTGACAGCAGCAACATTTCATATTACCTGAGAATATCCAGACACAATTGCTTCTCACTTTCATATTATATCGAATACTTAAAAGATGTATATATTTACAACCTTAAACATTTTTGTGTGGAGGAGTTAATGAAGCCAAGCTTAGATCTGTAGACACATCTACCACGCTTTAGTCAGAATACCGGGGAAAATCAGCTAAATTAAACACCAGGAGCCACTACCCAAACCAGACAGATAGCAAGGCATTTTAAGCATTTTAAGCAGCAGCTGAAACCACACAGCTACACCTTCAAATCTGATACTGCACCTGAAACAGGCAGGACAAGGATTTCAGACACACTTAAGCATAAGCTGGAGGGGAAAAAACAAAACCCAAAATACCAGGCAGGAGTAGATAAAAGCATTGGCTCAGGGGTGCTTTAGACCTGATAGCAAATACATTAACCACGGCAGAGTCTTCCCTACGCTTAAGAAACGTAACGGGACTTTGTACCTTCTTTGCAAATAAATAGGACTGCACTAAAGGAAGAATTGATTTTGCTATTAATTCCTCCTTTCACTATTGATCTCTGCTCCTCCCCGCCACTACATCTGGAAAACCGACTAGCAACTCCACTCGAAAGGAGAGTGCAACACAAAGGAATCAAATGCTGGTTGAAAAGAGCCGTGCGCACACCCTCTCACCATCAAAGCACGGCCCTCTTCTCTCAACCTCTTTGGCCCTCTGCTTCGGTCTGTAAAATGGAAATAGCATTCCAGAAGAGAGCGAGAGGCACAGATCGTGAGCTCAGTCGCTGAACTCTGGAAGAGCAGGCTGCCCTCCTGGCCTTCAGCATTTTGATGTCTGCAATACCTCCCTGTATGGCAAGTGCTGCCTACGTGGGGAATATCTGTTTTAGTTCTACAGTAGCAGCTACTTTCGCTTAAAATATTTGTGGAAAAACACCAGTTTCAGATACGTGACTAAGAAACCTCAATTAAAACAGAGGAAGTTTCAATACAAATATAAGGCTCTCTACAAATCTCAGGCTACGTAATGTGACGTCGGTTGTGAATGTAAAACAATATATGAATGTGATTCATTGCAACAACAACTTAAAGACAAAATACCTTTTTTTCTGTTAGATCCCTCATATTGATTTTTGATTTTGAGGATTTAATGAAAAAAAAAAAAGTATGTTTGCAATGAAGAATGTTTGCATATGGTTCATTAATTAGCCTGGCAAGGAGTTTGATATCAAACTTGCACATATTTTTACGTAGGCTTAAGCAATCCGCATCCAATTATTCACTATTTATGTTTCTGCACTAATTGTGCTCTGTGTCACTTAACAAAAAAAAAAAAAAAGATATCTAACTGAGCTTGGAATTTGTCATCCTGATGAGATTTTTCAAAATACTTTGGCTGGAATGAGAGAGTTGGCACATTTCTTTCTCTTGGAGCCCCATAAAAGTCCAGGCTTAAGATGAGCTAAATTTTCAGTAGAACTGACTGAGAATTTTCGGACAAAATTAATTCTCAATGATAAACATTGTTAAATAAACGGCTTGTTCAAACAATTTGGGAGGTTTTGACAACCTCCCATTTCAACAGGGATCTCTCAAGAAACTGCCTGTGGGGCTCCTATATCATCATTCTTTGGCAAGAAGATGATGGAATTCCTATGTTGCCTGTGATAACCCATGAAGTGCATCTCATTTTGAACCAAAATAGGAATAAGAAACAATAATTTTTCTGAAGTTAGTATTTCTGAATTTCCTTTCCACCTCCAATTCTATAGCTACATCCTATCCCAACATGTCCCACAGAAAGCCTCCCACCACCCAACCCTTGCTCTGGTTACGCAGAGGAGCAAGACAGTACCAAGGATGCACAAAACAGCACTGGGAGAAGCAATGCAGTGGCAGATCCATGCAGTCTTTGCACAGCTACACCCAGCTGCTGAGGTACTGGACTGAACTGATAGCTTTTTCCACATAGGTCTAGTTCAGCTTTCACTTTGGGTTTTATTGCAGGAAAAAGCTATTCAATGCCAGTCACTTGTGGTTAGCAGTACTTAATGTTACCTAACAGTTCACAAAAGTTCTCTAAAACAACCGAAAGAAACAGATGAACAAAACCATATAAATAACTGTAATGCACTGAACTCCCAAAGCACAGGGCACACCCTCATGGAGAGCACGTCTTGTCTCTCCCCAACCAGTGACTGAAGAATCTTCCTACTCTTTGGGAAAATAAAGAGAAGCAGGGAACATTTCAGGAGGGGAACCACAAAAAGTAAGAGGGTTGGACAACTCTTTATTTATTCTTATGCATGTATTTTCACCCTCTGTCAAACATAAGCACACATTCATTTGTGTAGTACAGCAACCCACTGTAAATATCAAATATCCACAAAGAGTACCTGAAATTAGGAAGAACTTGCTCATGCCTTATGTGCTTCCCCTAAGACCACCACATCATTTCACTAATCTTGACAATACTCCAAAAATGTAGCATGATCAACCTCATTAAGTGTGTTGCTTATCTCATTGCTCCTACAGAAAACCAAGTCCCCACTGCCCTCAGTGCTTCAGTTTTGGGCACTGTGTGCAGCCATTAATTACCGTATTTTACTGATCTTGGGAAATCAGACTGAACAACACACCCAGATCAATGTGGGAGATGAGGATAAAGACCAAACAGCTCTAGAAATGTCCTAGACAAGACTGGTAAACAACTGTCTTCCATAGCAAAAGGCGAGAGAAAAATCAAATCATGCTGAAACTTATTGAAGCTTAAAGCTGCTTACAAAAATGGCTCAAAGGTGAACAATTAATTTCAAACCAGGCCAAATTGAGGAAAAGAAGCTTGATGCACACACCAATTTTGTCCCTCAAAGTCAAGAACTGCCTAATCAATAGCACTGCTAAAAAGAGATGGGCGCTCTCAGGGGTACCATTACAAAGAATTGCACTTGGGTTTAGCCACCTGGCTCCCAATTGCTTTAATAGGTGTCACATGGCTAAAATCCGGGCTAAAGCTTTAAAAACTTACCCCTTGGTCTTCCTGAGCATCCGTTGCTGTCAGGTGGCAAATGCAAAGCAGCAGGAGAGGATGGGAGATTTGCTCCCGTATTGACCAGTACTAGAACATGCCCAGGAATTTGTACTGCTGTCACAAGTGTCAGTTATGGGCAAAATAAGGCAAAGCAGGAGAAAGTAAAGTTGGCACGTGAAAGAAAGTGAAAGAAACTGTACGTAACCCTTACTCTGTTGACATGTTGATAGCAGTGTGCAGCAGGTACCCATACTCCTCTTCCATTAGCTAAAAATAAACTAGGACTTTTTTTAGGTAATGCTCTGACCACTCCCCCCATTTCAAATTGTACTCAACATCTTAATGGAAAAGCTTCAAGGGGTTTAAGGTTTTAAATCAAATAAAGAAACAGACAAAAGAAGAAAAATCCAATCAGAGCAGAAAGGGATGGCTTATAGAAGAACTGATTTTCTTTCCGTTTTCACCAGCGCTGAACTCCACAGGAACAGCAGCCAGAGAGATGGAAAGAAGTTGACAAAATGGGAGAGGAAGGAAGAGTTTCTTTCACACTGATATTATACCTAATTTTACACAAGGAGTGGTGCTATTCTTTGAATGAGGTCTGGGCTTGATTTGGTTCCTGGATCTGACAGGGGTCAGCTATGGGGCAGTGAGAACTTTGCTCCCTTCTCAGGCAACTTACTCAGCTGTGGAGCCCCTTGGGGACAGCACCAGCCCTGTGAGAACAGGGGACAGCAATGGAAGCCAGCCTCATCAGCAGCTTCCCTGTGCAAGGTCACTTGCTCCCAAAGAACAGGTGAGCACCAAGCAATAGCAGCTGTTTTTTAAAAGGAAGCGGGGAAATATTGTCACAAAGAAGAGCAAGACAAAATGTCCACATGTGGAAGTGAGTGGGGAAAGGGAACAGAGAAACTGAGTAAACTAAGGAACTTTAAAAAAACCACCAAAACACCAAGCCCAGAACAAATTCCAGGCTTCCAGTTATGAAAAGTTCTTTGTTTGTTTCAAGAGACTCATACACTGTCTACCTTCCAGCCAGCTTAGAGAGAACTGCCCATCAAAAGTTCAGAAGCGTTATGGTTAGACACTGGTTACAAGAGAAGGAAAGGAATAGAAAAATCTTCCCCCAGATAGCAGGTAATTGTTATAAGCATAGAAAAACTACAAAGTGATCTCTTCTGTAACTGAGCCTGAATGTACTGCACACTATGGCCTCTTTCCATCAAACCCTGCAGACGTGCTTAAGAAGAGCCAAAAAAAAAAAAAAAAAAAGAAAAAAAGAAAGAAAGAAAGAAAGAAGAAGGAAAAGAAGGAGGACAAAAGATTGCCCTTGGCCAAAGCAAAATAGTACATTGGAAGAAACTAAGGGCAATGAGATTTCTATTCAAATAAAGGGCTGAAGTCTGATAAGACTTGAGAGTGTGGAAGATGGTGCTTGCAGGTTCGATTCAGATGCCATTAATTTGATAAGTTTTGATTCCAACCATGAGTGTAGGCCTGGTTCATGAGCCACAGAATATTTCAGTGCTACCGTTACACTGGCTTTTCCAGTATCTCGCTTCATACACATTAGAGCCAAACCACATCAGTTCCCCTCAGTTGAGCTGGATTGGCACTTTGGAAATCCTAGTACACAGGAAAGGTTTAAAACCTCACATCTGAGGAGTAAGAGAAACATGAAACTGGCTAAAAATGGGTTGAGAAAAAATGAAAGTAGAAGTGACAGAAAAAGGAAAAATAAAGGACAGTAAAATGGAGAGGGAAATGAAACAGAAAAAAATGCTCAGAAAAGGAGGGTGATTATGGGAAGAGTATGGGAAACAGCAAAAGGAAATTACATTAACAAAAATAAAGCAAAGAACTAAAAAAATGGAAAATGAGGAACAGAGGAGGGCAGTAGAACTCACAAAAGAAAAAAGAAGAAAAGGCAAGAGGTGGATTGGAGGCAAGAGAAAGAAGTGGTGAGGGAACCAGAGAGAGAAGGAAGAGGGAGGGGGAGAGGTGCAAGGAGCTGAAAATGGAGAGAAAATGGGAGAAAGAGGAAAAGAGAAGTAAAGAGAGGGAACAGTGCAGAGAAAGGACCAGAAAGAACAATCCTAGGGAGCCTGCTGTGGTGGGTCACAGAGGAGTTCACAAGCCCATGCACTCCAACTATTTCTTTTTGATTCTGTGTCATTGTCAGGCTTCAGACTGCAGCTGCAAATTGTTTGTCTGGCAGTTCTGGTAGGTTTGATTCAATAACTCCTATAAGGGGGCAGGCAGGATATCAATGCTGCTTTATTGCCTTTTTCTCTGCCTACAATAGCAATTCTCCAGTTATACAGTATTATAAAGTGCCATCGCTGGGTGTTGTATCTCAGCATAGTCACGTCTCATCTTCCTAGGCTATAATAAGCTGGCAAAAGTAAAAGTCTGAAACTATGTGAGCTTCATGAAATGACTGAGATCCGCATGAGGGATTGGCACAGAGCATACAACAGACCCTCTCTTCCCAAGCACTGCAGCAATGGATAGCTGCATCCTACAGGATCAGCTTCACCAAAATGCATTTGGTAATCTGTTTCGAGTCTCACTCCAGCCACTAGCAGACAAAGCATTAATGCTCCAGAAAGCTGCTAGCACTGGAAAACAGAAAAAAATGAGCTCCACATTCCTGTCAGCTGGAGAGTTTTCATGCCTCTCTCCCAATCCTATGGATGTGAGCTCTTTAAACGCAGTCACTGAGCAACATTTAACGTCAGACTGGACCAACAGACATGTTCCTACCATTTTTGCTCCTAGAGGTTGGTCTCTTCAGGCTGCAGGGCTTTCCCTCACCAGGCTGACACAGAGAAATTTCCCCAGCCTTGACCGTACATGATCTGTCAATAATAAGAGGCTTTCAGTTACAGGATACTGTCAAATAGCACCTTTTACAAACACTAAATTCAAGTTTAAAATGTCACAGCAAAAAAAAAAAGGAAAATCATCACAGAGAAAAATGCTTGCGAGACATTTTATTGGTGTATCTTTTAAAAAAGAAAAATTCCTGGCACATTGCTCTGGTTAAAGCCACACAAATCAGAACAGAACTTCTCATGCAGGCCAGGTCACTACAAATCTTGGGAGCAGCTGAATAGAAAGAGATCCATTTTTTCTGCTTAAACTTTGTCTCATATATATATATCTCTATACACATACATGCACACACACATGCACGCACGTAATTGCATACATTTCTATATACACACACAGACACATATTAAAAAGTCCCTGCTTCATTGGGAAAATCATAGGCGGATGCCTTTTAGGATGTGTTTAAAAATTATCATGGCTTTACACTGCAGTTTATTCCATATATTTCCATCCTTTTGAGCTGTTCAACCTCCTACTTATTCTTAATAGATTAATTTGTGATTGCTCCCTCGACATTTCAGCCTTTCATGATGGAGAGCAGTTCCTCTCATTTCACTCATCAAGGCTCCATATAATAATGAAAGTTCTCACAGGTCACCTCTATTGCGTCTCATTTCCTTAACCCCTTTAGCCTTCCCTCCTGATGAGTGTTCTTAAACCTGGAACTGTCTGGGCTCAGGGAAAATAAAATTTCTCCTTTGAGGCTTCTACGATTGAATCCATATTGCATCAGTTCTATAGAAAATTTGGGTATAGCCATGTGATTTCAGTTCTCTGACGGCTTTACAATGTCATAATAACCTGTTTGTTTCTTTTCCAAGCAGCCATACGCACAGAACTGCTGGGATTTTTCTCTAATAACCCCAGGTCTCTTTTTTCTTTGGTACACTGAATAATGTGAACTCTGCTGTGGTTCACTAGCTCTAGACTCACTCGCACAGCCAACTAGAAGATTCAAATCCTCCTCAGCTTGGTAAGCATTGCTTCTTACCGTTTGCTTAATCTTTACATTTGGCAGAATAATCGATGCCTGTTATTTTACTTGTTACGAATAAAATTGTGAGGCAAGATTCGGAGCTGCTCTAAGTTTGCCTGTCTCTTGCATCACTCCAGAGGTGCAGCTTCACAAATTAAAGAGACGCTTCAAAATAAACCTGGAGGGCGAGCCGCCAATTTGAATTTTCCAGTTGTTACTTATGACCTATAGCTGCTCACTAAGTTGTTGCCCTGCTCCATGATTTACATTTACGGAGGGGAAGCTCCCCACACAGCCTGCAGGCAGGCGGGCAAGCTCGGCCACTGCAGAAGGAATGCAGCTCCACCTGAAGAAGGGTGGCTAAAGGTATCCAGACCTTGGACTCTTCTCCAAGAAATGTCCACTACAAAAACAAACCATCGCATCACATCACAGCTAAAGAACAATTTTACACTGCATCAAATTCCAGTATTTGTTTGGTTTTTTTTTTTTTTGTGCAATCTAGCTGTTCCAAAAAAAAAAAAACCAACAAAACAAAATAGTTCCTACTAGCAATACAACATCATGTAAAACAACTGCCAGTCAGATGCACAGCATTGAAGGTTGTGCATCTTTAGGGGGAGGAGATGACAATTAGTTCAAAGTAATTCAGTGCTGATTGGGTTGGGGATAATTTCCTGGCAACTAAGGATGGGATTGAGACCAAAAAATCATTTCAAATAACTATGAAGGAGTCACTGGATAGCAACACCTTTCAGTCTCTGGAGACCTGGAATTGATTTGAACTGGTCTACCACTTAAATGGAGAAAAGCTATTATCCCATCACTAATCTCTTGAGCCATTCAGTCCCCCTTGAACCAATTTTTTCTTCAACAAGCTATTTTACATATTTCACTCATCATCTTAGCCCACTATCTTTATGGGAGAAGCTTATCAAATGATTTGTGTAGGAAGGTAAGTACGCCTCCCTTTTGCATTTCCGTTTATCCTTGCATTTGTTGCTAACATGACCAAACTATTAAACACGTTCCTCTCCTCCTCTCCTTATAGTACCCTGCTTTTCCTACTACCATTCACAAAATAGGACATCAAAAAGCAACCCACTTAGAAGCATCCGTACTAGAAACAAATTTCCTGGATAAATACAAATGTATTGCCCTCAAACGTCCTAGCAATCATCAGTATAATGCTGATGCCTCCTTAATAGCTGTGCAGCCCAACAAGGGTCAAATCCAGGATCTGCAGAGGAAGAGCTGAAGCACGGAATTGCAAAGGGTCATATTTGCAAAGATAGTCTTCATTTTTATGTGCGTTCATGGCCACTGAAATGCGGACACAGTGCCCATGAGTGTACAAGGCTGTAATTAATAATTAAAAATGCCTTAAAAATTAGGCCCTTGGTATCTGATAATGGGCTTGCAAAAAAATTGGGGCATCCATAATGGAAATCCATTTAGGATAAGGAGGTTGTAGATGAAGTGCTGCAATCAGAGAGAGTGCAAAGCTCAGAGCTGGAGAGCTCGGAGCTCAGTTTGGTGTCGAGGCCTCACCAGGCAGGAGAGCAAGCATGTGTCACACTCAAAGCTCTCCAGTTCTCACTGGTTTGCCACTATTTCATGCACTTAAGCAGCCTGTTTTGTCTGCTTCCTTCTCTTCCTTAAGCGTTTCCACTGTAGCTTCTCACCCCACCACACTGACTCGGTTTCCTCCATCTCAGAATTGGAGTCCATCCCTCAGAAAAGCATGGGCCTCCCTCCTTGCAGCCAGCTAACCCTGCTCCACTCACCCTGCAGTTACACGGCCAGCACAGCACGCTCTGATACTGCTCCTCTGGCAGCAATTAGAATCAAATCAACACCAGGCTGTTTATAAAAAGGGATGTTGCTATAATGACACTATCAATTCTTCCAAACATTGTAGCTATTTATCAAGTGATTAAAGCAGAGTAACTTACTCCAGTTTTACTAGCCTATTTTCCATAGGAACTTAAAAGGTTTTACTGCCTCAAGTATGGCACTTGGAGTGCTAATAATTTCGATTTTATTACATTAGCATTTTTTTTAGATTTATTTCTAGGTTTTGCATTAGATTCAAATTGTTACCCGGTTTATAAAATAAGATAAATTTATCTTGGTCAAAAATCACATTAAGATAATTATCTTGCCCTTTTGGCAGATAATTTTGTTTGTAATATATTGAAAATGCTTATTTTTTGTTTTTTTAACCACTCATTCTTGCAAAAGTGGCTATTTTTTCCCAGATGCAGGCACCTCTATCTCCCTCTCACTGTCAAGAGCTGTCTTGTCTCCTCCCATTTCTGCCTTCCCACCGAGGAAACTCAAACCAGTGGTGCCTACTCTGTGCCCACCAGCAAGGCCCCAGGCCTTATCTGGGCACACGTTTGCTGACTTGCTGCTGACCATGCTGCATCATGGTGCCAGACCCTGTGGGGAAGGCTCCTGGCCCCACACCAGGAACAAGGAGATGCTCACCAGGCAGGCAAGCAGCATCACAATTTGCACGCAAGAGAAACCACACCAGCCTGGTGCCTGCCAACATGCTGTTTTTCCGTGTTAATGAAAATGATGGCTGAGTGAAAAGACCCTTTCTTAAAGAAGGGGTTGAGGTCACTGACTGAATTCTTCCCCCTATGCCCTCCATCAAACCCGGTGTCCCTGAAACTGTGGCACACCTCCCTTGCAGTACTGCACTTCTCTTTCTAGCTTCTGAAAGCAGTACACTGAGAATAATGCTGTGATCTGCCAAATAAATTAGTTCAGGTCTAATTTAGTCAGATATTAAGATACTAATCGAGTGTCAGAAGAAAGTTGCAGCTCCTAACCTTAAAGTAAGTTGAAGTTTCAAATATCTGTTTAGAATACATGGATTTTCCTCTGTGCATGTGCAGCAGTATCATGAATAAGAATTTACATGTTCTAACTTGACGTCAGTAATTAGCTCAGAGCACTTCCTTCCTCCTAGATGAAAAATTACTGGGGGTATGTGCTGCAGAGTACGGAGGAAATAACTCTGTCACACAATGAATTGAGTGGCACTCTGGTATACAAAAGCAGACTGATACCCTGAGTACTCAATAGGATAAACTATTACCCTTAATACACTGGCACATCAAACACTCATGACACAAGCACCAACAAAAAGACACTGGCTAAAATCCAAAAGGTTTTGAGGTATGACGCTGAAAGATATATTTTTTTGAAAGAGAAATTATTCATGTGCTAATTCAGCTTTGCAAAAGCAGTTCTCTCCCTGCATTTTCCCTATTGCTTAAGAGCCCAGGGAGGTACATCCTGTCCAATCTTTTCCTGCCTTAATGCAGGAGGAGAAAAAAGAAGCAAGTAAAAATGTGAGAATGTCTATGAAAAATCAGTATAGGGTTCAAACATCTCTATAAAGTTCAGGCTCAACTTGAGTTTGAGGTTAAAATGAAGATCGGTTCACATGTTTGTGCTATTATTTGATGACAGTCCTATGGAAAATACGCAGGCAGAAATTCAGCCATCTCTCCTGAGAAAATACCTGCTTTGCTACTGCACCGCTGCTGCCCTACATCCCCTTTGTGCCACCCACACGTCCAGCATCCAGGAATGCAGGGAGCACAAGCACACAGCACGAGGGAAGGGAACGGGAGGCAGCTCAGATTCCCTGCAGAGAAAATGGTCTCAGTCCTCATGATTTCAGTGCAGTCACCAAGAAATCGCACCAACAATTTGTATAAATCACAATCCAGACGGGCTGGCAACAAAAGTTTGGCTGTTTTGCATACTCCATATCTCTGAACATTTTTCTCTTGTAATGACATAGTGAAGAAGCTTGATGATCATAAATATGGAGTGTATCACCCTGTCCTTTAGCTCACTCCTCATTGCTCTAGCAACATAACACGTGCATCTCAAATAAATTAAACATGTGACATATAAAATCAGTTTGTGTTTTTTGGGGGGTTGTCAAAATCCTGAGAAACCAAAACGTTGAAAATCACTTGTCAAAACGTTCTGAGATGAAGTAGTTAAGCTGTCATCAACAGCTTAAACACTGTTTATTTGAATATGTAAAGCGACGTTCTGAAAAACCGAAAGTAGAGGGTCTGTTGATCAGAGCTTGCCTTGCCATCTCTTGGGCAACAAAACTTCACATGAAGTGCAAGGCCATCTGCATACGTAGTGAAGTGCACTGCTCTGCTGACACGCGTGATGTGACAAAGTATGGCAATGGCATTACCGTAGCCCTGCATGCATTCTTACTCAGCAGTGCCCATTATTTGAAATGGAGTTACTCTCTGCTCGCCACAAAACTGCGAGTAGCATGTTGCAATAACACAATAAATAACCCGTGTCATCTCCCTATCTACACCTTTTGCAAAAGCAGATACAGACCCAATCTAAAAACAAATCTAAAAGTGCTATAATAATGCGGGAATGACATGCCTCTTAAGCTGTTTACAGCTGACAGACTAAGTGAAATGGCTTGACAAGGAAGAACACAGCATGTGTTGACAGCCTTGCTTAGTTCATACTTGAAAGGCAAAATTAAAGTCATATTGTCACAAGGTGCAGAATTCTGCTCCCTTGAAGGACATTCTCCTAAGCAAGGCACAGCATTAAGCCTCGGCCTCCTTCCCTTGTCTCCCACTTTCACGTGCAGGCCGCTAAGTGGCATACCTCAGAGTCCAGGCCAACTCCGTACCTCAGTAATTGCTAGTGAAAACGTATCATTTAGAGGAGGATGGAGAAAGAGCAACAGTGAGAGCAGCCATAAACATTCACCCTCTGTAATTGAAGGGAGCACTGCAACATATGGGCAGCATTTGGCTTTTCTTGCAGCAGGCAGCACCGCCAGGAACGAGCAAACATCAAACAAAGGCTGAGCACAAATCCCCTCTATCCACACAGGGGCCTTTTGCTTGATTACAGGATACGGGAGAAAAACACCAAACCACTGTGGATCCTAAAAAAAGTAACTAAAAGCTAAGACGGGTCAGAGAAAAGGGCTGGAGATGGGCACTAGGAAATGAGCCCGCCTTGGCGGCTCTCACACGACTCTAATACAAAGCGAGCAGGCAAACTGTGAGGCCGTGCAGCAGCAATGGCCTCTGGGTTTGCCTTGTGCTCGCTAATACCAGGGGCCAGCAGCAGCCAGCGGCTGTCACCAGCTCACAGAGGCAGGAGGACAAGGTTAGCTTGGGGGCTCTGTCCTCCTGCCCTGCAGCAGCTCTTCCCAGGCTTCAGTCCCTATTGATCAGCACTATGAGAAGCCACAAGCATTCATAGGGCAGAAGAGGGTAAAGCCAACTCCTGCTCTGTGGATTAGCCCAGAGGTTCAACTGCTAGCAGTGCAAGTCAATCTGTCTCTTTTAATGAGCCCTGTAGATGATAAAAATGAGTCTAAAGTCACCAAACGAAATCATCTCACTGAGATGAACTACCAGGAAAGTATTAGGGTATGGATGCTCCACACTTGGAATGCTGTTACTATTGCATTTACCCTGGACTAAGGCAGTTGACCAGGACATGAAGGCACCTGGCCAACCCACACCCAGCCATTGCATTCTACAGGGAAACACAACTCACACCCAGCTGTGCCCCTCATGCTCAATGTGCAACAGTTCTGAGTGCTTGGCTGCAGCTCCACGCCCAGAGCCTGCAGGCACATCTCCAGCCAGGACAAAGCACCATGTTGGAGCCACAGCTCAGGAATCAGAGTAGTGCCGACTGAAAGCATTTTTTCAAACTAATGGAAGTTTTGCCTACATATTTCTTCCCACACATGAAGGTCATCAAATGTTTGTGTGCCAAATGTTAGAATTGATGCCATCCTAATGAACTCTGAAAACATTTTCCTGTCAAAGCAAACAGAACAAGTTGACATCACTGATCCCAGCATCGACCAAAGAGGAAAAACAAACAAACCATCACTTCAAAAACCAGAGGGTTTTTCTGTGCTCCAAGTTCAAGGATGTGAGTCCAGCAATGCAATGACAAAGGGGAGCACAGTGCAGATGACAAAAGGGTTATGCTCACCACAAAGGCAGTCGGCCCTGAGGAAGAGAGATTGCCTCGGCACCAGGCCAGGGAACTGGGCACTGCCTCCTCCCACCTGAGTACAGCAGCTCCCTTGTGTCCAAGTGGTGCCAGATCACTGCCTGGAATGTGTGCAAGAGGCTAGAGCCCGAGCAGAGAATAGATTGGCCTGCCCCTGCCCAAAGTTGAAGGCTGATGACGTACTTAAAATCAGCCAGCAGCTTTCAACCTATTCGATGAGGAGCTCTGTCTTTCTCACCAGAGCTCCCTGTCTCTGTGACCTCTTCCAACTCCCAGGGGAGGTCCCAAGCCATCCATCCAAGACAGCATAACCCATGGAGTGACAAGCCTGCTGTTGCTGCGTGCAAGCATGGAGGGCATGGGTCTTTCAGCCACATGACTAAATTGGGTTTCAGGAGATCCAGACTCATTTCTTCCTTCTAACACAGGATTCCCATAAGTCCCTTGGCAAATTTGAAGTAACCACCTGGGAAATAACTCTACCTCCTCCTCCAGCTCTCCTGCTCACTCAGAAATGTGGGACAGGGTTCTTCACCTTGCTGTGCACAGTTTCTAGCAAAGAAGTGCCCAGTCTCAATCTCTGCAGGTAGCTCGCATTCAGCATATAGCTAATCAGAGATAATTGTACTATTCACGCAGTCCAGAGGAGAAGATAGGGACTTTCTGCAAGGTACCACAGGGATCTTCAAGGCTGTAGAAAGTACCAAGCACCAGTGAAGTCCCCAAACTAATGTCCCTCCTCAGTTGCTATAGCCATTTTGTTACAGTGGTTTGTCACAGGAATTGCCACAGGATGAAGATAACGCTGAAAACCACAGCAGTAAAATTGGGAATAATGACAGACAAACAATTAAAAGGACAAAACATATTTTGTTGCTCCCTCTATCAAACACATTTCCATTTTATTTACTGCTTTAATTTCCAGTTCTCCTATGCTCACTAGAACTGGAAGGTATAATCTCAGCTCCTGCTTTTCCAAAAGTCAGTTCTAATCTCAGTCACTCTTCAGCCCTGGGGTTTTCCTTCTCCTTGTCAAGCCTGACCACTTACATTTCTATCATCTCAGACAACGTTTACCCACTCCCCTTTCTGTTCCTATCTCATTTCTTCCCCTTCCAGTTTTTGTGATGCCACAATACATCTATGCCAGCACACAGAGCGTGCAGAAATAGCCATATAGATCCTGACTACGTTCAAGAAAGGGGAAAGGTTGAAGTGAATAACATCCTCCGTATGAATGATTCCCTTGCTTGCTGTATTGCAGTGAGCTGCGCTTTCATATCCCGTGATGGATGTGAGTTATGGGTCACTCCCTCACTTGTGAAAATAAATGTACAACGCTTGCCAATTGTTATATTGTGTATTACAAAATTCTATCGCTTAAGATTTATGCACTTAGCAAACCAATCATACAAACAATACAGATACAGCACAGTGGTTCTACCACCAGGTTTTTTGTTGTTGATAGAAACATATGCATAATCACCCTTAGCTACAAAGTGAGACTGCATTATAAAGAGGGGAACATATTAGGGACTAAGAGTTTATCATATCCATAGTTTGCTTTGGGTGCAGTGGACTTAGCATGTGTTAAGTGATGCTTAAGTGATTTGCTGAATTGGCCTAATAGCACAAAATGCTCCTGGCTCTCTTTGCTTATAAACACATTTCAAGGCACTGATTGAAGTCTAGAATGTCCTAAATGGTCTGGGAGCCGGTGACTTGAGAGCTATCAGCTCTCCTTAAAAATCTTCTGTGATAATTCAGAACCACAGTTTTAAAAGCTCTTTTGGGGGCATGCGCCTGGAGCCTGTCTTCATCAGCCTTTGTGCACAACAGTGTACCAGAGGGAGCAGCTTCAAGGAGAAACACAAGGCTGTTTTCTCCAGCATGATGAACATCAGCTAACCCCGTAAGCAACCTTTTACACCACGTTAGCAGCAGAAGTCCTGATTGTGCCTGGCCATGTGCTCAGGAAGCTATTCCAGGGCCCTTTTTCTCATGACCACAGCACCAGTGCAAGGGCTGAAAAATCACACCGACCTGCCCCACCTGCCTGCCTGGCAGGCCTGAGTTGTCCTAGCATCCAAGTAACATCACAGGCTGGCAGCCCCAGCTGACCCCAGTTCCAGCAAGGCTCCCATAAAAGTGGGTCCTGGTCATCCGTATTTTATTTACAAGGATGTTTTCCATTTTAGTCTCATTTTAACTGGCATGAGCTGCTGAAGCACGAGATGCCCTTATCTGCTTTCCCCAAGGAAAGGAGATACATAAAGTGCATAAGACTGCAGGTTTTTAAGATTAAATGCTATGAACACAGATTAAATTATATGCTTTTTATCCCCTTAAGGAACTCTTGTTCATAGTGTTCTGTTCCTGGTTTCCAAAATAATTTCTACTTACATTCACATGGGAAAGAGAAGGTGTATTTGTGGACATCACAGAACAGAAAGCTCTCCTCTGAATTCCAGCTACTCCAGATCTTGGAGAGTAAAACATCTATCCTCTCCTTGACAGAAGTCTTGGGCATCAAGTGGCTTTTCCTTTGGCTACAAGGGTAGTAAAAGCATCGGTGCTCTGGAAAAACCCCGTTGGACATCAGAATAAACTTGGGCTCACTGGAAAGTTAAAGGGAGAAAAGGGCAGTGCTGAGCTCTGAGGCAGCTTTAGAGCCTGAAGGGAGCTGAGCCTGCCTGGGGCAGCATCCATGTGCTGGGGGGGCAGTGGTGGGGAGCAGTGACTTCAGCACAGCCTTTTCTCAAAGCAAAAAGACCCCAACACTCGGGAAAAGGGAAAAGGAAACTGTTGCCTTAATCCTTCTTGCAGTGGAGAGGACAGCAAAGACTGGCCGGTCACCTTCTTGAGAGGAAGCTTGGCTTTTTGGTATGGCTACCCTGAGAGAGACAGATAGACACCCATATGATTACAGCCTCAGTGGGTTGTTTTGCTGTTTGCTTTAGTTCACTTTTTTACACCGGCTTAAAAGGGTCAGCAACCTTCATCCCAAGGACCCTATTAGAGAAGTAGTTTTGAGGAAAATATATAATTAACCCTTGGAACTCACTGTAGCAGGATATCATTGAGGAAGCATATGATAATTTTCATTTTTTAAGAGAGATTGCATATAAAAAACAGCTAAGAATGCAGTCAAGTATTTTTACTGCTGAGAATTCATTTGTAACAGTCTCTACACTTGAGGTTATTAATGACAACCAAACCCAGCAATTAATAGTTCTTCAGCCACCAAATAGCAGCGAACATGATGAGCAAAACTACTAAGATGAATACAGTCTGCTTGAAGTCTTCAGAAGCAGCCACTCACAGAGCCAGGAACAGAAAATGCAGTAGGTGAGTGGACCTCTGACCTATTCTGTTACACCAACTTTCGTGTCCAGCTCTTTGCTTCCTATCAGCTTACTTGCTAGATCCCAAGTGATGGCCCTTTGCAACCTTAGAAAGGTTAACCAAAAGCGCAGGAAAACCAGGCTGACCACAAAGACTGAACGGGCAAGTTGAAAGCAGTGTATGCACAGAGAAGATTTCAAATGGAAAGTATCAGGAACCGACGGAAAACACTTTATTTTACTGCCCTGGAGACTCAAATAGCTTCTGTTAAGAAGAGCCCAACCTGTATGAAAATGACATCCTTCAACTGACTTCTGTCACATTTTAGAAAAAAACAACAAAAAAACCCCCACAAAATCGCTGGGTTAGAGGGACAGGGCAGCAGACACAAGATACTTGGAATGAGCTGACATTTGGAGGACTTTGAAGATGTAAGGCTCACAGCTCTCCTTCAAGACAGAGAAGGTGACATCCTTCGAAACGCATGACACATGCTGGACCGTGCATGGCATAGTGGCAAGAAAGCATGCTGCAAATCCACACAGAGAGGACACTGCAAGTTCTCCCATTCTGTTACCATAATGATCAAAAGCAAGCAAGAAGGCGTATCTTCAGCCCTACTGAGTGAGCTTATCAGTGAAGGAGAAAATGGTATAACTGTACTGATTGTGCTGTGCAGCTACCAGCGTCCCAAGGACTCCATCCTCAACAGCGTATCTCAACTAGTTTTAAACTAAGAAGCCTTGGGATTTTATTTGGAGGATCTTCATGAGCTAAAATAATAATAATAATAATAATAAAATTGTAGCTTCTACTTTAACACTTCTCTACACAAAATCAAAACTTTGTCACGTTGTGGGGTGAGGTAAACGAAAAACAAAACACAGAAGTCCCTGCAGTTGTGTGGAACACGGAATTAAAACTGTGAGCTCTGACAGTAATAAAAACATAACTGGATTGATTCTTGAGAATTTATTGAACTAAATTTAGTTAGGGTCTTCTTGTTTTGTTTTGTTTTTAATGATTGTTCACCACTTAATTTTTATGAGCTCGATTATGCCTTTAAGGCACATTCTAGCAGAGGGCTGAGGTGAAAAGCCTCTCCAGGGAGGATGCGGCAGCAAAGAAAGCCTCTGGGACATGCAAGAGCTGAGCTAATCCTTCCCAGGCATGCGCTTGGCAGAAGCTGCTCGTAGCTCTTCAGCTTCCCAGCAGAAAAGCAAGTCCATGTGCCCATGATGAGGAGCTTCTGCCTCCTTCAGCATGGGGGGTGCCTGCAGCTGTCCTAAGCACCTCCTCACCCTATTCCTGCTCTGCTCTGTGCAAAGCCAAGGCCTCTCAGGAGGCATTTTACTATGTCCAAATGTGCTGTTGAGCAGTGCCACTTGTCCTGTTTAACTGTCCAGTGAGGTGGTTATATGCTTCCCAAGCAGAGCAAGCTCTTAGCATATGGAGAAAACACTAGAAATTGTGTAAAATACTGTCTGCAATATTTGGGAGTCTCAGAATAACTTCACAGTGAATTCCATCAGGAGCTAGAACTGTTCCAGTTCCTCAAATGTGGCTTCTCTTCTCTCTCCTCACTCGCGTTTCACATTGAAACACCCATGCATGTTTCTAGCCAATACTTGGAAGTCTTTGCTTTAATCTGTACATATGGAAACAATTCCTTTCGGAGAGAGTTTGTTGTCTCCGTAGGGCAGCCCTAAAATGCCACGTGCATCATCTGGGTTTCCCAGAGTCTTGAAGACTGACAGCATCCCCATTTCCTCCACGAAGAACCAGACTGGGCTCTGTGCAGCTCCTCCTGCCCCAGTTTCCCTGCCAGCACCCCTTATTGCCACAGGATGTCTGACACCTCTAGGCAGGGTACCAGCCCTCAACCTCTGCTCTCCCCTTTCCTCAGCTGTGCAGGTGACAGGCGCATGGGATGGCAGATGCACGTGCTCCTGGCTGCTGCTTGGGCTGCCCTATGCCCACCAGCCACTTGCCCCTGTAACGCAGAGGTGCATGCTGTGCATCCAGGCGATTGCTTTCTTCCTATTTCCCCTCCTCTTCCCTCTCTTTTGGCTCCCAAATAGTGCCTCATAAGGACTGCTTAGAAACAAGAAACGTGTGAACTCTGGGCAGTTCACTGGGGAAACTCAGACAATTCAGAAACAAAAATGAAGAAGAAATGCCCATCGTTACCAGCAACTCGTATTTGTCCACCACCTGGACCACCAAACCACTGGGGAAAGCTGGCAGCCCCCACCTCCCCTCCTGCTGACGGGGAATGAGCAGTGCCTGGCTGCCCTTGCCCGGTGTGCAGAGCTGTCCCTAAGTGCCCCACGGCAGCATGCAGGAGGGCTGTGAGGTGTGGGATAAAGGCCCAGCAGGGTTGACACTGTGTCTAACGCAGCACAAGGTTCCTTCGGCACAACGAACCCCAGCTAATGAACAGCACTGCCCCGAGTGCAAACAAGCTGGGAAAGGTTCTGTTTTCAAAGCGAGCATATTGCACTTCAATGAAGATTTTTTTTCCCCCTAAAAAGTTTTAATATACACACTAAATTAAGCTTGAGAAAAAGGGACATTTCATCTTTAATCTATTTACTTCTGAATATTTAACATACAATTCTGGCACCAATCACCAGATTTAACTGGAAAATTACTCACTAATCTGTTTGCTTATTTGGAATAATTGGGTAGGCTGCCAGGGAAGAGGATTTCCTACCCTGTTTAATATCTCAGTTAGTAGTCCAATTTCAGCTTGGCGGCATAATTACTCTGACAGAGCTGTAGCCACAGGGCCTGTGAGTGGGGCTGCTTTTTAAACCGTAAATTATGGAGGATTAGCATTTATGAATTTTAAATCAGGGCTGTGGTAGGAGACACTAAAGCTGCTTAGAGCTTGCAAACCACTGCATTCAATCACCAGTCATTAACACATTCCTTCCCAGGACTTTCTACAATCACATTTAATAAAAAGGTATTTCTGAACTGCTTCAGAATATCACGGCTGTCTCCAGCCTAACACCAGGGATAAGGAGATCCACTTTCCAGCGGAAATAAAAGCATCACAGTTTGAACTGACCCTGATTTACCTCCCGTGCGAGATGTTACCAGGCTATCTCCTTTGCTTGGTTCCTGCTGTTTCCCCTACCAGATGGAGAACACGTGGCTTGATCCCTCCTATACTTCAACAATTGCAAAAATTCAAACCTGCTGAAAATCAGAGCTGCAGTGTGGCTGATCAGCAGCCATCTGAACTCTGCCATCCCCCTCGCTTGGGAGCTTTGACTGGTGAGCTCTCCTCTGTTGTGTTTGCCTGTCAGGCTCACGATGAATCATTACGGGCTAAATCCTTCCTTTGATGTAGGCATGTAACTTCTTTTAAGGCCAACGAGAGTTATGTACATGCGCTGAGGGCAGAATATTTTATGCCCTGAAGAAGAAGCCTTAGAAAAAAAAAAAAAAAAAACCTACCAAAAATCACACTGCTTTGAACTTTGGAGTTGCTCCACTTGGGAGTCTAAAGAGCTCTGAAGCCCTAAGACTTGCTTCCAAATGCAAATGCTGAGCCCTTCCTCCTCCTAAACATGTGCATCTCTCCCTCTGTGAACCTACAATTCAGCAAGGTATTGAAGTTAGTGCTTTGCATGATTGTTTCAGAGACCAAAGATACACATAGGAAACCGACAATCTGGATGCTGAGAGTTTGTATATATTAAATTACACAGAGATGTATTAGTAAAATAAGATACATAGAGATCCTGTACCACAAACCGGAACAAAGAAATGACTGAAACAAAATAAGAAAAGCAGAAAAACATGGCATTTGGTCAGAGTTACACTTGATGTAGAACCTTTTGATACAACTGGAAGGAAACAGAGGTGATTATAAGAAAACCTGACCGAACACCTCCTCCTGCTGCATCCCCCAGGAGAGTCCTGGGGCCCAAGATCACATCCAGGATGGGACAGGACGACTTGCCCTGTCAGTGCACAGTGATGGGCCCTTATGCACTGTCCCGAGTTGCACAGCAGGTTCCTGGTAGGAACCAATCCTGCATCACACTGCAGGCAGCAGAGCTATTCACTGAAGCATCTAGATAAGCTGAGATTCCAAACGTCATTGAAAATGGCAGGAAAATAAGCACTTTGAAAAGCAGTCACTTTTGACAACATCTTCTGATTTCCTAAATTTCTTATGGTTTTGGAATCTACTCGTGTTAAGTACTCTGGGGGCCTCAGATAGCCAAAGCTAACCCCAAAGACACCAAGGAAGGACCATTTACACAGAACCCTGCTCAGTTCTCTCACCTCCTAACAGCGGTACCCTGATGGGAAGTGGGGCTCTTGGTAACTCCCACCCACTGTGCCAAGAATTCAGCTGACAAAGGCATGTCTGATGCCACTCTTTAGTCAGACAGACAGACTTGCTTCACTATGACACTCAGACCAGACTCCTTCCTGCCAACCTTCTTCCTCTATAGGCTGAGGGCTGCCCAAATGAGTTGGCAGGGCCTTGCTGTAGGGCTGTGCCAGGGCCTAGTTGTATCACTGAAGGAGAAGACACGGTGATACCCTCAGGATCCTTTGCACACCTCAAGATTTGTCTCATCTTAAAGGAATCAAAGCAGTGCCCAAGCCCTAGATGCAAGGGCTGCTGTTCACAGGTGAGGTTGATAAGCAGCCTGAGCCATCTGCACCTCATCACAAACACTTCTTCAAACACATTTATTCATATCATCTACCATAATGAGGGAGTGGAAATAGGCATAAGACAAGAAGGAGTGATTAAAAAAAAAAAAAAAAAAAAGCCATTTAAATAGCTTTACATTGCTTGGAAAAGCACCATACAGCAGGATGCTTCCCAAAGGGCTGTTCAGGTTGGCTTTGGGGGCATTACTGTGATTTGTGCAGAGACAATGGCTGTAAGGGCTACAATTGGGATTGTATCCAAAACCCTGACAGTCAAAGTCTGAGAGGAAAAAACTAAACAATTTGAACCGAACTCCTACACAGCATCTCTAAGCAGCTTCAACTCCTTAGCATTTGGGCAAAGACCTAAGGCACATTCTTATTCCCCCTGTACTACATAATTGCCTCAAAATGTTGGCTGCAGCCAGAAGTTACATTTTAGTCTTCATAAATCAAAGGAAGAGGAATATCCTCTATATTCAGTGTTTGTACTGCAATATTTCTAAATGCATCCAAATCCTTTCTTGTCCCACGTGGTTTCTCTCTGTGGGTCTGGAAGTATCTCAAAACTTGCAGAGGAAGAAAACATTTCTTCCCCAAAGGCAAGTGGGGAGAGGGAGGTTACACAGCATATAAAAGTGACTGATATAATTTTGACTTGGAAATCTCTCTTCAGAAGGCTTAGTATACTTCCTCTGCCTGAAAAATGTATAATGTATAAAACCATCCTGCTTGCCTCCTCCTCAAAGCCACCTGAACAATCCCCTTTCATTGGCCATGGAGCTTTACATGCTCACTTCCATACAACCAGGTGCCTCAGCACATGGCCTCGCCTTTTGCCACTGCAGCTAGCAGCCTTTCAGGCTTGGCTAAAACTACATTTAAAGGTTGGTTGCTGGCAAAGGAGTGTCGACATCATTTCCTCTGACATAGGAGAGATGCAGTATTGCTCTGAACTCCTTCCAGCTCTGTACAATGATGGAATTCCCTTTCCTCTTCTGTCTTGATGGAGAAAATGCTCAACAAGTTGCTGTGGACAGGAAGGTCCCTAAATAGCTCACTTAACAGCTGTGTTCAATCACAGCTGGTCATACTAAACACCGGATCAATGGCAAAACTGCAAAAATACTCCAGTGTACATTACTTACTTTGCTGAGTCCTGCTTCGTGATACCATGAAATCAAGTGTTTGGTGTGTGTTCATGCCATGCTTTTGGTTTTACAGCACATGGTGAAATGACTGTCTCAAAATGATGCAGCATGCTGAATACTTTGCCATAACCTTTCATGTTCACGTGTGAATTTCCCTTACTTTTGTGGAGCCAAGTGCTTGACAAATGACAGCTGAGACTATTTTTGTTACTGTTCAGGGGATAGCTAAAGAGTCAAAGCACGAGAGTAATTTCTCATGTATACCTTGATATACCTATATACTGTAGAAAGCATAATCCCATAAAGCCCAAGTTTGAAATAATTCTCTTTCTGGAAAACACAAGGGGCACATCACTGAAAAATATACTGGCCAGGACTGTAGATATGTAGAAACTCTGCAAAACAAGAGATCAATGGGCACACCACCTACTCATACTCCATGTAATGAAAACCTCAGCACTGTCCTGGAAGCAAGACATGTCACAGGAGATGTTTTGCATAGTTTTATTCCTGCCTGTTTGAGACTGAAAAAGGAAGGGCAAATGAGACATAAATCCTGGAAAGATGCCCAAGCTAAGTCAGAAGTGCTCCATCTATACCATCCAAACAGCTCACACAGGGCCAAACCTCAGATGTGCATTATTTAAAAATGTTAAAATTCTTCAGGATACAACTGTCTTGCTATAAGAGGTTGAATGACTGCCTTTGCTTTCTGTTTTAACTTGAGGAAAAATTACTGAGGCAGGAAGGAGAAGGGGAATCAGCACATAGAATCTCATCCAGACAGATGCTGTGGTAAAAGTTTTTAAGGATCATTTTTTCTCAATGCTTTGGTAACCCTGTAGTCTGTGTGTAAAATTGGCAAGTTTTTACCATGCTCAGATGAAAAAGCACCTCAGCAGCAAACAGAGTTTCCTCCTCATGTATCTCTTTGTACATAATAAAGACAATTTCTCCCACAGGCGAGCTGAGAGAAATATCAAGTCTTTTTTCCTTTGCCAATATCTGCCAGATGGTACCAAGGCAGAGATGCCTCGGCATTGGAAATACACTGCTAAGGGAAACAGGCCTGAGGAAAGGGGAGTCTAGTAACAGGGTCTTCAGGATGGGGCCCATTCCAACATCACTCCCCTCTGAGCATCAGAAGGGGATGAGATGTTCCCTGCTCTTCCTAAAGCTTCTACTATTAGCGTGCACAGCTGTTGTTTCTATCCATTGTAGCTCCAAAAGCATCCCTTTGTCTTCCAGTTTTCAAAATGCAGCAAGTTTGAAGAGTAAGACTGCAGGTGAGCAGATGGGCATGTCCAGAGGAGGGCCACAAAAATGATCCAACAAATGGAATACCTCCTCTGCGAGGATAGGCTGAGAGAGCTGGGGCTGTTTTGCCTGGAGAAGAGAAGGCTGTGGGGAGATCTGAGAGCAGCCTTTCAGCACCTCAGGAGGAGCTTTAAGAAAGAAGGGGGCTCTTTAGCAGGGTCTGTTGTGATAGAAGAAGGGGAAATGTTTTCAAACTAAAGAAGGGGAGTCTTAGACTGGATATAATGAAAATATGTAATATATACTTTGACTGGATATAAAGCGGTAGATGCCCCATCCTTGTAGACACTCAAGGTCAGACTGGAAGGGGCTCTGAGCACCTGATCTAGCTGTGGGTGTCTCTGTTCATTGCAGGGGATTGGACAAGAAGACTGTAAAGGGTCTCTTCCAACTCAAACAATTCTATGAGAACTGACCTATACCAACGAGTGGATCCCAAGCCAGATCTGCACTGGGTGAGAATGACAGCACTGCAGCTTGGTTGATTTAAACTGCCTGAGGATCTGCTCCTCCGCAACTACTGACATCTCAATTTCCTTTTTAATAAGTAACAGGCCCTCTTATAATGGGAAATATGGAAGGAGAGATGTTAAAGCTTATGATGTGAAAATTGATTATCATGTACTTAAAACTATTTCCTGCTGTAACCTTTGTTTTGCTATACGTCTTTCATTTCATTTCATTTCAGTTGTTTCACCATCTCCAGACTAAGCTATGAAATACATTAATTATCTCATTATCTCTGGGACAAAACCTTCAGTCCTTCTTAAAACATATTCACTCACAGCCTTCTCTGGTCTCTGTTAGGGACTCTGAGTGTGATGAGAGAGAACAAGACTGCAGCTACATCACAACACATTCCACATGAAAGTTTTGGTTCTGTCTGCTGCTGTTTCAACTTAAAAAACAAAATAAAACAAAACAAAAGAAAAACCCGGCTCAGTGCAGTTTTGCTTTTTTTTTTTTTTTTTTTTTTTAACGTTTAAAATAAATATTATTCTCAGGTTCCCACCTCGTATGTCAAAGCGTGAACCCACAAGAACTTTCCAAGGCTTAGTCATAAACTTCCAAAATAAAGGAGAATAGAAAGGAAACGACAGGTAATTTTACTTATAGCCCTGCAAGACGGTGCCACAGAAATATGGCAATGTCGGCATCCTGAATTAGCCTCTATATCAGATAAAAATGATCTACTGCTTTTATTTCATAAATAAATCTTAATTAAGATAGCATCTTCTCAAAGCATAATGTAGAGAAAGGTAAAAAAAATATAACTTCACAAAAAATCTGTCTCACACGCTCCCACTTTGGATTTAGGATCGGGTTGGGGTCATTTTGTAAAGAAAATAATGTTCCAGGCCCATCACAATTTGTGAAAGTCAGGTTAGAGTAAAAGCAAAATTCCCCACTGTCCTCACAAGATTTCTTGCCCTGCTCTTTTGTGAATACGCTAGAATGGGTGATGGATGGGAAGCTGCCCCTTTCTAGAGTTCTTGCTGTGTTTTGTGATAACTCATTACGTTTCTTTCTTTACAAATAGCCCCATTAACGCTCCAGAATTGAACAGAATCATAAAGCTTGAAACATCCCACTCCCATTCCAGTAGAGCTCGCGGTATTGTTTCATGAATTACAGAGCTGCCAAAACCTGATTTATCCAACCGAAGCCTTCCGAGCCCAGTCGTGGATGTTTATTTATTTATTAAGGACTGTAAAAGAAAACACTTTTTACTGAGATAAGGACGATATAACCTAGCTACAGATTTATTTAAATTGAATTATATGTCTTTTATATTTCTTCAACAATACGGATGATGAAACGTTTTAGTCCTTGTTTTTTTTTTGGCTGAACTAAAAACGTTATTAAACCATTTATAGAAAATTTACAAAACAGAAGAGAGTCAAGCTCTTTCAAAGTCTCTGTGGCCTCAATAAAACCTTATATATTCTGAGATTAGATGCCACTCTTACTCAGATGATTCTAAACAAGACTACTATAATCCTCTCTGTTATGGAGATATTTATTTTTGTCTGAAAAACTTCAAAGCAGGCCGTGACAGATAATCAAAATCAAAATTTGCATTCCAATGAGAGTTTCTTTTTAACCAAAAAGAATAATTCTCACAGTTCTTCTGCAAAAGAACAGAGCTCACTTACCTCAAGTTTGTTGGCTGGGGGAGTAGGGTTTTGCATTGTTTGTTTGTTTGTTTGCATATATAACCCATTCTTCAGCTAAGTTTTTGCCACTTTGGGGTTGAAAGGCTTCATCAAAGCAGGAAACACATCAAAAAATCTCAAACCATTTCATTTTTGTTCAGAATCCTCTCCAGAATGAACGAAAGAGTTAGGGATCAGCACCAACACAAAGTCCTAGAATGGCCTTTGTGGGTGGATGTTTTATGAAGATGCAATGTTTTCCCCTAGGAGCTGGAGTTACCTTTTAGAGGCAGCTAGAACTGCTTGGCCAGTGTATGAAGCTACTCTTCTTAATGTGCCTGGCTCTAAGAATGTTTTTCCTATTGGTGTTTGTGGTGACAGTGGGGAGATCTGTTTGCGAACCAGAATGTCAGCATGGCAAATCCTTTACCACACCGCAGTATCTGATGCTCCAAAGACATTCTGATTTCTCTCTGCTGAAGACCTCCCACGCTTGTTTCTTTCAAAAGTATTAGCAGAAAATTAGGCATCCAGAAATAACGATGCGCTTCACATTATTCATAAAATTGCTCTGGGGCTTCCAGACTCCATGAGTCCATATCAAAATGGAGATATGGATCCCCTCTCTGATGCAGGCCTCCTCTAAAACCATTTCCAGAGTCTCGCTCTCCTCCCAGGACACAGACACAAAAGCCTGTATATTTCACATGTGGGAACATTAAGATTTTCTCTACCTATTAATAGCTCACAGAAACAGAGGACGTGCAGACCCTAAAATATCAAGGTTCATTGGTTACTTATTTAAATCACAAGTTAGGAAACTCTGAGGAGCTATATGGCAACTGAGTGCAGCTGCAAGGGCAAGGGGGAAAAACAGAACAGTTGCAAGGGTGATCTAGAAACACTACAATGCTTTTGACAAGAGCTCCTTTAAAGGACCAGAGAGACCCATCCAGAAGAACAACCTCAGGCTCCCACTGACTGATACTGCAGCTTTGGGGGAGAGGGACCCACATCATCCTTTGAAAAATGAGCATCAGAGCAGGACAAGGTGCCACAAAACAAGGTTCTGCCTGGAAAGACTCTGTCAAGGCAGAGCAAATGCTGATATCTGTTTGGTAATAACCCAAAGAGGCAACTGCCCTAAGTGGCCATGGCGTAGCAGTACCAGTCCTAGTGCTGGCTGGGAGACTCCCCACAGATCTCTGCATCTTCTGGTCTAGCAAAACCAAGTCTGGACCTGCTTTGTCATGTAGATGGACATTTCTTATGTCTTCTATGGCAAAGGGGCTGCCTATAAACTGCAGAATTGCAGGTCGCTGCGACAGTCGTTCAACTGCTCCATCCAACTCCTTTCCAATTTGCTGGAATTATTTCTACACTTCCTTTCCAGACAATACAACCTGGACCTCATTGCTTTTCATGCACAGTAGTGCTATTGCTTTTTTAGCACGTCTTCTTATTTATTAATTGCTTTAACAGTGGTCATTCCACAGCAGCACTGTGTTGAAACACATAAGAAGGAAACTTCCAACAAAAATTTGTGACTGCACATTCCATGGGCTACTTTGATATTCTGATCTCACCCCACTTAAGTACAGTTCTTGAACGTGAAGGACAGCAGTGTAAGTCAATCTCAGTTAAACGCTAGCTTTGCTCGTTTAACGATGCAATGGGCACACTTGGCAGCACTCACTAAAATCTTGTTTGATACCAATTAAGCCTTAAAAAAATCCATTAATAGTCTGAATGCTTCTCAAATCCACTCTACAATTTATTTTGAAAAGACTCAAAGTTACATGAAACTGCAAAAATCTGCCAAAGATTCAGAGAAAAGGGGCTGATTTGGAACAAATGGTAGTTTTAATAACGATAAATCTCCGCATACCTTTAAAGTGGGCTCTAAATCTGTCTCTATCCTCTTTACACCTTCAACTTTATCCTGTATAAAGCATTAAGCACAATTTTCTTCTTGGAAATATCTCTTATAATTGAAACTTCCTTAAAGAGCTACTTAGCAAGAAGAGTCAGATTTCGGAATATTAATTCCTTTTTCTTGAATAGGCCATCGCCAGTTCAGATATTTCACCTGGGGTGTGCTCAGTGTCAGTCTGCATTTCAACAGGAATGCACAGCCAAAACATTTGGAGGAGAAGAACGAACATTTCCTCATCCCCCATGCTATCAAACCATCTCACTGATCAGCAAGCACTTAATTCGTGGCCTGGCAAAATATTTTTGCGGTCATTTACTCCTTCGGTAAGAAGGGCTGCTTTTGTTTTTGTCATTTACAGCAAAAAGATTGCTGTAACTAGACCCAAGCCTGCAGCCTGTCTTGGTTTGTTTCAAGTTTTTTGTGTTTTTTTTTTTTTTTTTTTCTCTTAAACTCCCTCAGGTCCTAATTCCTGCTGAATAAGAGCATGCTTACATCTCACTTGCAAAAGTACACCACAAGAACGGCTTGAAAAAACAACCTACGCTAAAGCAGAGCCAGCATTTTTGCTGAGGGCTGACAGAGTACGCCCTTGGGACAGCAGGACCCTGATGGCTAACATGACAGACATCAAGCAGAACAACAACCACTTTTGGGGAGCAGCCCTGACAAAGCTTCAAGTGGCACCAGGGTATCTATTATGAGTGCTCCTCTGTTTCTAAGCAAAATGATATCAAACACACAGAAAGGACAGCCAATAATGAGAAACTTGCAGCTGTTCTCAAAGAAAGAAAGACTTTTTTTTTTATTGTACCCCAATCCAAAATACTTTAAACCAGTTTTATCAATAGCGATAAATCAGTATGATGATATGATGTCTCTTTAATCTTTTCTAAAACAAAATTTTTTGAACTTTTGAGCATGGCCTTCCCAAATGGGTTAGGTCTTCTAAGACAGCATCAAACCTTCTTTTCCTTGCTTCCCATGTCAGCCCGAATCCCAATAGTTATGAAGCATAAAAAAAAAGTTCAAAGTAAAATATAAATTACCATCCCCTTCAAACACAAGTAGAAGTCTTATTAAGTCTCTAGTGCTTGAATCACGTCCCATGTCTGTTCTTTAGACCTTTCTTCCTTTGTGAGGCATAAATGGACACATCTTATTGATTTTCTTTCAACCTGGATCACCTCGATTGCTGTGAATATGGCAGACAAATCCAACTCATTCTCCCGCAGGGAACGAGGAAGAATGCAGACGAGAAGCTGGGGAAAGTCTTCTCACAGTGGGATACCAGGAGTCATTACGCAAAAACCCAAGTCTAACTGCTTGTAATTCCAAGACCTTTTTCTTTTCAGCTCCTTCAAAAAAAAAATTTCTTTTTTTTCTTTTTTAACGCTGAGAGGTCTTTCTTAAATTTTTTATGAATACCATTTTGGTATGGTATCAATTTCTGAGGGTGTTTTTGTTTAAAAAGAGAAGTATCAAATAGGCCAGCGATAGCTGCAAAGCCTGATAAATACATATAGTTAATGATGAGCGAATGTAAACAGGCACTGGCCAGAAAGAGAAAGTCAGAATCAGAGAAAGCATTGTTTGAAGCTTGACAAAAAAGCTAGTTAAAACTTTTTCCTTCTAACTTGGCTACACTTTGTATTTTTTTTTTTTTTTCCTCATTTATAGACTTACTTTTCTAAGGACAATTGTATGAAATGAAAGGAAGTGTAAAAGTAGAAAGATTTTTGTGCCTTACACCAAACCACTTACTGTACATGAAAAAGGGATTTACTGAATCAATTTAGTTGTGTAGGGTTTTTTAAATCAAGTGAAAGATTTCAGTGAAGTGGAAAAAGGTGGCAAGAATGTGCAGCACCCCAAGCTTTGCTCCTAAAAGCAATAGAAAAGACACAATTGAAATGCGGCGGGACCTCCGTGGATGAATTAGATAGAATGTGTACAGACACTTTGCGGTGACAATCTGCTTCTGAAAGGGATGTATTAAGTGCTAACTGCACCGAGAACGTAAATTGAAGACACCGATATCCAAGGACTAATTTCAAAGCACTCCTTCTCGTTAAATGAATTGCTGAAAGAGCAGGGTTTAAAAGACTTTGTTTTCATTTAAAGGATTTGAACTACACCTATCAGCAGACTGCAACAGAAAACTAATGCTAACATAATAAACCCGCCGCAGCTTCATTACCACCTCGAGTTCATCACAGCTGTAATGAGCTGAATCTCTCCAGTGGTTCTCAACACAGCACGCAAAGCACTCTGTCTGTTTTCAGCCTCCACCACACAAAACTAGCATTGCTTTTAGAATGGGAAAAGAAAAGCGTAGCTTGCTAGTAGTTCAACTACATGAAATTGCAGAAAAGGCGATCATCAGCATTTAATGCTTTTTTAATGAGACGCTCAGAAACCGGTAAATGTATATTTCAGTTATTAAAAAAAAAAAAATCAAAACCTAGTTTTGAACAACAGAAAATGTGATCTGGGAAGAAAGCAGAAAAAAACTGAACTTTCTCGATGTACAAGTTTTATACTGGCCTCTAGTTCCCTCATCTCACAAAATAATTCTGATATCAATACCGATAGAACTTGGGGGGGTATCTCAGTATAATTCTTCCCACAAATATCCATCCAAGTAAATGATGCTGCTAGTCGAAATTCACCCAGCAGGCTAGCAGCACGCTTTGCATCACCTCTCTGCTCTCCATTTCTGCGAATACTCAATACATTCAGTGATCAGAAGGTCCATGGGAACACTGAGGAAAGACAAAACACTGCAAACAGCGCACGTAAATATTTCAGTGGCAGATATCATGCTGTTCATAGCGTGGTACCTGAAAACGGGAACAAGGGATTGGTACAAAGAAAAGAAAAATGTAGCTAGGCAGGAGCCATGTCTTCTGGATGTATGAAAACTACCAAAAGAAATGACAGTTCTGTAACTGGGAAACTTCAACAAGAACCAAAATAATAGATGATTCCACAAGAAGAGTCACAGGGCCAGTGGTGGAGGCTGACGTAGCAGACCTTCTAACCAGGCAGCATCCTTTCTAGCAGCCCAGTAGCCACAGCACTAGCCAGGCATGCTCAGACATAATCAGGCTTTCTTCCACCTCAGGCTCCAGTGTAACCTTGAACACATCATTTATCTCTTCAGTACATCGGGTCCTCTAGGTACACATGAATATTGTAGGGTGTTATTCAAATATTGCAGTAGTGGGAATTATACAATAATCTAAGGTAGTATTACTATTTTCAAGATTGGCTGTTCAGAAAAATTTAGGCATATTTTCCATGTTTTAATTTTTAATAGAGACTATAAAAGCAATGCACACAACTCGTAAGATCCAGCTACAACACCTGGTAGAAGAATCCAGGTGTTTCTCCTTCCAATGGCATCATTAAACATGAGGCTGATGTGAAATATTTATAGTGAAGGTGAATTGTAGCCCACAGAGGAGGAATCTAGGGCTGTAACTTCCACTAGCATCAAGCACAAAAATGCAAATACACTGAACAAATACGATATTAACTTTCAAATCATGCGTTCTATGTTTCACAGAGTAAGTCATCACTTAGTCCTGATACAGATGACAGATGGTATAAAAGACCACTAGTTTGGAACGAACTATGAAGAACAGATTTTGAAGGAAACACACCAAACAGTGCAGTATTATAGGAACCCAGGTCTGTGAGTGGTGTGCCAGGCCAGGGAATCACCTTCTCCTTTTGCATCACCGAGTCCCTTTCTCAAATTTACATGTTCCATATTAAAATTATCCTGGTCATTTGTGCCATTCACTCTCACAAAGGCTGTCCCAGTGATTAAAGATCTCCTTGAGTACAGACCATTATTTACATGCTCAGTTCATACCTTTTCATTCCTGTGCCAGCAGTGACCTCTTACCTAAACTGTCTTACCAGTTCCCAATATCTGCCCTTATTTTGTAAACAATACCGTCTTTCTCCAAGTTTTTGCTCTGCAAAGCTAAGCAAGACAATATGTATGGTCTCCTCTCTAAGGTTAGGCTCCCCTTTTCTTTCCTCATCTTCGCTGCCTCAATCTGTATCCCTTCCAGTATTTAAACATGGGAAGCCACAAGTTGTACGATTGCTCCATGCCTTACAAGGTGACTCAATATCTTCTTAATATCTATTGGCAAGACTTTGTTGTGTGCATCCTATAGCTCTTTCAGCCCATTCAATGCTGCTGCGTCATGTTGACAGCTCGTAGCCACTCATCTCTCTACTTACAAACCTACAGCAGAAATATTATTAGTCTCAGGTTGGTAAAGGAGTGAGGCATAAAATTTGCATGTGCCAGACTCCGTTTCGGTATTGCATTTGCCTGACTCATTTCACTCCCCAAACTCTTCAACGTGTTGAATTACCATCAGGTCCACATTCTCTCCAAGACTTTCAACTTTTCTTAAAGAACATTAATTCACAGTTTCTGCTGCCTCAGTGAAATATAACTCTCTCAGAAGCACCTTTATGAGAAAGTAATTAATTCTGTTGTTCATGATTCATAAACCTTCTATAAATGGAGACCAACAATTTCCACCAGTAGCACACCTGTCCAAGAGTAGAAATGCACATAAGACACCAACTCATTTACCATGGTTTCATCATACACACTTAGAAACCAAAACTAGTTAGAGAATGGACCATTGCACACTTCTTCTGTAAACAGATAAGATATATCACATTACCTGGAGGGAAGAAAATGCATAAAACCACTCATGTACTCAAAAGCATGCTCACAACAAGAAAACAAATGGACTCATATACCCACTAGATCCCCTAGAAGCTCTAAGAGATATTTAAGATGATCTCTGTCCTCAAAAAATATATAAGAACTGCGACAAGATTTTAGAGCCAGTCAAAATCTGATGTCCTTAATTTAAAAAGATGTCTACAGCCACGCGCAGGGTTACTGGTAAATATATATTCAGTTGTTTTGTTGAATAAAGTGTAAAGTTTGAATGAAATGAGAACTTCAGCTCCCCTTTTTATATCAGCAGTAAATTAAGAACTTAAAGGCTGGACTGAAAATCTAGCACCCATTACACTATATACCAGTATACTATTAGATATAGTTGTTGCCCAGGAAATTTCTTTAAACTGCTCACTTTAAAAATTCTTGTACTTCATCAGCTGCAAAGTGAAAGTGCTGAGTAGCACAGAAGCCAGCACTGAAGAGTCCCAGGAGGCTAGGAAATTGAAGAGACCTAGAATCCAGCCCTTCTGTTACAACAGTGCTGCACAGTGAGCAGAAATGTTAACACTGCTCCCCTTGGCTTTTCTACTAATATCTGCTTCTGAATCCGCATAAATCTTTCCAGCAGCTACTCTGCTTCTTCTGCTCCCAGATTGAGTTCCACAACATGTTCTAGATCTCATGTCCACTAGTATGACTTCTTTTCTTCTCTCATTGACCTAAAACACCATCACTAAAGCTGCTGTGAAGATTCCAATTGGGATCAGTCAGCTCTGAGTCACAAGCTGGAGTGTAGCCTTTGATAACTCATGGTCAGGGTTCTGTCCAGTTGAGTTTTGAGCATCTCCAAGGATGGAGACTAAACAACCTCTCTGGGCACCTCAGTCAGTGTCTTTGACGACCCTCACATTACAGAAGTGTCTACTCACATGAAAATGAATACTCCCGTATTTCCATTTTGCTCCAATTAAAAGTCTTGATCATCCTTGGAGTCTTTTGCTGCACAAACTGCTAGGTCTGCTGCCTGCTCATCATTATTTGTGCTTGAATTTAAAATTCTCATAAAATCATTCAATTCATAATCAAACCTAATCTTGTATGAATGGATCTAAAAGCAACATGAGGGAGCAACATCAGAGCTTTTGTCTCCATTCGCTCATCCATTAAGCTGTTCTAGATTAGCTCAAAGTGGACTAATTTGGAAACTGAAAAATTACACAAGTTGTCAAATGGCCCAACCATTAATAACTAACAACTATCACCACACACAGCCTTAGGATTCCGAGCACCAGTTTTGTCTGCAGTAACAAACTGATTATGCTCAGCACAACAGTGGGCCTGAAGAGCTGATACACACTGAAACAAATTGTGCTTTGAGAGAAGTGCTGCATTACACCAGGCTCCAATTCTTTTCTTCTCAGCTCTGAAAAAAAATTGTGCTAGGCATCTTTAGTCCACATACACCTTTGCAATGCCCCACACACTGACAGACAGTGAACATCCACAGTCCATAATAGCAAATTACTGTCATCCAGCTTTCAACCCTAGAAAAATCCCTTCTGGAAATCCGCTGCAACTCTTCAGGCAGAACTTAACACATCTCAGTGATAGGAGACATGGGCAAGCTCTTATGCTCCAAATAAGACATTCAGAGAAGTACTGTCAGAATCTACCTACCCTTACTTGGCAAACCTGAATAAGCTTATTACCATAAGAACAGCTCAGGCAGGACTTTTCAGCATAAACATAGATATGGTGACTCCTTTTGCACTCTTGCAAACTTCAAACTGTAATCACTTAGCTAAACAGCTGTGAAGTAGATGCCTATGTAAAAGATGGGGAAGAAAGACAGGTTTTAGTGAATAACTGTAACCATGGCATGAACTGAGTACTGCCTTCTTGCAGTTGCTGACAAGCAAATAAGAGCTGGCTGAAAAAATGTTGATAAAAAGTGGTCAGAATTTGCTAATTTATCACCACTGTACTATGTCACAAAATGGCAGGAGTTCAACAAACTTCTGGTTTCCACTTTTTCCCCAGCAGGAGAGCAAGGCTTTGGGATGTGGTGTATGGCAGGGACATGTGAAGCAGCTTTGCAGGTGCTGCTTGATATGGATGACTCTAACAGGGTGCCGTTGTTGCTCATATCCATCAGGCAGACAGCTGAGAAGCCAGGAAATCATTGTATTCCAAAAATACCACTTTCCCATCTTTCTAAAAGGAATCAGTGCAGGGATTTTGCCAATACTTCTCCCCTGTTTTGGAAGGGTTTATGTTTGGCTTTCTTTCTCCTGAATCAACAAACAAATATTTCAGGAAAATAGAACAATTCTTGCAGAAGTAAGAGTATACATAGTGGCTAGGCGCATTGTAAGTGCAATTATTGCAATCAATACATCATTCCAAAAGCTGAATACAGAATATTGAGATTCAGTACAGGTAAGCACACAGTTAAGGAGGTGAAATAAGTATAGTTAGCCTTTCTTTTTTCTTTTTTTCCTGTGTATCTCCTTTAAACCATATAATGCCAACTCTAGAGTCTTTACTCTTCATTTCATGCTTATTTTATGTCTCTACCATTTCTCTTCATCTCTAGAACCTCCCCAGACAGATATTTTTCAACATCCACACTTTATCCCACTACTCAGTTTTGAAATTGCTACAGCACATGATTATGTGTTGCTCACATAATGGCAGCTTCTAATTACAGGCCCCTTGTCCCAAACCAAAGTGTGATATTTTGTCAAGGCATTCAGTAAAGATCATGACTTTCACCTATAGAACACCACAGTTCTCCTTGATTTTGTGACACATCCAAGCTCTTCATCTGCAAAGACTCTTTCAAGAAGGATTATGTTATCAAACTACTACATAACAAATGTTCACTCCTATTTTTTTTCTATTCTAGTCAATATTCAATGAAATTCAGCAACTTCCCATCTCAGGTACTTCAGGTTCCCCATGTTATATACATATGAAGTTATATATACCCTCTTCCCCATGGATGATGTTCTATTCAAAGGGGTATTGATAACTTCAAAATTATTTCAGATATCATAGACTGAAAGTACTTTGCTGAGGTTTATGCTTGTGTGTGGATGGTTCTTAGGTCTTAACTCCTGAGGAGCAACAGATGGTATTATTGACCTCAATATTAATTAGGTGTCCTACGCATCGATAGGCTAGGGACAGCAAATAAGATTTCCAACTCCTTATGTTTCTCTGGAGAGTGAAGGCAGCCAGAATATAAAGGACATACAGTAGGCAGTTAATTTCAATCTTAATGTCAATATAATGTCATATCTATTCTTACCTATATCAAAACAAAATGATATTTTTAATACTATGATGGCAATGATAACTACAATAAAAAGTGTAACTACAACAGTATAAAACATTTTAGGGATTCATTTCATGATATTTATGGCTACTCATCCCTATTACTTCAGTGAGATAAAATTTCCCCTGCATGCTTTGTTATTACCCCAGTTCTAAAAATTTTTATTAATTAGTTTGATTAGCTAATCAATACTCATTGTATTCCTTTAGTAAGAATAAAAGTCATATCTACAGGAGAAAATGAGTTGGAGTAACAGGTCCTATCCTAGCAGATAAAGAAATGTTAAAACTTACTATTAAGGAAAGTCCAGTGGTCCTACTTCCCATTTTATCCTCAAACTCCTTGGCCGTGCATAACTATAAATCTATGAAACATTACACATCAGGAAAAATTAGTTTTCTTTATACTTCTTCTATATCTCTTACTATTAATCAATTCCATCTTAGATTTCTAGAATTTCACCCGATTTCCACATTTAATTACTTTTCTTTTATCATTTTGATGACTTAAATTCATTAGTTCTCCAGAATAAAAACTGTGTGTGACCTCTTTGGAAAGATTAATTATCAACCATGTTATTGTATGAAACAAACAAATAAAAAAAAACCAAAAAAAGAAGGAAAAAAGGAAAAACTCTACATTTAGTATGTGTTTCATAAAAATAATTTGAACATTTCCTAGTTTCAAGGAGCCTCAAGTTCTAAATTCACTTACTTTCACATTATTTTCCTCTTGCAAAACAGGAATAGAAATACGTAGATCAATACATATATATATATACATATATATATACATATATATATATGTATATTGGGATATACATATGTATATCCCAAACCTAAACAACAGCTTAAAAATAATTTGAAAAAAATAAGCTAACTTGCAACAAATGATAAAACTGTTTTCTACAGAATCTGAAAGAATGAACTGTATAAATTATTTGTGTGAAAACAGCAGCATTTCCAAACGTAAGGCTTAGAGCCCTTTTAAAAAAAATCTAAAAATTAAACAGTAGAAGCCATTTTTTAAAAGAGATAGGGCTCGGTGGGATTTATTAATGCACATCTTTCAGAGATATTCTTACTTGCACAATGCAAGCAGTAGGTTAGCATGGACTTCCAAATTATATTTAATTGGACAATTATTCAAAGTGAAAAACCCAACACAGTAAACTAAGGAGGTCTTTAATAAACACCTTGTCTCTTCAAGAAAAAACAAGGAAGTCATTTACTGACCCAAGAGGCACAATTTTGTCTTTGGTAAATTTATTTTAAAGTAATTGCCGACTCCAGGAGTAACTATTTTTTAAAGAGGAACGTGGTGCTCTCAAGCAGAATAATAAATTGTTCTGCACCCTGTATGATGGCCTAATCACGTTACGAAGACGTACGTGTCGTTGTCTGAGGCAATGGAGGATGTACATCACTGGCCTATGAACCCTCTAAGACTCACTTAATGACACACAGTTTCTGCTCTCTCCAGATCAGGACTGAATTAGAAGGTGAAGACAAATGACAGTGTACAGTTCTGCCTTCCTGCCCCTACTTCTCCACCCCAAGGGGACTTTCTGCTGAAGGCCCTGGTGGTCCACAGAAGATTCTCACTCACTGGCCCTCTCCCTGCCAGCTTGTATCCAGCACAAGGAGCAAGCTTTTTGAAAAGCCATGGTCTCCTCATGAAACAAAAAAAAAACTGTGACATCCACTATGAGTAATAATGCTCAATTAAAAGTACAAAGCAGTATTTCAGATGCCAGCTCCTGCACCTCTGCTGGAAAAGAACTCTACTAAGACTACTAGTTCATCTTTCCTCTGACAGGACATTCTCTTCAGATCCAACACCGTTGGTATCAAGACTTTAGGGTTTGCTATTATAAACGTTAAGGATAGCCAATACCTCCACAAGCAGTTTGAATGCCTTTGGTACTAGCACAGAGAGCCCTGAGGAAAGAGCTCCAGGAATAACCCCTAACTCCACATGTGACCACAGCACTTTTTCTTGCACGTATTGTTTCACTAGGAAATCTCCAACTCTCAGTTCTTTTCTCCTTGTGAAGGTTATCCTCAGTGCTGGGCGATCCATGCTAAATGAGCATGCCTCAATGATTCCCCTGCTTTTTCTGACTAAAAAGCGGGGACTCCTGCAGCGCAGATTACGATAAAAGATTTATTTGTGGGGAGTGGAAGACGGTGTCTTTAGTGAAGTTAATAAGTTGTTTTCATTTTAGATGCTTTCATTACAAAACCTGATAAATCTTAAGGCTAAGAGAGTATGTAAGAGTAATGAGGAGTTGAAAGGCTCTTCAGCTCTTCGGTGATTATCTTTCTCTTTTAGTGCATTACCATGGGACATCTGGCTTCCAAATTTGTGCCTCTCTTCTACAGATCTGAGGACCGGCCTACCAATTATACATTCGCATAGGTTGTAATAAATCAACAGCAGCCAAACTCTGACAAGGTGATGGCTGTTGACAGATAAAAATGATACACATTGTCGTGCTGTTCTCCAAAAACAAACACATGCTTTTTTATCAGATTTTTTTTTCTTTTAATCAAAAAATTGCCTCTTCCAACATAGACTCACCTAATTTCACAGAGGACTTGCACTACACAAGTTTCCCCTATCTAAACCTGAGCTGCATGCAAAGCCAGGTTCTACAGCAGGCCAGCTATTCACCTCCCATTGCAGTTGAGGAAAAAGCTTCAGTGCTGATTCTGGGCCAGCTCAGCCCCAAAGACCTTTTACTTTTTGTGCAGAATAAAGGACTGAGCCAAAAAAATCCACAGACATAGAAGAATTTCTTCATGAGTCAGGCAGAGGCTGATAATATGCTTTCTTCCACAAAAGAGGCACAAGCAGATGTGAGGCTATGGCTGCCCAGTGCCCATCCCCAGGGTTTCCAAGGAGTCTGGCTGACAGCACTGGATGCCTCTCACCTGGCTCTAACCCTCTGCCTCTCTAACCCTACATTCTATGTCTCTTCTAACCGGACATTCCAAACCAAAGGTGCAGCAGTCCCAAAGCAGAGATTATAAAGGCAATGCAAGGTGCTCTCAAAGCACCTCATGTTTGGTAGTGATGTTTGGCCAGCTTGCTTACACACACCTCAAGTCAGGTGGGAAGAATTCAACAGTCATTCATAAAACTGGTCACTCTCTTCGTAAAACTACAAAAACACGTTGTACCATCCCAGCCTGAATACGGTATCACAAAATGTAACCTAAATGACAAGCATTTTATGCCAGACATTTCCAACAGCTGTAAAATCCGTGCACTATCACCCCAGGAACACGTGGGAAGCAAACGACCCGTACTAATCCTGCTGGAATCTGTTAGTCATTCTCATTCAGGGAAACAGGGCTTTATCCCAAAGCTATTTAGCACATGGTGGTAATTTACCCACTGTCTTATCCACCCTTGAAGAGACCAGGACTATTTTCACACCAAATGACGTGAAATACCTTAATCTCCAGAAAAGTCAAGGACTGAGAGATCATCAATTCTGGCAGTCTCCTTGTTAGTGGAAAGAATGCAGCACCATCTAGCCCACCAAAAAATATTTAATTCCTTCAGAATGTCTTGCACACTGTGGGAAATGGCATGTATCAGATGTCTCTACAGAGCTTTGAAGGAAATAGAGCCTTTTCTAGTGAACTGACAGGACAATAGCACATTACCCTCCAGCTCAGTTTTTTTCTTTGATAATGCTATCTCCTAAAAAGAGCTCATCAGGCATGTTTTGAACTCCTTCTTATTGATTTCATCTCTTAAAAAAAAAAAAAGACAAAAAAAAAAAAAAAAAACACAAAAAACCCCATGATTATTTCTACCTTTCTTTTCCACTCCATTCCCTCTGGCTGGCATTCTGTTTTGACCCTAGGACTGACAAGTCCAACAGAAATAAAATAGGGCTCTACAAGCTTACAGTTTAGGTATCTGTTCCCTTTCTGCTAGGGAAAATAATTTCCTTGACATACACACTTCCCACTCTTATTCTGAAAAATGCTGAAAAACTTTAACTGGGGAACGACACAGATAGAAAACTAGTTTATATCGTGACAATTGCCATTTACCTCTACTTGTTCAATTTACAAAACCAGGTACTGAAACTTCCAGGTATGTCCTTGGCCATAGATTTTTATGTCTTCTCTCATTTAAAGCTCATTATCAGGAAATTATAAAAATTGTGTATCCTGGAGATGTAATACAAACCAGTATGTCCGTCGTCTTAACATTCAGCCAAACTTTTAAAAACTATACAACCTAATGTAGGTATGAGTTTCGTTTATAAAAGCCTCTTACAAATATGATGCCCTCAGTAAACTTCCTTATCAATAATATGATTCTAGAAACCTACGCATCATGGATTTTTAGCTATGAAACGTGAAGCAGTATGAATAAGATTAGAATAACAACCTGAAATTCTCAAACAAGTCAAACTGCCAACTCACACTGCGATTCAATGAGAATTAGGTAACTAATTTCATTTAGTATCATCAAATTTGCAACAAAACAAAACAAAAAGTAAACTGAAAAAGAGATTGTAGCCAAATTCTATTAGATGGCGGTACGGGAGGTCCCTCTGGGGAACTGCACTATCAGTAAGCACTCGTGGAGCCTTCACTGACTTTGGCACAGAATTTAGTAGTCAGGGTGTGAAAACTAGAGTAGAATATGAGACAAAACTGAATGGCTCATTCAACTACTGCTGGTAAACTGGGTAAAAATGTAAGGGAGCTATTAGCTTGAAAACTCTTAGACTGATATACTGGTACTGAAATTCAAGATCCTTATTCAATCAACAAAAAAGAGACACTGGAAAATAAATTGCTGGTACATCATGGATTCCTTAAATTAAGCTAAACTTGTTTAGGCACTAGAATGAAGAAATGGGACACCAACTTAGGTCCCAGTAGCAGCAGCAAAGCCATATAACGACTTCTAGAACTTGCAGAATTGGCTCACTGTTTACCATCAGCATCTCATCCAGCCAAATGTAATTTTTTTTACTTAAGAAATGCGCTCCTCTAATGGCTACATGGTCATCTACTTTGGACCCATATTTATTCATAGCTACATTTATTACTATTTATTTTTCTGCTTCCTTGATCTTAGTCACCAAAATCTCCTAAAGTTTTAATTTGCTAAGCTAAGCAAGCCAGATTGCATTATTACCTTCATTAAGAGAGGTCTTCCATTTCCCTGTTCACAGTCACGTTTTCCACTTTCTATTTTAAACACAGACACCAAGAATTATACACCTGGGACTTGTACACTGACAGTTATACTTTCTCATCATTCCTGGCAGTGACCAGCCATGAAATGTTCACCTGGCCTACCCACTGGAATGGCATTAAAAGTCCATGTCTACACATGGACACTATTAACACCCAGGCACTCTTTTTAAGAGTTCACATCCCATCTTCCTGACTGTTTTAAAGCTGGCAGAAATACATTTCCCATTGACCACAACTTTTCTTGTGCTCCTATGCAGGTTAAGGTGATCCTTATTTCTTGTCCTAGACTGTTCTTCATAAAATGCTTTGAGAACTTTCAGTATGTATGATCTTATATACGTCACTGTTAATATCTTACTGATTGAATAAAATGAAACAGAAGGATCATGTTATATTAAGCACTTCATACCCAGGTCTGAAGAATACTGTAAATGTTCTGGAAATTTTATCTTCCACTTGCAAATGCAAAAATGTAGACATGACAGCCCTTGTGAGCATATTACAACTATCTTTACACATTCTTTCTAAAGTTCCTCTAAAACCATTTCACAGAAATCCTCCAGAAAAACTCTGCAAAATATATAAAGCATTTATCAGAATTTCCAGACACAGCTTAAAAGAAAGATCACCTCAAGGATTGTTAAGAGCTATAAAAGGTAAATGTCAAGAATCCAAGTGTAAGGTAAAACTTTTACAACTACCGAAGGGATCCAGAGCCTCATCTACAGAATAATTTAAGCACTGTAACTATCTCTGTGTGGTGCTAAGCAAAGCTGTAGCCCTAAGAGGGTACATTTGTTTGAAGCCAGCTTGGATATCCTATACTGTGGATATATGCAGCACAGAAGCAGAAAGACATCTACTATAAATACCTTCAATCCAGGAACACATACGTGCTGAAGAAGTTCTGAACCTGGGACTGAGAACTAAGTCTCTTTTTCTAGGTAAGTAAACAGGATTAAGATAAACTTGCAGGAGCTCAGAGTTTGAGCTTCTCAATTGAATAAAATAAGTGAATGATTTAAACAGCGGCTACATGTTTGGGAAGTTCTAAAAATCGTGTTTTAAAAAATGAACAGAAGAACATGCAGGACAACAACAAGAAGAACAACAAGTTTATGACATTGGTTCTGACAATATTTCAGTATTAGCAGAACAAGTAAGGGAACAAAGGAAGAAAAAAAAAAAAGAATTGCAAGGATTAGGGAAGGGAAAATATTGGGAAAACGTGGATGAGTCTGTGATTAGGGCTACTGGATCTGTCTCTTTCAAGAACTTGAACAACTTTCTGTTCTGCCTTAGATCCCTCGTGTGAACTTCCTTAGCAAATTTATTTGACCTCTCCTCTTCATCACATCCACTTTCCATTTGCAAAATGGAAGTAGCATTTTCCCAACATTTTCCTCTCTTTCTCTTCTTTTGATGACATAAGCTTTTCAGAACAAGACTCTTTTCCTAATTATGTATGAGTACAGCTCCCAGAACAATGAGGTGCTCATCTAGGAAACAAGCAAACCTTGAAAACCAAAGAGATAGTGGTAAAAAATATTTCCTGAGGGACAGCTGCTATTCAGATAGCCTGCTGGATGACTGAGCCAATGGCATAGGAATGGTGGCAGAGAGTAACATTGCGTTCTCTGTCAAGAAGAACCTGTTAAAAAGAGCCATGTAGAAGAGGGGCAGGTCAATGAGATGAGCCATGACTTGTCTCATCTACTACGCTATCAGAGGTTACACTGCACACAGCATGAAGGACAGTAGCAATTCCCTCAATGTACATTCAAATGGAACAACTCTTGCTCCTGCTGCGAGCTCCGAGGTCTCCTCCGCAGGTGTCACTCTGGCTGCTGATGGCCATAGATAATAACGAGTTAGGGTACAGACTAACCAGGAAATGATACCACCTGCTACCCAACATAAATTACCAACCCCTCTGGGTATAATTACTCTTGTCAACGTGTCACATGGCTATTATATTCACTCTTATGCAGAAACACAGTCTACGAGCAGATTCTGCTGAAAGAATAGGCTTTGCGGCATTTCTATGAATTCACTGGAAAACACAGTGAATTTGCTCCTGAGATGGAAAAGAAACAGGAAAAAAATGAAGGGCACCTTCCAGTAAGTTTCTCTCCTGTCTCCTCTGAAGCATGCATCTCTTCTCATTTCCAAAGATCAGGGGTTCCCAAACTGTGATTCCCAAGAGACAGTAACATGTGCATTATTACTTGATGCTGGGCCATCGCACCAGAAGTCAGCAGGCTTTTGCTCAGTCTGCAGCTGAAGTGACTTTCACAGCAGTTTTAGACACTTGTTTGTGAAACAAGCAGCTGTATCAGAAAGAGCTGAAGCATGAAAGTTCAGCGTTATTGCTGAAACAGCTCGGGTGTCTCTGAACCACCCCATGTTGTCTCCAGCCTAATGCCACACTTCTTGAGCAAGATTGCGTGCTATGCTGTCAGCAATTCAGTCCCTGCCACTCTATTGTAAGTGCTTTAGAACAGAGTCTCACCCTTAAGACACTCAGAAAGGCTCAAATAGTGAAGAAACCGAACAAAGCTTTTCCCATGCTTCTGCTTAACCAACTGTGGCTGAGCGCATGGACCACTTGGTCACAGCATCCTTCTGGATGCATCCAAACTCTCAGATTTTCTTCAGGTCCTGCCCAGGACTCTGCATAAGGCTGACAACTCTTTGCTGTACTCAGAATCCGATTTCTCCAGCTGCTCATGAACAGAGACGGTGTAAAAACCACCAGGACATTTGCCCCACAGTCAGCAGCAAGGACAGCATGCGATTTTATGCAAATTCACACGTACACAATTGAGATAATTTACATTGATTTAAGTTTTAATTCACATTATTTCTGTGCAGAACCGCATACAAGGCCTAGAAACTATACTTCAACCAGAAAAAGGCAATTTGCTGAATGATATGAGCAGCACAATATGCCAGCACCTGCCAAAGGTCCTTCTTGAAGATTGCTTATGATTATAAAGGTAAATTATTTGCTTGTATAAAATAATAATTAGAAAAAGTAAAGGTCATTCATCCAGATATAAACCTGGCTGCAAAAAATCATCAGCATACAGAGTTAGCAGGCATATTCATTGCTTTATAAACAGCGGGCTGGGATAACATTATATAGTTTGCAATCTGTATTTGTTCTACGTGAATCATAGCTTTGCATAATTTTATCACATTCCTGCCAGGCAAAAGCAAACATTAAAAGAAATATTAGAAGCCAGCCAGTTAAATATTGTAGAAGAAAAAACCCTGCAACTATCTCCATTGTAATGACTGATGAGCATTATTTTACCCATGTGATATGGTAGCTTGCGAGTATATTTTTTGCAGTATCACTTTAAAATAATTTCTAATATGTGATTAGTTTATTTTGATTGGTCTAATATTGTTACATTGTACTAAAGCGCTGATATAACTGCTTGGATTTTTATATATCATATGATTGATTGGGTGCAGATAAGAAAGAAAATATTACTTCAAGAGACCTGACCTTCAGTGAATCATCTGAGATGAAGAGAATTTAAATGCTGTATTACTTGCACTTAGCACCAGAAAATGTTACAGGAAAAAAAAATAAAAATAACAAACCACTTACTGAAAATTTCTGCTATGATTAAGAACATTTTCCAGTAACATTCTTCCTCTCCACTTCTCCTGCTGGAAATATTCCTCTCTCCTAAACTCTGTTGCAAGAACAAGTACGTGCTGCAAAAGCCATGCAGCACTTGACCAGACAGCAGACAAGTGTCTTCTACACTTTTCCATTTTTCCTACAGCAGACAAAAGCTCTTTCCAGGAACCTGAGGACACGCTCCTGGAAGGGCTCTACTCTCTGCCCTGCAGGCAGGCAGTAAGGGCTCACTCTGCATAGAAAGCACATTCCCAGTCCTCAGTGCCAGCACTGCACCAGCTCAGCACAACAGCAGCCCCACAGACCTGGAGCAGAAGCAGCCTCAGATCTCCTTAGTGCTTGATGCAGGTAGCATACGGGAAGCTATCCTGATGTGGAACCATGTCTTGGAATCTATTGATGAAATGCTGGCTCAAATCTATGTTTCTCCTCTATATGCCCATGCATAGTTTGTGTGCCATGGCTTCCAAGGGACATCCTTCCACTCACCAAGACACACTGCTGGTCCCTCTCATGTCACTCTCACCCCAGTGGCTCTGTACTCACAAACTGCCCCATCCCTGCTGCCCACTTGGCTCTACCCCACCTCCCCACTGTAATCCAGCTGAGGGGAAGCTCCATGGTTGAAAGAAAAGCCCTGCTGCAGCTGAATACTGCTGTATTTTTCCCACCGTGCTCATCTTCTGTGTCTCATCACATCACCCAAAGGAATCAGTGATTTGCAGTCGTGGTTTAGTCAACATGGCCACCGGCTCTTTCCCACATACTGAAAAATTCCAAACTCCCACTCAAGCCTTTATCTAAAGGCTCTACAATATCCATGAGAGAGAAACTGGGCATGGGGACGGAAGCAGAAAGCTTAGACATATTTCCTCACACCCACTGCTTTGCTCTAAATATACAAGAATTTAAGCCCATCCCCAGTAAAAGTGTATTCATCCCAGGACAGGGCTACTCAACTCTTCTCCAACTGAATTCTTGTTACAGTTTCCTTTATAAAGAAAAAAGTAAGAGGGAAGAAAGCACTATGCAGAGCTAACCATTTGGCAAAAGTAGTTATTACTGAAAGGAATTCTTCTGTGAACCATTTATCTTAAAGCGTGTCAGAGCAGGCATCAAAGGCAGCCGTGGCATTGGCAGAGTGCACACTGTCACTTACTGTGATTGAAAGGACAGTATGTTTTCAAACAACTACACTTGTGTGAAGTGTCATCAGATCTGACTGCTTAATCCCGATTAAAGAGGGGAAAAAAAAAAAAAAAGAAAAAACGTTGTTCCATTCAGAGGTGAGACTGCACTGATGACATTGTCCAAGAGTAATTTGATGGAGACAGTGGATAATCACAGCAGCCAAAGAGACTAGATTAGTGACAGGGTGCATCTCGGAGTCATCACCATATTGAACGCACAGTTCAGGCAGGGATGAAAACCAAGGAGAGGCAGTTTAGAAGTTGCATCTAGCAACAAGCAAGATGTGCCAGGAAGATCTGTACTTTGCAGATTGCCTTTCCTTTCCCACAGGATGCTACAAAAATTCAAAATTCAACACTGTCAGAGGAGTCTGAATCAGAAAGGAAATGGCATTTTACAAAGCAGCTTTAAAAACTGTCATTGTCCTTCAGGAGAACTCTATTATATTCCAGTAAAAGGCAAATTCAAAAGAAAAGAACAGGAAGTCACAAAAGCTGTTGCTTCTGACATTTAAATTGATACAGGAAAAAAAAAAAAACAACAATATATACAGCAAGGTATAATTTGGGTTGGCAGGGTGGTTGGACTAAAATATTATTTAAGCTATTTTTTTGTTTGTGATTTAATCTAAGACTATTACTTCTTCTATCAATTAGAGTCAAAGTGCCCATCGCTGCACAAAGTCACTTAAAAGTATCATCAACACTCTTAGTAACGCCACGAAAACAGTGTTGTTCTGCCTATATGTGATAAGAAGGCATTTAAATTTGCTCATTTACACAAGTTCATCTGTTTGGGACCTAACCAAGAAACGTATGGCATCTTGATAATTCATCACGTTAAGGAGAGTGTGACTCTGGCAGACTTTGTTCTATTCCACTGCATGTTATCTCCCTGTGCATTCCCAGGGCTACGCTATAAAAGATTGCAAGGTGACAGAATATGTTCATACAGCCTCTAAGAGCTACTTTGCAGGATGCATTGTAGTCTGTTACCCTGAGGCACTAGAGTGTTTAATGATGTTGCTGTTTGTCGTTAGTTAGTATTCTCTAAGTGGATCATATAGGAAAGTATTCTGAATTATACATTGAGAAGTTAACTTAATATTAGTGAAGAGAAAATGCTAAGAGATAGAGGTTCCTTTTGCAGGCTTTTACACAGATGGGCACAGCTTCAAAGCTTACCAGCACCCCCCTAGCCAGCAATCAGGTCTGTAATCCTTAAATGACCTAGCCCTGCTGCCACCCAATCCACCCAGCAAGACTGGGAGAGAAAGCATCTCCTGATATATTTGCTGTCTTCTCTTACCTGCAGCCATATACAAATGAGCAAGAGAAAGCTTAGCTATTATTTTTAAACATGGGCCCTCGTGTAAGTGAGATATCAGACATCATAACTATTCAGTTAACCAGCAATTTTATTAAGTATGTATTAATTTCTATCATTGCCATGTTCTCTAATGGCTGCAGTAATTTCCTTGCTTCCAGCTATTATTTGTCATGTACTCTGCACGTGCATGTGTGGGTTAGAGAGACAGAGGAGGGGGAAGAGAGAGAGGGAAGGAGAGGGAAGGAGGAATGAAGGCATCTGGAAAGTGGGGGTCACAACGAGAGTGGAAAGAGAGCTGCGGAATTATAGGCACAGCTCACAGTGACACCTAGAGTCAATCCTGCCTAATACTTTCCCATCGCGAGCCCTTCTTCTGCTCTGCTTCTCCCTGCCACCTCTCCCAGAGAGCTTTGTTTATGGCTTTAACGGATATTTCCATGCTTAGGTTCTACTTCTGGCTTAACTTAAAATAAAATAACAAAAATAAATAAAATAAAATATGATTTAAAAAAAAAAAAAAAAGAAAAACCACTCAGAGAAAACCAAAGACATCCCACTTCAGCAAAAATGTCACAGCTGTTTTCAATAAGGCTAGAAAATTCAGGAGAGATTGCCAGCACAAACCACTTTCTTAAAACAAAATGGAACATTCTGAAGATTTGGAGAAGAAACACGTGAATTCAGCACAGAGATAACCCCAAAGCAGACTAACATTTTTTACTTTCCTTATGAAAAATCCTCTTAGCCATACACAAAGACGTTTAAAACGCCATCTGTGTGGACTAAGTAGGAGTCCTCCAGCAGCTGGAACCCAGAGACCCCTGCAAAACCTTGGCACCCGAGAGCCTGGGGAGCCCAGAACACATCCCATCCTCCTCACTGCTCCTCTTCCTGGCACTGGAGATTCCTATCAGGGATACAGGCCAGCAAGGTTGTGCGGATAACGTTGATTCTGCTATTTCCCATTTTTCAAGTTCAGCTTTCAAACAAACCATTCCTTAAATATTTGCTTGCAGATGTATGTGATTCCAAAGCTTTGCATTGCAGTCAGAAGCCCAGAAATAAGCCTGCTGGGAATATTCTTGTGATTGAGAAAAAAAATGGAAACGGTGATGTTCAAGACGTTATTCCAAAAAAAGTAAATCAAACACAATCATGAGTGACAGCAAGCAATGTGATCAGCTGTCTGACCACTGAGATGTTACTGGGGCCCTACTATGTGAGACAGGCATTATCTTTTGTCCCTTTGACTTTGAGTAAGTCTGATTAAGTGAAAGAAATTCATCTAATTAAGATATCCAGAGGACCATATTCAGCTTTTTGTGATTTATTGCAGAATTTTAAAAGTTAACTTTGTTTTACTGTGACTTTTATGTATTAAAATTCAGGACCATCCACGCAGACTTTATCCATGCATATTTCAAACTCTGGAATAGCTCAAGTTTGAATTAGTGCTGATGTGTGGACATTGTTCATCATTAACACGCTGTATGTGTGCCCAGAAGAAAGGTCAAGGGATCCTGAAATATAAAAAACTCCCAGTTGTCACCTGCTATGGAATAATGATGTTGTGCCAAGTCAAATTTAGATACCTGTTTGTGAAACAGATGCCCAGCAGGAAGAGGAGGTGCACAACTTTATCTGATGCACTTGCCATCACTTGGCTGGTGAGCCTTTTGAAAACTGTACTAATTAGCATGGCTACAATTTGAAAAGGACAAAACACTGTGTGTAACGTTGAAGAATAACTAGGGAATGGAATATCCAGAGTCTGTTACAGGATAAAATGTCATTTTGCATGAATACTGTGAACAACTCGCTTTATAATTTGACCTCAACCATAAAGGAGAAGGGAATCTAAATGTAAGAATGAATACGAAGCTTTCAAATCAACATCTTTTCCCTATGAACAAGTGATATTTAAAAGAAACCAACTTTTAAATTGAATGCAGTCTCAGGGAAACTCACACAGTAAGTTAATTTTCTTAAGAATATCTTACAATGTGTCTAGCTTCAGCCCTAAAATCCATGAGTTGAGCCTTCTAGAACTATTTGTCCTTAATCACATGCTGTTGTTCAAACAAGTGCTATTTACGGTCCTGCTAGCTAGCAGCTGTTAAGAGGAGAGACTCGTGCTTTTTAAAACCAAATTTGTGAAAGATCTGGCTCTCTGAATCACAGATTTAAGACCAGGTCATTTCTTGCTCAGCAGCTCTAGAGCTCCAAAAGAGCTCTGTACCTCCTCCAGGCCATACATACACGATTGCAGCCTTCTCCTCTCTAGGCACACTCTCCTTCCTTCCCATTTCTCTGGCACAGACACATGCACAGCACATGCTCAGCTTCTGTATTTCCATCCTGCTACAGAGAGCACTATCAGAACAACACAGGTTGCCACCATTTACCCATTTATGCCCTAGGTGGCCAACTGCTGTAGCATATATACCATCAAATGTGTGTTCTTTCTTTTCATATTAGCAATGATTAGCAGTCCTAAGCTTTTATACTTTCTACACTAACCATTCCTTTTTGATTATCTAGATGAATCCTTCATTTTTCAAAAAAGGAAGTAAAGTGCTCCTACGTGAACACAAGTGATTTTACAAGTAGACATTTATATATGAACAGTATATAAAACCAAAATGTATAAAACCAAAACCAGCCCAAATCAGTATCCAGCTTTGTGATGGAAAAACACATTTTAAAATTTCCTGCACCTTACCTTCCCAGTCATGCTGAAAAGTATTGAACTATCAATCTCTGACCAGATGAACAGTGACAATGCCCTTATTACTTGCATATGACATTGAGGTCCCCAAAGAACACCGCTTTCAGTTGTGACACAGCGGATTTGGTTGGGGGAAAAAAAAAATCCTCTAAAAACAAAGTTTGTAAATCTCCATTAAACCAAAAGGTTTAATTTATACAGCTGTGATACACATTTCCTACAGCAATACAGCATCTCCCTTCCAGTAAGCTGCACACAATGTGTGTCAACACAAATACTGCTTGAACTGAAATGCAGACAAATGCCATCCTTTAAAATAGGACATCTAAGGGAACAGCAGCATGCAGCCAACCAATGCAAATTTGCAGTTTTCATTTCTTCTGCCAATTCAGCATTTACAAACCGCCCAGAGTAACCCTAATGTAGTAGCTCTAGATAGTGCAGCCTCAATTAAGATGTCACTGCTGGCAAAGACCTCCTGCAGTGCTCCCTCTCCTAGACAGGATCTCCAAAGGCAGCTAGACAGTGGGGAGAGATCTGTGTTCCCGTGAACCTGTGTGATTTGGTGACTGCCATCTGCTTGCTCTAGACTAGGCTGTGGTCTCTCTTTGCTCATGTTACCAAGCACAAGAAAAGCAAGAGTGAGGAGCTCCTGTCCTCAGCCACACCAGCTGCATTTTGCCCAGAGACCCAAGAACAGGATTTTCCTGAAGATTCAGAAGATCTGTTTTAGGAGATCAAGCAAACTTTTCAAAGAAATCAAGTAATAAAATTCACAGCATCAACACATATTAATCTTTCATTCAGATTCATACTCAATCTTTTAAGCCTGCTTTCAAATGCTTTCTTACCTTCCACCTCCAAATATTTCCCTCAGCAATCACAACACATCCAAAAACACCAAAGGAAGCACCCGAGGATCTGTGCCCCCAAAGCTGCCTGTAACAAGAGACAAAAGCAGTCCTAAGCAGACAATGTTGAGAGCCATGGTTGATCCTGGAGTTTGAAATATTTGTTCATCTGCTATGCTGCAGGCAATACAAAGTCCTATTGGACACTGAGACCATTTACAGGTACAGGATTGGGATCTGAGTACTTGAATTTATCTTACAGACTGTAATCAAATAACAGTAGGCAGTTTATTTTCACTTCCTGTTCTGTTCCTGGGACAGACACTAAAGTAGGGCTCTGAAACTGTCTCTCTTGCATATAAACATCATATTTATAAGTTTAAAACACTTGCAGTTAACATCTCTAGCTTGGGAAGCTCACTGAAACATCTTCCCCATTGCAGTGTGACACTGAAATGTCAGGAAAGGTGGAGCATCAAACATTATCCTCCAATCTCCAACCTTGTTATAAGGAGATACAGTTCAACTGGACATCCTTTGATTTTTGACCAATTAAATTGTAAACCCGCAGGAATTCAAAAATTTAAAAGTGGCAGATGTGGGATCTAAGCAGAGCATGCTGTTCAGGTGAACACTCTGACCACAGGTTTACTTCTTTCCCTTTGAAGTAGGCTGTCATCCATTTGGACAGAAAATGAAGTGTGAAATATAGAGGCTTTACAACATGTAATGACTGCAACAATTTAGTTAAAATGATTTTCAGAAGGCAAGAGCCGAGTTTCAAATTAAATTCCTTATCAGTAGCTACCATGACAGAGCGTGTATTTAAAAAATTATTTACTGTAACATGACATAATTAATTGTAATATGTTCTTTAGCCTCTGTGTGGCATTCTAGGCACTGGACAAATAACATAGGAAGTTGGAACTCAAGCCATGTGGAAGGCTACCAATTCATGTACATTTCTCTGGCATTCACTTTGCAAGCTCCCGATGACACAAAACCAAACAGATTTGATCTAACATTTCAAACTTTCTAAATTTTGGTGACAAAATCATTTACTGTTCTTTGACTAGTTTAGAGAACAAATAAAACTTCGTTTTTAAGGCTTGATTTCAAAATAAAATAATATCGGTTTGCCATGTCCAACCAACTCTGCTCATTGGTGGCAGTTCATTGTGCTGGCTTTTTACATCCTTGCTAAAGCTCCATGGTTTTGCTAAAGAAATAATGAATTCTGTATGTGTGTATGTGCATATATACTTCAATATTGCCCTCTAATATCAGTCACACAATCACAGAATGGCCAGGGTTGGAAGGGACCTCAAGGATCATGAATCTCCAACCCCCCTGCCACATGCAGGGCCACCAACCTCCTCATCTAATGCTAGACCAGGCTGCCCAGGGCCCCATCCAATCTGGCCTTGAACACCTCCAGGGACGGGGCATCCACAGCCTCTGTGGGCAGCTGTTCCAGCACCTCACCACTCTCTCTGTAAAGAACTTCCCCCTGACATCCAACCTAAATCTTCCGTCCCTCAACTTAAAATAATTTCTCCTTGTCCTGCAGTTATCTATCCTGTCAAAGAGTTGATTCCCCTCCTGTTTGTAGGCTTCCTTTAAGGTACTGAAATGCTGCAATGAGGTCACCCCGCAGCCTTCCTTTCTCCAGGCTGAACAAGCCCAGCTCCCTCAGCCTGTCTTCACAGGGGAGGTGCTCCAGTCCCCTGATCATCTTTGTGACCCTCCTCTGGACCCTCTCCAACAGCTCCCTGTCTTTCTTGTACTGGGGGCTCCAGACTGGACGCAGTACTCCAGATGGGGCCTCACAAGAGCAGAGCAGAGGGGGAAAAATCACCTCCCTGTCCCTGCTGGCCACCCCTCTTCTGATGGAGCCCAGGATACCATTTACTTTCCGAGCTACAAGAGCACACTGCTGGCTCATGTTAAGCTTTTCATCCATCAAGACCCCCAGGTCCTTCTCTGCAGGGCTGCTCTCAAGGACCGCTCCTTCCAGTCTGTATGGATGCCTGGGATTCCTCTGGCCCAAGTGCAAAACCTTGCACATTGCTGTGTTGAACCTCATCAGGTTCACCCGGGCCCACCTTTCCAGCCTGCCAAGGTCCCTCTGAATGGCATCCCTTCCTTCCACCACACCACTCAGCTTAGTGTCATCAGCAAACTTGCTGAGGGTGCACTTGATTCTGTCGTCGATGTCAGAGAGACAGAGAAACTACAGGAATATCTGAAAAGAAAAATGTCTTCATCTCTACTTGCAAGTATTGTAAGTCTATTGCACATCACGACAGGAGGTGGAACCACAGGTTAAACTTGAGTTTCCCCAGCACAGCTACAGTGTTCGCGTACATCTGCAGTTGAGGTTAATCTTTAGAATGATGAGATGTAATGTGAAGCTTTTCAGCAATGAACCCTCATTGTGAGGAAATGCTGAGAACCTCCTTGCACCAACCGGACCATCTCTGCCCAGTAGCATCATGCCACTCTGTCACAGGGCTTTAAGCTACCAAAGGATCCCACAGGACCTCGCCTGTGGGAGAGAACTGTAAAAAACAACACTGCAGTGATACCCAGGCAGATATAGAAAGCTTTGTGGCAGAAACGAAGACCATTCAGTTCAACAGAAATTGCCATGTGCAGGTCACCCACATCAGAACATTACAAGGATGCTAAAGCTCCATGTCTAAAAAGCAGTTACATAAAAATTTAAAAAAAAATCCTCAACAGTACTAATTTTTTTTCCTCCTTGCCACCCGTCTAAAAGATTAATCAGATCAATCATGGCACATTTCTTTACAGAATTCTGTGACTTAAGTGCTACAGGCATTAGCAACGTTTCAATCTCCTGTCTCTGATCCTGAAAACATCATCTGTTAGATTTTTGGCAGTATTATAAGGAAAATCAAGCTGCTTAAAAAAAAAGAAAAAAAAAAACAAGAAAAAAAAACAAGAAATGTTTCAGGAGATAACAGCATCAATCTTTTTGTTTGCTCTCCCTACCTCTCTGCAAAAATTTACATAGAGTCAAAAATATGGAAACTGGCATGGTAGGTGGCACTTTATAAAGCTTTATTCAAGACTTAAAAAGCAGGCAGGGAGAGAAAGCTATGGAGCACTATTGCAGATCTCCTGTTTTCAGTAAGGATCTGTGAAGAAGCTACATGTCTAACCATTACTGTATTACCACAAAGTATCCATGTGGGATTAATGGGGAGACAAAATCCACGATTTTACTGTAAAGTGCAAAGACAGTGACCTTGCACTACTTTCAGCACTAGTGGTTCTGAAAAAAAAACCACATTAAATTCAGATTATTTCTCATTAGCATTTGCCATTACTGGGATTTTTCTACAAGGTCCAATTAAGAAAAATATTTATTTTCTGCAAGATAAATTTATCAAAAAATTCATATGAACTTTTTGATGTAATTTCTGCATAAACTAACCATGAGCAAGCATAAACCTGTCACTCTAAGGACAGATGCCATCCTGTAGCTCCCTGCCCCCAACAGCTCTGCTCCTCAGTCATGGAGAAGGAAATTGTTTGGCCAAGTTTATGGAATGAACCATAAATCACAGACATCTTTGTCAAAGCAAACTCATGTTTCTTTTATGAAACAATTGTTCCTAAAAGAATTTGTATTCATTTATATATATATGTATGCATTTTTTATAAAATACATAAGGAAAGTAGAACATACTGTTCCGTTTCTCCTTTAGAAATGCTTGGTATTTTTCAGTTCTGGTTGAAAAGGCAAACATTTGCATTTTCACGTGGCTTTCTGAAGGTAGCTGCATGGACCAAGATGCAGTGTTTTGAGGGATTTGAAGTACATTAAAATTGCTTTGGAATATTTGAATCACCCTTATTCAAAAAAGTATAATCTGGAACTAGAAAACCTTAGGGATCTTTGTTCAAGCCATGCTGGAAATATGAATGAAGACAGTTGTGCAGCTTCATGTACAGGGAAAATTTCAAAGCTGGATGCTTTCTTGGGAGTTTTAAAAAATAATCCTCTGAACTCTACAAAGAATATAAAGTGAGCCTCGCCATCCCAGAAGTACATGGGCAGCTGCACGCTCTGTGAGGTGAGGGCACCTCTTTTTCTTTCCAGAGAACAAGCTGAGAATCTGGTGCAGCCCTGTCATTCCATCACTTCTAGATGAGCTGAAGTGCTCAGTGACGCTGGCTCCACCACTCACATCTAGAAAGCATCATTCAAACTGCCTCAGCTCATGGCATGCCGACTGCTTAGTTATGTCCAGTGCTCTTCAGTGTGATCTGCCCTCAAGGGCACACACGAGTACTCTTGTAGATAACATGGAATAGCCCAATTTTTGTTTTCATGTTTTTTAGGCACCCCTAGTCTGACCAGCTCCTCCGCTTTTGTTCTTGAAGGACTCCCTGTTATACATGTGATCTCTGGCTCTGGTCGCTATGATGGACACTGAGATGGACAAATGAGACAAGACCCTGCTCCTCCATGTCCTGTCCTTTCACAACAGTAAAAAGAGCCACCTGTGGCAAGTGGAGTGCTGATCTTTCTCTGCCATTTCCCACTTTGTCCTATACAGTTTAGAAGATCGAGCTTTTCCTCTAACAGTGATAACTTCAAATTTCTTTTTCATATCACAACTCTTTTCTGAAATTTGCTTTGCTCCCCAATCCTGTGCTGCACCACTGTTCCCCTCAAACCAGCTCTTTTATTTTCCCACTTAACATGCTCATGGCTCTCCTTCTTGTCCTTTTATTTCACATAATCACCAAAACACAGTCTAGAATAAGAGCCCCAGCATGTCAAGTTATGTGTTAACACCTTGAAAAAGCCATCCCCATTATGAACAGTGTAATGTTTTACCTCCATTGTCTTTACCCTTTTTATCCTACGCTGCAACACATCCTTACAGCTGTCCACCACCTCCCACTCATTACAATTAAAATCTCTTCTATACCAAGTTTCATTTCCATCAGGTGTGCCTTGTTGCAGGCTGTGTCCTTTCTGCAAAGCAACGGAATTTATGACAGTGACAACATAGAAGCCTAATGCCAGAGATCTGAGATCACTTCTATTTTCTTTGCAGTTGTTTAACACACTCCAAATGAAAGACACTATTGCACATTTTTGCTTAATTGATGTTTTCAGATGAGACAATGGCCACTGGAAATTATAACTTTTGGCAGGAGAAAGTCGTATTATTTTTGGATAACACAGGATATAGTGCGTCATTCAGAGGATTAGCAATTTCTTCCAGTCAGAGTTTTCATCTGCTTGCTTGTTGTACAAAGTATATGCATTACCTGATTAAATAACTCATGGTCCCATAAATCGTTAAGCATGTATGCAGTACATAATTCAGTGATCTGAAAACTGCGTTACAATATTCTACTTCAAAGCTTTTCACAGAGTTAAAAAAAAAACAACCACCAAAGATTTTTTTCACCAAACACTGTGCCAGTGACCTTTCTCTCTAGTTTCCATGGCATGTTTGTTCAGTTAACAGCTCAAAACATTTTTAATGCTATATTCAACCCCTGCAAAGTCAAAACTACGCGTGACAATCCATCAGAATCAGAGAGATAACAGAAAGCTCATTCTGATTTCAGAATTATTGTTGTCTGATCTTAAGTGAAAAGGAACGAAACAAAAAGAGTACAGAGCTTGATTTTCCAGAGCAGAATTAAGCCCAAAGAGTGATAAGAGAAAAAATCCTTTAGACCAAGATCCTAGAGAAATGATAGGAAATTTAACAGGATGAGAATGTATGCAGCAAGACAATTACAATGTCATATGTACAAACTTTGGTCAAATAAAAAGGTTTCTAATAGGATATGTAATTCTCTAAAACAGAAATTATGAAATTAAAGCAAGGATGTGTTTAAGCCATTAGGTCTGAATGCAAACTCTTTCCCCAGGGTCCATCCCAAATCTAAGGATTAAGCATGTTGTGATGAAATGTTTCAATTATCTCCATTCAAGGCAGTTATTACTAATCAAAATGTGTAATTTGGGGGAAAAAAATCAAGTGGCAATACAGCCTGCTTTACTTAAAATCTGTGTTAGCATTACTAGTCAGCATAAGTTATTAATAAAAAATACAATCTGAAACAGCTACTGAACAACAAAAAGAAAGAAATCCTCCAAGACGATCTTTGAAATGAATGAAATAGAAGGAAGTATTGCTACTTAGAAGCACTGCTAATCATAGAATCATAGAATGGCTTGGGTTGGAAGGGACCTCCAGGATCAACAAGCTCCAACCCCTCCCCAGGGCCACCAACCTTCATATCTAATACTAGACCAGGCTGATGAAGCATTTTGCTATCTCAAATAGGCAAGCAGGATGACAACACTTTAGTCTCCCTTGCTTCCTTTCCCTTCCAAGCACCAGCCAGGCATTTTGGCAACTGCCCTGTGGAGGGATGATGCCATTCCAGACTGGCATTCTGCAGGTCTCAGCAGGCTCATAGTAAGCTTTCATCTCCTAGAGTCTCACATCTCCCACTTTGATTCATATCTCTTGGTGACAGAGGAAAAAGATCACACACAGGAAGATGAGGCCCCAAAAGTAGCAAACAAGTTCATGGAAAGTTCTGAAAAAAATTGGCAGAGACTTTGAGTCATGATCTGTTTTCAATAGGAAGATGAATCAGTGGTGGATAAAGCAGTAGAAGAGTCCCATCTGCTAAGGTGCAAGACATCTAGGACCCTTCGCACAAACTAGATATCCTGCATATGAGGCTTCCTTCCTCAGACAGACTTGTGATAGCATGCAAATGTGACAAGAAGTTAACTCAGCAGGAATGGATGAGATCTCTTTGCTAGACTTACAACAACAAAAAAAAACAAGTAGTTTGTCACACTGTGACTCTCTGGGCACCCGGACTCAACACATGCATTAACAAGTGATCCATTTGAGGAGTTCACACTTTGTGATATGATGGTAAGGTAGTATTTGAAAAAGCTGTTGGACAAGCAATAAGATATGGGGGAAAACATTCTTTAAAAATAGATGTAAGCACAGAGAGAAATCACAGTTTCATCATTTGCTTCTTGATGGGTGAACATTTCAGGATTAAAAGTATCTAAAATACTTGATTCTGAACAATTGTGTGGCAATACTCACGAGGGCTTGACATACACGCAAATGTTCTCCAGTTTAAATTCAGTTGGAAGTGGTACAGTGTAAGAACTTGTTCTCTGATTTTTGAACTTTCTTTTGTGATTCAAGCTGGAAAAAGGAGGTGCGGGGGAAGTAAGTTTGAGATGTGTTATTTTCCAAACCATTTCCCCATAACTTTAGAAAATAATTTTTGGTTCCACCTACCCTCAGTGATCAATCACTAACCCAACAGCTCACTTGTCACTCCAGACACATCAACTCCCTGACACCTAGACACATCTTGCTGCTTCCTTTTTTCTCTAACTCAACAGCAAAGTCCAAGAAGTTCCTCTTCAGCACCACGGAAATGTTCACCTTTGCACATTTGTCTGACCTCTGTCTTACAGCACTACCCATGGCATTTTGCCTCTGTCAACAGCAGTGATATCAAAATTTCTCTGCTTGCTTCTTCTCCTTCTTTCTTTCCCTCTCCAGGTTCTTCCCTGCTACAAGAGGTGCAAAGGATTACTCATTTGTCATTGAGTTAACAGGTTGAGGAATGGGGAACAGTGGAATTTGTCTAGTTATACATGTAAACTGAGGTTTTACTCTTGATTACACAGAATCACACAGAATGGCCAGGGTTGGAAGGGACCTCAAGGATCACGAATCTCCAACCCCCCTGCCACATGCAGGGCCACCAACCTCCTCATTTAATGCTAGACCAGGCTGCCCAGGGCCCCATCCAATCTGGCCTTGAACACTTCCAGAGATGGGGCATCCACAACCGCTCTGGGCAGCCTGTGCCAGCACCTCATTACTTTCTCTGTAAAGAATTTCCCCCCTGACATCCAAAATTCTTTTGTTTAGTCAGAAAGTCTTGCCTTGGCAAATACACATGGAGAGAAAAAGAATGAGCACTGTCAATGTATGAACATCTAATATACCTAAGTGACAAGAGAATAAGCAACAATACACAAAAGGAACATTTACACTAACTTCACAAGAAACACCATCAGCTTTTAGGAAAAAGCATTATCTTGTGTGCATGGATAACAGTACACAGCAGCTGTGGAACACAATAAACTATACATATAACTCACAAAGTGCGTTGAGATTTGGAAAACTCTTATACCAGCAGTCCTCCATGCGGGATGTTTTAATACCCTGATCCCACTGCACTCATGAACTGCAGTGAATTTTCTGTGGGTAGCTCTTGTCTTCTTGTTGAGACAGACATTAAGTTTCTTCTGCAAAGGGCTAACCCAACAGCCCCTTTTTGCAATGGAACCAGCCAAATCCCAAGGCAGGGTCTGGTGCCATTGGAGCTATTGTTCAGCATCAAACTGCTGCTGTGCTTGAAAATCTGTTGTGTGCAAAGAACTTCTACACGTTTTAACTATGATCCTAAGGCTAAGCAATAAATTTTGTTTTCAAAAATCCTTACTCTCTTTACTACTTTTGAGTTTTAGCAGTTATCCAAAGTACTAAAAGCAAGCATCACAATAAGAAGTCTGTGAACTGCTCACCTGCTACATACAGCTCAACCCCCTCTGCCTACTTTCAGTCTTAGTGTTTTTTCAAAAATTATATAAACTGAATTGGAATTAGAAACGGGTCACCCGAAGTAGTAGACATCTACATCATTAAGGACAATTATCACACTACCTGGATGCATTAGACATAAGATAGCTCTAATCTCAGTCACCACAAAAAAAGCTCCAAGTCCCTCCTAGCTATTGAAGCAGCTATAGAAGTGCCCTGAAAAGAGTAGCCAGGATACTGACTGCCAAGTGAAATTCCTGTGCTTGCCATTAGTGGAGGACTTGAACAAAGAGGTGCATTTAATACAGCTCCCGAAACCTTGCCAGATTCAGGCTCAGACAGCGTTCTGGCAGGAGAGCGAGCTCAAGCTAGGAGCCTGTCGCTGAGAATGACCTGCCCCCTGGTTCCCACGAGCTCCTCCCTTGGGACAGATGCAAGAGACGTGCAGGCCAGCCATTAGTGGAGACGGAGCGCGGGGTGCCCTCATGCTTGGCTCTAGCAGCAGCCAGGCACTTTGCACTGAACAACATGCACTGCAGAAAATCGTGCAGGATGTAAGGAGCAACACCTCAAACTGGGTTCTGTAATATAGTTGGCTCCCACAAAAGTTATTTCAAAAGGGAATGACCTTTCTTAAAAAAAACACCATTGCTGCTAGGTCCACGGGCAGCATGTTTCCTGTAACTCAGATGACAATTTCCCACCAAAGTACATTGCACACTGTTCCTTTAGAGCTGTTTCATCATTGCTTGCACTTGCAGTGAATTGGATGATGCAGTCCTATGTTACCTTGCAGTACTGTAGACCAAGCATTAGTTATAAGGATCTCCCACAGCTCACAGCCAACAAAACTTACACCTCTGCTACAGCACAGACTTCTGTTCTGCTGGGCATTTTCCAGGGAAAAAGTTTTGAAAGGTCATTAAGAAAAAAGCACAATAGCATATTTTAATTTTAATAAATATGCAAAATGGTTAGATACAACACTGTTTCTAATTTCTTACTAAAATTGCAAAATGGAACTACTACAATACCTCAGGCCTCCAACACCAACTACTAGAATAAAAGATACATATTTCTGAAAACATCATTTGCAATGAACTTTCTTGGATTTCTTTCCTTTTGATGAGAACAATCTAAATGGATACAGCGGGAAAAAAAAAAGTCACAATGCTATTTTGTAAAATTCTTGAAATAGAAATATCTCTTCTCCTGTAAACAAAACCCAGAATGATACAGAGGATATTCATAGCTGACTTTTTGACTCTACTTACAGAGAACTAAAACAAAGGAGATTTGGGTAAAATCTTCCAACCCACAGGGCTGACACAAACACCACCTGATGCAAGTGAAATTTTACAAGATAACAGGTAATGATACGCTAGCATGGCTATGGTTGCCCTAAGGAGTGACTGCAGTGCATCGTGAATGCGCGGTGCCTGCAGTGTGCAGCACTCACACCTGGTCCTTCTCTGCTGCGACCGATGGTTCTCCCTGCCTAGATTGTTACAGATACTTAACTGTGCAAAAATGGCAATGTTTTAGATTATCTTTTAAAACTAAAAGGAAAGAAGATTAAAAAAAAAATTAGATCTTTAATTTAGCAGTAAAGCAAGTTGTGGGTAGTACAGTAAGTTTTGCCTACAACTCAGTGCAGTGTGTTCCCTGACAAAGCAAGCTGTGACAGTCACACTTGCAGTGGCTGTCCTTTCAGAAGGATTTAGACAATGCAGAAAGTACAAGGTATGTTAAAAGGCAATGTTTTAAAAAATATGGTAATGGTTAGCTTAGCTCAGTTCTAACAATTGTGGGGGAGGGGAGCAAAACTTACAGCATCTAATGATGTTATTAAAGATCCAGATTCCCTGTACTTCTGCGTAGCTCTATCATCTTTTGATATTAAAATTTATTCTTATGGCTTCTTCCCAAGATTTCCACATTCTGTAAGGCTGTCAATTTTTTTTTACCACCACAAGCCCATGAAACTAGAGGTCAGAAATGACATTACTGAATACAAACGTTTGTGGGATTAATCTTCAGGAAACGATTATTCACTTTCACAAAACCGGAAGATAGACATTTGTTAGAAAGAAAATAATCTTTTACTGCTGAAAAATTTCCTACAGGAATAGCAGAAAACATGACAAAAGATAAGCTAAACTAACTGCTTTGCTTTTTTGCAAAATCTAGATAAACACAATTCTACACAAATTTATCTTGTAGGATCTGCGATTCTCAATTGTAATGCAGCACGAGAAACATCCTGGTAATTGTCAACTTGAGAAGCTTCAGTACATTATATATAAGCACACTGAGGTCACATTTACGGCTAATGGAAACAGGCACAAATGTAAAACCACAGTGTATCGAATTCAGCGCGTACATAAAATATAAATAGATATGCCAATGTATAACGTCTGAAATGTGTTCTTCGAACTTCATGTATATTCCATAAACACAGACCCAGCATTCTGCACAGTGGCATTGTGCTCCATGCTCCACATCAAGCACTCGAGCTGCTGGCAGGCTGAGGACTCTGGCACAGCCTGCTGGGCTCCGCACGAGGCAGGGCAAAGGCCTGCAGCACCACAGAACTGGAATCAGCACTCACAGCCCTTTGTCCCCAGTCAAACCACAGTGTGCTGTATTTCAGCACTTCACTAACAGGCTGTTATGAAATTCTCTTCCCTCTTGGCTGCCACGGGTGCCATTCTATAGAAATACGTCACTTCTCACTACCACACAGCCCAGGAGCTTGCAGCAGGATGGTGGGCATCCAATGGTGACATCCCTGTTCCAGTCCCTGGGGACAGTCTGGGGCCCTGCTAGCACACAGGCATGCTGTGTAACTGCCAGGATGCGCACACTGAGATGTTGTCTTGGTCACAGCACACAACAGGATAAGACCTGAAATCCTGGTCATTTTGCAGGTTTGGAAAAGCTTTCCTCCAGGAGCCATGAAAATACCAGCTAAAGGCGATCTCACTTTGCCACTCACTGTGAAAAAGGGAAAGGCAAGCTTGCCTCACCATTTTTATTTTATTATTCCACATCAAAGAAAATATTTTGGCATATCTATTTTACATATTTCTGTTCCTGAATTAAAACATCTGCTTAACACGCTATTCTTACTTTATTGGGGGCAAATTCTACTTTCACAGATACCCACACAATGGTGGTGAAGTTAGCGATTAGAAATGTTAGAAAAATTGGACACACTCCCTAGGATTATTTTTCTGAGCTGTTTCTGTTCAGTTTTCTCAGACTCAGCTGCTCCTTTATTTTTCCTCCCTCTTATGTAACTTTATCCCAGTTTAAATTCCTTCTGCTGCATTTACTGTGAGAGTTTTTGCCACTGACAAAAGATACCAATTGGCTTTGCTTACACCTGGTGGTCTGCATGAACTTCTGGTCTCTCACTTTTCCATCCAAACTCATTTGGATTTGGGATGTAGCATGCAGAAGTTGGACCAGATTCATAGTAGGTGAATCCAGTGTACTTAAAGTTCTGTGCCTACAACTCCTGTACAATGGGACTTTACCTTACCTGAGATAACAACTCTACTAAATGTGTTTCATTTTTTATCAAACTTGGGCTTTTTTAATATGAAATATAAAACATTGATATTCCTATTACATCCCACGAGGGAAAAGAAACACCATTTGCTATAATCAGGGGAAATGTTTTATTGCCTCAGACATGCATTTATCTCCCTCACAAACAGAAGTCATAAAAAGAACATACAACTGGTTAAATGTTACTTGATGTACCTTAGGTCCCCATTGGTTTGCTTTAGGTCCTGCAGTGTCTTGTGGAATTAAATCCAGGCATGAACACAGGTTAATGCTTTTTCTTTCCTTTTAGCAGAACTCTGTCAGCCTGGCCCACACCCCAAGAGCTTTCACTTCAGACTAACCTGCAAGCAGCACTGTGGGTCTCTCCTTTACTTCTCCTTCCCAACGCTTCACCACTGACTAATTAATTATAAACCTCTGTTCTTAAGGCTCTTATATAAATCTCTGTCCTTGTTGCCATCCTGCAGATCTATTCAGCGATCACACTCTTACTTAAATTCATGTAAGAAAGACTGGTCTGTCCCTTTTATCTGAAAGGCTGTTTAAGGAGGCAGAAATTCTAAAGCTTTTTGTAATTAACTGTTCTTTCTTGAAGACAGTTTACCACCAAGCATCCTTCCAGGTCTCATGAAGGGCTGCATTGCACAAACCTAGCTGGCAGTTGTCAGAAGAGAAGGCGAGTCCTTTCCTGAATGGAAAGAAGAATAGATTCGTCTTTTTGCTTCTGCCTTTCTCCATTGTACTATCAAGGCACAACTGGAGCTCCTACAGCAATAGGTATTTTCCTTTGCTAAGTTTCATTGTTGGGAGCTCACTGGTATTCCAAGTTCCTAATTCTAAACCCACTTCTCTCTTTTTATAAGCTTGCACGTTATTTGTATCTAAAGGACCTTCTTTGTAAAGGCTCTGATTTTCAGAAACTTGATTCCACTTTCTTCCAGGCCCTCTGTCTTCTCTCCTCCTCCTCCTCTCCACAGCAATGCTCTCTTAAAGAATTCTCTCATGTGTGCTGCTATTCAGAAATAAAATCAGGTATTTGATCTCTTCTGTCAAGAATTCCGACTCATTCTGTTCCTCCCTGTATTCTGCCACGTGTTCCACTGTGAGTCATACGGTTAGCTGAACACAGCCACTTTTGAACAGCATAATTGAAAATACCAGAACAAATAAACATATTCAACACAGTGTTTCATTTGGAGATTTGACACGAAACATAAGCGGTTTATGAAACAGAATACTACCAAGCTTTTCAAATCTAACTTGAAATACCATCCTGAAAAAGATGGGCTGAAATCAGAATGACAAATTTTCCACAAAGGAATTAATTTAAACTTAAACAACAAAAGAATTCTTCTGTAATAGCCATTCTTTATCCATCAGAGACCGTAGGTTTTCAAAACTCAGATTTTAATTCCGTCGCCTGTGCCAAAGATTGCTTTTGAGAGACTTAAGCATAGATATTGAGGCTCATCTCCTTGAAGCTAAAGGTTCATGTCCCCTTCAGCTGAAATACATGCTGTCCAGAGTTTTTCGAGCTCAAGGTCTATGACTCAAACTCCACCAGAGCTCATCTAATATCTAGCTTTCAACAATATAAGCTCTAGCTCATGAAGAGCTGTTCCAGTAAGTGTGATTGATGGACAACGTAAGACAATTTTCATCTTGATCTCAGAATTCAAGAAAGCAAGTTTGCATTCAAGTATTGCTTGGAATATATGATGTAATAAATTGATCCTGTCTTAGCTGACAAAAATAAGTGATTTGTGTATCACTATTTTTAAGTGATCTTCCCAAGACAGGCTGCTTTTTAAATTTATTTATTTGGAGAAGATTTTTTTAAAGGAGAACTTTACTTGATATTTTGGAAGGTAGTGGATAATAAAGCACACCAGCCTCTGCTCAGATGTACCTGAGCGTTCTGGATTTCCAACTGCAGATCCATTCAATGGATTTATGAATTCTCTAATGCACTTTTGTCACTGCTATACCTTCAGGCCTGTGACATTTTGGATGCAAGGGAATACCAACTCTGCAAAAAATCACACAACTTATTCACACAACAACAACAGTTGACATTTTCAGTGACATGTGATCAGGTTTAACCATGACTTAAGGTTGAAAGTCAGCAAATCATCACACTTCATTCCTTTCTGCATTTCTTCCCATTTCCTTGATGCTCAGGTATTTTACTTTCAGATTAACTTAACTGAAGGATATTAAGATGCACAACTTTGTTTATCTGGACCCAAGCACATCCCTATCCCAACTATCGGCTCCTTAATAACTACTAAAGGCAGGTGTGTAGTTTTTGATCAGATTCCTACTTCTCCAATGCCAAAGAGAATTCATGGAGGAAATTACAATGGTACAAGTCACCAGTCTAAAGAAACAGTTTATAAAAATAAAATAAATCGATTTATTCTTTTAACGTTTCAAGCATCCCTCACCTCTTCAACCACGTAAGACTTTGGCCTGTGGAAAGCACAGAAGGATGCCCGCTGCAAAACACCTTTTCCAGACAAAATCATGTTTGTAAAATCTAGCCTCAGCTTGTCTGTCACCTTTTTGCTATAATTCCTGTTACAAAGGAACATTGAGAACATTTAAGTCGCCTACTGGAGTTCTGACACTTCATGAGCATTTAACTTGTCATTTGAACAACACTAAAATGCATTTGCGGAAGAGTTTGAGGGAGTGGTGAAGTAGAAAAGATACAAATAAGTTATTTCCTACCTCTGCCTTAGAAAATTCTACTTCTGGAAAGTACACTTTAAAAAGAATAGCTTCAGCTACTACCCCCTGCCCTCCCAATTAGGAGGACGAACAAGATTTCATGGCTCTAAAGTGTGCTTTCTGGGCATGCTATGTGCTGCACCCATTACTTGTTTGTTGGGGGGAAATAAAATTAGAAATGTTTTATTATGATTTCCAAATTATTGTGTAACAAATGCTTCAATAATCCTTGTAGCTCAAAAAAGCCTGTTTTGCCCAACAAGCAACTGACAGCTTCCTAATGCAGTTACATTAAAGTGCTTTCCTGAGTGTGCGAGGCACTTTTTAACTAGCTCCTTAGGGCATTGTTAGATATCATTGCTTACAGCCACTGAGAGAGCCACTGTGCTCTAATAGCGCTTCCCACCTCCTCCTGATCAGTCAAATACAAGAGGTGACTTTAAACACAAGAAAAAGCCTCAGCCAAGGATACCAGATATAAGACTGTCTCTTTACATACAGTGGGAGCCCAGAATGAAAACAGCCTTCTAGAAAAAGCTGGTTTTCAGAGCACAAGGAGGAAATAATGAACAGCTTCCACAGGTGCCTCTTAAGTTAGTAATTTGCATGGTGCTTGGCACCATTTTAAAAAAGGAAAATATTAATTTCTTTTTTTCTGCATAAAGCATATAGAAGCCTACTAAATGAGTAAACTTGAAGCAAATCTCAAAGTCATCTTCACTAAAGGAATGAAAAACAAGGAATTGGAGAGAGAACAGAATGTGTTGGGTTTTTTTTTTCCTTTTAAAGTGAAGAGATTACTAAAAATACCTTAATAGATATTTATGAAGCTGTCATAAATTGTACAGCTCTTCCAAGTCAGACTTTGTGGAGATCAGATTCAGAAGGTATTAAGTTACCATCTACAGTCAAAGGCACACAAACTGTTCCTGTTGAAGAAATCCTTGATAAATATCAAAAATTACATCCAAAGTTCAGAAGTTTCTTTGCAACAAATCACCTGCTCAGCACCGTCAGTTGTTATTCTGGGAGACTATAAACAAAGCAAACATAAAATCTCAGCCAGTGTGGCTATCTAGACCCGGATAACCTAGATACAATCATCTATGTGGCTACCTAAGTGTTATTTCAGAAAAAGAGTTGAAGGACTAAGTCTCCTCATCCCTCTTTAACATGTCCTGAAGTTTTGCACCCTTGCCCAATCCCACCTGTTGGGAAAGGGATCAGCAGACAAAGCCTGGGCAGCCTCCCAGCAAGTGCATTCCGATACCCAGGTTTGAAGGACATCTCCCAGTAACTCAAAGGATGTTACTGATTCTAGTTCTGCATGGCGGGTTTTGTTTTGATGGCTTTTCATTAATTCCTTAAAGCCAAAAGAATTGGTTATGAGTACAACTCTTCCCCAACGTTCAGCCCTCATAAAAACACAGGGCAAGAGAAGATATTTCAAGTACCAACAAAAGCAGCGTGTGGTTGCAGAAAAGCAAAGTATCAGTCAGGTTGGAAGAATAAGACATGCAATTACAATGGAATTGAGTTTTCTGCAACGGAGATAGATGACCATTTACTTTCTACATTTATCTACCCATATCTGCACTTTACATTTCAAGAAGTTGAAACTCCTGCATCATCCCATTTATCTAAAGGATCAAAGGAGGCAGACAACCCACATGGAAAAAAATGTGGCCCTGGGATATATGTTGAGCAGTTTTTCAGTAAATCTTATTTATTTCCTCTGAGTCTTCAATATCTAAAGCTTTTATGTATTCATTATCAGCAACATGTCGAGTAGCATGATAACTTGACAAGGTTCTATTGAAGCAGCTTAGTGGGACATACAGTACTTATGCTGCCTGATAAGAAAACATTCAGAAAGGTCACATCCTCTGTTGTATTCCCTATCTCTTTGGGCAGCAGCAGTTCAGGGTTTATTGAAAATGAAAGTTTCAAAATATTCCTAGCGAAAGTGAGCAAAAACACTGTAGCATCATTAGCACACTATCAGTTGCTATTACTATCACAATATTTTATCAAAGGTAGATATTAAATTAAAAAGCCCTTGTTAAAAGAGTTAACCATGCTGACTAAGTATGATTAGGAAATGAGTCAGCCCAGTGTAACTGCTAGATCTGGTGTGACGATGTCTCACTGACTCCTGGTATAGGAGAATGGTTCCCCCTTGCCCACTCACCTTGGTCCCACACACCAACTGCTAACTCACATAGGAAGTCAAGACAGTTTGAAGATAACCTGGACCACAACGTGCACCCTGACTGTGGCTGAAATGTGTTTATAGAGGTAGGAAGGATGAACTCTACTTTAAAAATCATGTGATTTTTGAACCTCTAGAACTTGCTCTGCAAAATGAGCAGCTCAGAACAAGGCCACAAATCAGGAAAATAGAGTACGGTGAGATTTCAGTAAGATGCAGAGAGCTGTTGCTGCCTCAACAGGTAGAAAATGAGGCCACTGCAGGACAAAGATGACAAGCAGTGATATTAAAGCCCTTCATGTCCCTCAAAACTGGGGGCTTACAACAAGATGTTCTGGAATCACTTCTGTCAGATTTTGTCTCTCTTTCACAGCAGTTTCTGTGACTCCAAGGCAATCTTGGCCAGACCAAAGAAATCATTGCTATTCTGGTAAAGGAATGCAAGATGGTAGCCCAGCTACATCTGCTACAACACCACCTAAAAACAAGCCACTCAGACCTATTACTCTCTTTTGGGTGTGTACTCTACATATGATGTATGATGTCATCAGGGATGCATTTCATTTGCTGCATAGCTTAATGCACAAAATCTTTATATGTAGGTTCACTAGCAGCACTGAAAAGAATTTTAAAAGAATTTTTCTGAGCAGTAGTTTCTAACAGTGAAAAGCTGCCTATATTATCTAACGTGACGTGCTGCTTATTTCACTGAACAAAGCGAGCTGATTAGGACATCTAGGTGGTTCCCTCCCTTGGTCATTTATTTTACTTCAAGCACACAGAACTCATTCAAGTGACTTTTACATACAGAAAAATGCAAATATCATTATTGGATGCTATTAGGTGAAATATTACCTTTTGAAGAACTTAACTATAAAGAATGGTCTGACTGTAAATCTGGATCACAGCTGGATGCCACCACTGAAATAGTGAAATGAATAATAGGAGCAGGGGAAAAACACTATTAGACAAATTGCAGAATCATCATTTACATAAACACCTGCTCATAATTAAATCTTTTGAAAGACAATCAGTTTAAGTCCTGGAAGCTACCACAACTCTGTTTGTTACTGCTCAAAGGCACGCATAGCTCCCCCTACTCAGGATGCTGCTGAGACCAGAATCAGAAGATTAAGGAGTTGCTGTCAAATGCTCTGCCCAAGTGAGAATTTTTTCTTGTGATGAGGGGCTGCATTTGAAAAAATGAGAGGAGCGGAGGGGTGTATAATCAATGAATATATAGATGTTATAATTATGATATATACCAGAGAGTTTGGCTAAGCAGTTTTTATACCAAGAGAGAATAGATTGAATGCTTAACTACATCCTGGGCTCGCTATGAACTCCAGGGGAGGGGATCTCCAGAAGAGATCCTTCCCTACTGGTAGTCAGCTCTTAAATAGGTCTAGAAGAGGTGGAGCCAGGCTCCACCCCTTCCAGCAGCACAGGTGAATTACCTTCACCTGTGCTCCCATGGCTGATTCATTGCTCACCTCAGGTGATCAATCAGAGGTTCAGGCCATGATTCAGCAGTTCCCATACAAGGGGTGAATACTCATAAAGACCATTTCTCTAATTCTGATTGAAAATAAGTCACACCATCAATTCTTGGTGTATTTTCATTAAGTTTCACTCAATGACAGACGCCTAATTATTCCTCCTATTGACAACTCCTACACGTAAAACTGAAGTTGACTCTTCGACTCAGGCAGTGAACACGTGTAGATTGAGTGATGGAGAGTGAAACGCTCACTGCCCTTAATTTGCAATGTCAAGCCCTCTATGACCACCAGTGTTATAAGACAGATCATCACAGCCCCCAGCTTGAGTGCCTCAGCAGGCTTCTGCTTGCCTGTACCTCCACATGAGCCACAACTGAAGACAGAGTGCCACTGCACACAGTGCAGGGCAAGGGAGCAGGTAGCGAGACTCTCCCATATTTTATTGGTAAATAATGATTTAATCAGATAGCAGGGCAAATTCTAGCTCAAGATGAAGCTGATATCACACTTCCTCTGAAGATAAAAGGAAACGAGTCTGCCTTTGTATCTAGCTCTCTTTACAGCGTCTCAACAGCACACTTAGGACTTCAAGAATATGCAGATTCTGATTCGACCTGAAACCTCCTGCTAGGGCTCACAATGCAGTTTAAGACTTAAGCTATCTGGTTTTTCAGAAACTTCACCTTGTGATCATTAACTGCTTTAAAAAAAAAAAAAATCCTCATAGCAAGGATGTTATGAGCACAGACATGGTTCTAACTCAATTATCAGCGGCCTCTACGTGTTCCAATATTCATACTGGGAAAAGGAAAAAAACAGGGCCTTCCCTTCATTTGATAATACACAGTTTTATCATTTAAAGAATCTCTGCATGCAATCAAAGAGTCTGAGCACCTATTTCTGCAAGAAATATGTTTAGTTTATATTTTAACCTGCGTTCTCTCTCTTTGCAAGACGCTGACTTGCTTAAAACCTTTCTTAAGGAGATTTCAAAAACGGATGGAGGGGGTCAGAGACCAATATCCTAATTTGTAGTGGTAAAATGTTAATTTGGAATTGAAACTGTTAATAAACCATATCAAAGGCAGTTTTAATCACGTAAAGAAGTCTAATTAAATTAAAAGACTGTCACAGGGAGTCTTTGACCTGTTTGTTCAAAGTTAAGACCAGCAACTGAAGTCTCACTGCAGGGATTCTAGGATCTGAAAGCTTTGGGATTCCCCTCTAGCCACTTTTGATTCTTATTAGATTCCCCGCCTCATGCAAAAACATCCTAGAGGGAGACTGCCAACCTCCTGGCCCAAATGTATCCTTACTGGGGTGCTGCTCTGCTCCACTGCCCACTTCAAAAGCAGCGTGGAGCAGAAGGTGCAGGGCACAGAGGCAGCTCCAAGCACAGACGCAGTCCTAGATGAGCTCATCATACAACAAGGCCCCTTCCAGCCCCAAAGATCCTTTATGACTTCTGTGATATCTGCTAGCTCACCAGAAAGAAACTTCATGATTCAAAGCTCTTTAGACTCTTATTTAATGTTTAGAGATGTACTTGCTTATAGCCAAAATTCAGTTGTTCTAGCAACATTAAATTTCCCATTAGTGGAACACATAGTTTCATGTGCTTTTAGTTAGAATGATCACCTCTGATGTTATTCCACAAGCAACTGAAGAAGCAGTGGACTGGGTTGGCAAGCAATGAGTGCAGGGTGATGGGAATGGGGGAACACATCTTGTAACAAACAATACAAAGCTGATAGCGGCCTACATCAAGCATTAACAATGAAATCAGCACAACCGGCTGCCTCTCTCAAGTGCTTGTTAACACTAACACATGCAGCAGGAGAGAAACAAAGAGGAATAATTAGAGGTCTCTGTGTGGCAGCAAGGCTGCAATCTCATTGGGATCATAGAGGTACAGGGGGATAACTTACCAGAGCGCTGCACTCGAGGGCTGTGGGCTCCTTAGGAAGGACAGGCTGGAAGATGGGGAGAAAGAGTTGCCCTTCATGTGAGAGAACAACAGGAATGCATAGAACTGTCCAAGATTTTGAGTTCTTATGCAGAATTCTCCAGAGGTACAAAGCAACCCCCTGCTGCACCTATCCCAGAATTTTAATGGAAACCTGTACATTGGGGGGCAATTACTTTACGTTAGAGACAATCTCTAAGGCACAGTCAGCCATCTTAGGAATTACAGCTCCTTCTCTGGAACACAGCTGTCACAACATGTTTGTACAGCTGCTGGCATTCACAGGCTATGACCTTGACTAAGATCCCTATGTTAGAAATAAAAACTATGTTAGCTGGCTGTGGTAATAACATTATTCCTTTTAAGGTTAGAAATAATTTAGCCTGCTAGAAATGAGTTCAAAAATGCAATTCTTAAATGGCAGAGTGGGGAGAACTCATGTGCACTGTAAAACGTATTTTTAGGCAAAATCTGTCTCCTGACTTCCAGAAGAAGAAACAAGAGAGTCCTGAAACAGAGCTACATTATGAGGAGAGCTGCATTCAAGACCCTGTGTACAATGACTGAGTTGGAAAGCAAACCTCCTTCATGCCTGGAGTCAAGATCATACCGGTGGGGTGCAAGAAGGGCCTCTTTACCATGCATTTCTGTGCACATTTGAGCTTCTGTGGGGTGTATCTCAAGGAATACAAAGCACTGAGTTTTCTGAATACATGAATTAAAAACCCCAGGGATCAGCAGGAGTATCAGTTCAACATGGTACTCTATTTAGGACAGAAGAGTGCAGAAGGCAATGCATGAAACCCTAGCATAGAACCTTTTTTCACCTGTTAGCAAAGCTGGTACTACTTAAACAATTGACTCATTTATTTCAAAATTACTTCAAACTATTTAATCATGACAAATATAGAAAGGGATGAACACCTTCATTTTGACCAACTGCAATGCTAGAAGATGCTGTTTGATAGAATCAAGTCAATCCTCAGTTTATAAAAGCAGAAGAAAAGGTACGAGATTTTTTATTTCTTTTAGATTCAGTAATTGTTTTTTCAGCTGAAATAAGGAAGAAAGGATTCTTTTTTTGTTGTTGTTTCTAACACAAGAACAAAATTACACACACAAGTCTTAAACCCTATTAAAAAAAAATGAGTCTACTTCAACCTTATCAGACCTGTGTTATAAATCAGTTTGTTCATTCTTTTCAGAAACTGAGATGATTTTTGATGAACAGTCTTGTGTTTGACAGATTTCTAATAGCATGTGACTGTCAGGCCATTTTAAGTGTGCTTTTACCTGCATCTTTCTTGGTGAGGACAAGTGAAAAGTGTGTGATGGAAACTTGAAGAAAGGGAAGTTGATGATGGGCTGAGCAGAGGAAATAAGGCAAGTTATTGATTTTCTGTCTTCAAACCATCTTTCAGCAGGACCACAACAATGGTTTTTGGTTTTGCATTTTTGCATTATTCAGAAATATGAAGACATGAGGCATTCACTTGAAAAAACTATTGAGGGACCACATGCAGAAAACTTCATTTTAAATGGTTCCTAGGAAATTACAAGCGTGTAAAAACAGAAGTGAGGCAGATTTGCCCCAGAAAACCTCAATCCCAGCATTCATTTTCCAGTAAAAAAAAATATATATATATATATATATCAGACATAAATTCATGCATTCCCTACACGTCGCACAAAAATCATGATGTCTTTGAAAGAATAATCACTATCTACATGAAATATTAAAAATAATAAAAAATGCTCTCCCTCCTCTGCAGTACTTTCTGCAAAAGTCAGTGCAAGAATAAGGATGGCCAAATTTCTTCAAAAAAAAATCTTCAGAGAAGAAAAGGACTGGAAAACATACTGATGTAGGCACGTGAATCTTCATGATTGAAACCAACAGGAAATCATAGCTAACTATCAAGCAGAATCTTGTAAGGATTTCTAAGTATTACTAAGTAAGTTCCAAGTCTTCAATATACTCTTAAAATTGAATTAGATAAGCCAAAAGGCAGTGAGAAAAACTCCAGACTTCCATATCTGCTCACATACAGATCGATAGAGCACTCATGAGTCCAACCCTGTGTGATGGCAAAGATCTGAGCATTCTATGTTATTACTGTACTGTAGTTCATTTAATGCTGCAACTATAGTTCATTTAATGCTGTGCTGGCTTCTCTTGCATTTTCCTCATATAAAAGTTAAGTATCCACTACAAAAATGAATCATCTAAACTCCAGGTAAAAGCTATCACAGTATGAAAGTAGAGATCATGCTGTGAAAATGATATCAAATGTGATATAAAAAGAGCTATCCTATTGAAAGTGTTTGTGGTTTGTAGTTTACCTCCTGTTAGCAGCTCTCTCTGTATTGATTTCAAAAACCTGTTCAGAAAGGTAACTTCAGAATTCTTATAAAAGTATTTGAAGAGTACAGCCTGTTAGCATCTTTTTATAAGTGAAAAAACAATAGATATTAAACACGTGCACACAAACTACATTAGAAGAATGCTAAGGTCGCAAAGTGAAGTACTCTGAGGTTTTGAGATGACATCATTAAGATCCTCTGCACAATCTTAATTCAGCCCTCACCCACTGCATGTTCGTTATGAATAAATGACCTCTTCTCCCAGGTGATCCTGACATTGTTCATCCCAAACAAATGCTCTGGGTATGGCCTGAGCAGAGAAGGAGTTTACCTACCTACGCAATCTTCACCTGCTCTTAGCAGAGACCTGGAAATACAAGATAAGCAAGTCAAGGGACTAAACCAGGGGTTGAATGGTCATAGGGTTAGCACACTAGAGTTCTGCCCGTGCAGATTAGGGTCAGTATTGACCACTTGGTTCTGAAAAAACTCACGGCAAGTTACTTGCACTCGCTTTCTCACAGTGTTTGGTATTTGTAGCATCTTTACTTTCTGGGTCCTGAGAAAGAGCTCCAAATCACATCAGATTGCACTCATTAGCAGCAAACAGGAGTGTGTGGGCAGACAGGTTTAGACACATTGCACTGTGGAGAACTGCAAGAACACCAGGGCCCTGCAACTCCATGCTTGAACCACCCAGCATTCCTATTTCTCAAATGCAAGAGCAGAAGAGCCTCATTGGCCATCTCAAAGTAAACACATTTCAAAAATAAGTGTTACTGTTTGTAAAACACACAGCAAGGAAAAACCCATGAGGAAATCAGCAATTCTGTGCTCAGTCTCAGTCTTGAGCAGCATACAGCACAGAGAGCCTGGGACTACCTGAGCCACAGTGAGAATAAAAACAACTTAAAGCTGTGCTCATTCAGCAAACACCTTCCACTTAGTGCACAGAACTATGCAGGGGGCCATGGGAAAAAGCAGTGTGTGACCATGTAATTAGAGGCACTATCAAAATGTATACACAAAAGGGGGCCCAATTAAGGCTTTGTGGATAGTATTCATATGTGTGTATATATATATGTTAAAATTTTAACTTTTGAACTCTTGGCTTTATTGCGGTGTTCATATTTCTGTACCCTTTAATCTGTTATTCCATATGTTGTTAAAAAAAAGAGTACAGAAGGGAAGAGGAAAAAAAAGTCCGTAAAAATGCATTGTATGGAATGGCACTGATGCCAAAATACAGGGCTGGTGTTCTGAAGTATTTACTCATATCTTTGCTCCTTAAAATCACTTTTCTTCTCCATTTGTTGGAAGCACCTAAAGTCCTCAGCTACTTCAAAGATCTCTACTTTTAGTTCTGAAGTACTTTTAGTACTTCAGGCTTTAATACAAAAAATGATCAATTTGGCATCTCACCTTACTGAAGACTCTGTTCCACTAATGGATTTGGTCCCTGAAGTATTCTTCCTCAGTGGAGGTTAAGAGATGGGATGTCACACAAAAAGCGTGACAGCTCAGATCAAGCTGTTGAAAACATATGCTTTCTGACCATATCTAGTTGCTCTATTAAAGCAATGGGATAGGTTATATTTTTCCTTGGCTGTCACAGCAAAATTAACAAACACGGCTTCAGATTCAACCATTTTGTTCATCTGCCTTCCTGGCTGATGAAAGCAGCAGAGAGCCAACAGCAGTATATTACATAGAGTGACAACACACAGCGATCTCTCTGTCACTTCCTACGCAGAAAGCACGATCACCCAAGGCCAGCATGAAGGCAAGAGATCAAGCATGGCTGAAGCCCACCCTGGGTAATAACAGGACGAAACAATCTTGAAGGTTCCCTTAAATCCAGCTGCTGTGATAGCAGGCGATTCCTCTAGCAATAGCATGGATCTTTCTTCACCTCACTCCCTACACAGCCAATGGACAAATACCATCTACTCCACACATGGAGCTCATTTGCACTTATGATACAATCTGCCATTTCTTGCAGTGTCCTCTGCACTGAGCTAAAAATCATAGGACCATCTCATAGTAGGCATCACTGCAGAAAATATTACCTATCAGGTGTCATTTCTGAGGGACACCATGCTTCAGCAGATCTGTGCTCACTTGCTGTTTCCATATTACAATATGATACCTGATCTCTTTCCGTAAATGAGAAAGAGCTAAGGAATTAAGAGCTGTTCTCCCTTATGCCAGCAGTTATGTGGTCACTTCCAAAGTCACACTACTTGAATCTCTCTTACCAAAACCAGGGAGGGGTGTGGGTAGAGCATTCTTAATGGGTAGCCTTCAGCATTGTAAGAGATCCTCTCTTGTCTAGAATAGGCACGGAAAACTACAAGTTTCTTGTATTTACAAAGAAGCAGGTATTATAGGAAAAGTGGTATTTAGGAAAGGCCTACTTTTATACATATCAAAGACATTTAGTAACATCTCATTCAGGTACACTGAAAAGAAGTAAAAAGCAGCAAATCACGCATGAGCCCAGTCCGAAGAACCAAGAAGTCAGCAGTGCAAACACTGCCCAACTACAACACCAGAGGTTGTGAACACTACCTCTCCTCAAGAATGAAATAGAGGAATGTCGCCATCTTGCCCCAATCAGAAGGAACAATATGCAAGAGCTAAACCTGGGTGAAATTAAACTGGACTATTTCATTAGCAACTCAGTACTTTGTGTACAGTTCTAAACAGAACATTTAGGAATGGAGCTATTTATCATGGAATCTTTGATTAGTCACACAGTAACCCATCTTAATGCCTTGTGAATTCTGCACACATTAGCCCATGACAAGGTATTCAAGTCCTGACTCCACTTAGTCAAACAACATCTGCAGCACATGTGAATGGGCAGAAATGCAAATTGCATGGCCTCGTCTCATTGTCACGTTTGATATTTCAAAAAGAAGTAGGAAGGAACACAAGGGGAGTTTGTGAAGCACTTTGCTGAACATATTTCTCCAGTTTTGAGATGGGACTCAGTTGCAGAGCACAAAGGAGTATGTTTTCCTGTAATTATGCAGTGCTCCATTAATGCCAGATCATTTATAAAAAGACCTAACTGGAATTACCAGATAGTTCATTGAAATCATTGTCTCTTCAAAGCTATTGTAGCACATTCTTCCACTGATTAATTGCACAGAGCAAGACTTTTGACTTTTAAGATCTTTCCCGAACATTTCCCCACAGTACTGCCATCAGTTCCACGAGATGCTTGCAATTTAGCTCATGAAAGGTAGTGAAGTTAAAAGCTTCTTTCATCAAGACAGTTCTGTTAAAATTAAGTCATGGGGTTCCCAAACATTTTTAAAAATATTTTTTTAAAGATATTTCTCAATAGATCTTTGTAATCTTTTCAAATACTAGAAGGTCACTTATGTTTTCAAGGCCGTTTAGCAAGGTCAGGTTGTAATGAGCTGCAACTACTTTATTTGTGATTTGTGGCTCTGAGGGATTAATTGTCCCCACTCTGTCTCATCCACAATCTAAGGCCGAATTGTCAAAATGATCCATGGCTTTCGTCCCCAGGCCCATGGTTTCATTATTAAGGTGCGTTCTAATCGATAGTAGCATTTTTAACATTTTGCCCCTTACGTTTTATCAATCCTTATTATCTAATGACCAATACTGAACTGGCACAAGGTTTTTCAGAAACACACTGACAGATTACAACAGGCAGTCACATGCATTTGTAATTAGACTTCATTACCATTACAAGTGCTGAATGGGAGCAGAATAGAAAGGCAGAAGGAATGTACCCAGTTCACAGAGCTCATCCCATTTCTTAGTGCCCCCGCATGAGACCGACTCGAAAGAAAGAAAGAAAGAAAGAAAGAAAGAAAGAAAGAAAGAAAGAAAGAAAGAAAGAAAGAAAGAAAACGCATCAAAAAAAAGCAAAAATTTCAGATCTTTTTCAGGTTAATATGTTCCATTTACTCCATTCCAGCTGCTCAAGTGATGTTAGAAGCTTTGGAAACTAGCTAGCTATCTAGAAGTTATAAAGTTTTTGTTTGACAAAGAAAACACTCACTGCAAAACAAGGCAAGTCTGTTACATTCAGCGTTTTATATTTGATTATTTGAATTACTTAGATACCTTTTCACAGTTTAATCTGGTCTCATGTTGATGGGACAAATATGAACATTAGTTTTCTTTCCCTCCTGGAAACTGGAGCTATGACAGATCATACTATTGTCCCATATCTAAATTCATTACTGGTTTTTACAGAAAGCTGAGGGGACAGATTCTCCAACAGCGTAAACTGACTTAGTTCACCAAAGTCAAAGGAAATACACTAATTTACATGTGCTGAACATTAGGCCCAATAGTGGTCATTAATAGAATATTACCCATGAGTAACATTTTCCAGGTTACAGAAAAGCTGAAATAGTTTAAATTCCATAGCATTCAGTTTCTCTTCTTTTCTATGAGAAGGGAACCCGGGCTGTCTAATGAAGTGGCATCTCTGGCCCGGGTTTCTTATTCAGGCAATCTTGCCACCTTCCCAAAGTGACCTTGTCTAAGCAAGCAGCTTCCATCTCCAGGCATCATGTGAAACTGCAGCCTACATACAAACGTGTGAGTTTCACGAAAAATAAAATGTGACACAGCATTCCAGCGTCACACATGGTGCATGCAGTGATTTAGAACTGCAGCTAAATATGGTAACATCCATGTATATACTCTATCTAAAGAAAAACAAAGCAAAGAAAAGCACAGCAATGTTAAGCCCAAACTGAATTTTCAGCGATAAATCTGAATCATGTGCTAAATTTGTCCATTCTGAAAATATGAAATTGTTGTTGGTTTCAGTTAGCTCAAATTTTTGTTCATCAGTCACTGAAAATTACCATTTTTTGTGAGAGTTTCACCTGCATGTTTTCAATCCTTATGAGCATTCTGATTTATTTTTTAAATTCTATTTTGATTTTCTGAAGTAATGCTAGAGATGACTGGGAAGAAACAAAGCCTTAAACTTAAGTTTAAACACATGAGATCTCAGCAGAAACTTACCTAGGACTTCTAAAACTACCTAAAAAAAAAAAAACACCTTCAATATTTTTCACATTAGTAGATGAATAAGTGCTTCAAACAATATTTCCAAGGCCCTGCAGTGTTTTCTTTAAGGTAAATGAACTGATTGCAAAGGCCTCACCCTAAAGCAAAGGGACACATTTACACCAGTGACAATTCTGACATTAAAATGAGCAATTTCATGAAGTTCTGCTCTTAAAATCTACTCTGTTTATACTACCTTGGTGGTGGGGGCTCATTTTCTCTAGTCTACTATTCTAAGAAAAGTCCAAAAAAATGGAAATAGTCCTGACACATGTACAGCCCACACAAACTTTTTGGCATTGCCAAAAGGCTACCAAGTGCTAAGACTCTCTGCACCCTACCACACAATTACTAGACAAAGATGATATCACCAGGGCTGCCATAATGACATTGACAAGTTCCACTGCTCTCACTGAGCCTATGGATGAGAGAATTATCAACACAATTCATTGCATTCAAATTTGTTTCCATATGTTCGGTTAGTTGGTTGTTTTTCCTCCAAAGTTCACTAGAAAACATGTTTTTAGATGCACGTAAGTGAAAGACAGATCTGGTATGATGGGGAGAAGGAAAGAAGTGAAAAACAAGGTAGCTGGGGTTTGAAGCAAAGTAAAACATGTTTGGTTAAGTTAAGAACATTAGAAACTCGCCATATATTGCATTTCTTTTAGGAGACACAAAATGTAATACTATATGGAGAACATCTTTCCCTTGCAGCTGGCAACATGAGTTTTGAAGAGCATTCCAGGTATTAAAAATACCTGAAGTGCCCCAACACTGTCAACCCTTCAAAAGAGGTGATTCGCAAAGCATGGTATAAAATATGGCAGTTAGTAGCCATGCAATCAGGTGTCTTTTATCTGCCATTGTAATCCAACCTGGCCTCCGAGGCCTTACCACACCAGCAAGCAAAGAAACCCAACAGAGCAGGCCTGGAGGCAGTTGCAGGGCCTCACCCCCACCTGGCATCCACTGCCTGCACCTCACTTTGCTCCCAGACCAAAGCACTCACATCATTTCGGAGTCATCACACCACACTACCAAAGTACATTTCTGCTGACTTTCCCAATCCAGCCTCTAGTGAGACTTACCGAGACTGCATTTAAATACTGCTTACACTAAATCAGCAGATCCATGCCCTTCCATTTCGCTTCATCTTGCTTCTTCAAGAAAGTTTCTGTTGTGTTTGCTCAAATCACAGATTCTTTTCAAAGACTTAACACAGAATTGATTTAAAAGTAAATGTGCACAAAGCAGCCCCCTGCACAGAGCTGGTTCTGATAAGCACGTGAGCTGATGCACATTGGCATCCAGGACCTCCTCTGCTTGATGTGGTTGAAACACATAAGACCAATTAGCAACATGTATGCTACTCCGGACCCCCTCAAAATTATCTCATTTCAGAATTGTTCTGTGAAGAATAGAGAGTATTATACAACTCATCTGCTTAAATCTGAATTATACGAAGGTTTGTTTACATTGTCTGTTCAGAAATCCTATCGCTTCTGCTGAAGTAGGCACATAAATCCAGTGCCAAGAAGGAAACCTGCCTTCTTCATGCATTTTCCTCATTTTCCTGATAAATTACAAACAGCTAAATTCATGACTACATTTCCTGTAAAAGAATATTTGTGAATGGCAGGTAATATTGAGCAATGTTAAATAAGAAGGGACTTACGTTGGGAACTTATGAGCAAGTCTGCACACATCTGCATTTTCTAGAGTCTGTTGTTTAAGCTCTCTCCATTACATCTGGTTGCCTAGATTTTTGTTTTTGGGTTTTTTTGCTTGTTTTCTGTGGATTTATTTGCTTTTTCAAACAAAATCCTTTCATATACTCAAGAAGCTGGGACAATCTCTGTTCTCTTTTAAAAATTTCTCAAAACATGAAAAGTTTAATGGATGGAGGAGGCTGACAGGTATGTTGAACCACTGAGCCATTTTGGCCCATCTGAGACTGTCAGAAAACACAGAACAGTCAGTAACTGAAAGCGTCAGCTCAGGTATAAATTCACTGAACCAGTATGACCTCAAGAACAAAGTTCTAATTATGATATGCATGGCAGGTTCTCTGAGAAATAAAAAATACACAGAAAGTCATGGATACTATTGGGACTTTTTCCTTCCACCTACATCTGGGGATTTCTGGCAGCAGTAAAATAAAAAAAAATTAAATCCTCCTGTCTGTGATGTTCAGATTGTTTTGTACATCAAGAAGTTGAGCATGAAAATAATCCAGTGACCTAAAAGGCTGAAAATATTGTATCACAGCATAGCTGAATGATCAGGCTTTTTCCTTTTTAAGGGAAAGTACTTCTGATAATTCTCGTTTATCTAATTTGCAAACTACACAGAATCAAGACTCAAAATCTTTTTGTAACACTATATCTCTCCTGGAATGAGTCCATTAATAACAAGTGTTAAATAAAACAATAAAAGCACATGGCAAGGATTTCAATTGTGAATGTAGCTAGATGCTCAGTCTTATAGATGTTCTCCAAGAGTAGCATTCTTTGCCACTCTTCAAAAAACTCCCTCTTCTCACATCCCAGCATGCTTACCAGGTTAACAGGGAAGTAACTCCATACTTTGCAACACAGCAAATAGGGAAAGGAAATTTGGACAACACACAGCAGACAATCGTCTGCTTTTGAAAAGATTAGATAGCCATCTTAACACTGCACAGAATAATATAAATTTTCAATTTTAAGATTCCACAAAAGACAATTAAGGATGATGGAGCTACTTTCATCTGCAAGAAAATCAAACACCACTGAATCTAAAAAGGAAATAAAAGCTTAAAATCAGCACTGGAATCATTCTGCATGGGGACACCCAGAATTTCTCAGTCGGACCTTCTCAATTCACTTTATGAAAAGCCCCACCTGAATATCTCCCAAGGGAGGTGTCACTCAACACCAGTACAGCTAGCAGAGCCTGTCCTTATTAACACACGTTGAGATTCATCTAACCTAGCTTTAGACATCCAAAGGGTAGACATTTAATTGTGAGTTTGTCACTGTAGGCTTTTCTACAGTCAATGGAAATAAACAGGCATCTCCAGGGGGCAATTTGTCTGATCTGCCTATTTTAGGCTGAGATGAATCGCTCTCTGAAAGTGCCCATTTTTCTTCAATTGACTGTAAAGTGAATCTATGGTAACTTCCCCAGATTTAGACATCTACATCTCATATTCTGTTAAGACACCTGAACTCTACCCACTGTTTCTGGAGCTCAAATCAACATCTTCAACAAATCAACAGTGTGAAGTATCTGCTCAGTAGAAGTGAAGTTTTCACACCAAACTACATTTCTGTTGATTTTCTAAACCCTGTCACGTATAAGAACACTGCCTTTGCTTAAGTCTCCACAATACAAAAAATTAAAGGCAAAATTGAGTTTAACTCTGTCTGTTGCAGTAATAATGCCTTGGTTTGTTTTGTCCTCTTCAGATCTGACTTCTACAGGGTAACTCTTCTGACTCCATCACTGAAGCACTTTCAGTACGTACACTTGTATTACTATAGAACACAATGAGCATCTTTCATCAGTAATTTTTCTTTCCCTACAGTCACAACAAGCTTTTTCTTCCCAGACAAATCCACTGACACAGAATTTCAATTTTTAGTTTTAAACCTTTGTCACTTCATAGCAGCATACAAGTTGGATGTTCTACCAAAAGAGTAACAGTTCTGTGTATCTCCCTTTCATAAGCGAGACCTTCCAGATACATATTTTTCCCCATGGGATAAACTGATATTGCTCATTCAGAAAGGGCCTTTCAGTTGTTATTTTTAGACAGATGACCCATTAGAGAAACACCTAGCATTAGCACTGTATTCACAGATATATCTTGTATTCACTCTATATCTTAAGGGTAAAATGAGTCCTCAGATGGAATCTACTCCATGATCCATCAGCATTTTAATTAAACGACAGTCCTACATGTTTTCCCTTCAATGAAAACTTCTTACTGTATGCCTTCTCTAACCGATGTACAACGTATCTCTCTCCTCAGAGCCTGAGCCAGCAACAGCATTTCTGTAACTCAAAAATACAAAATATTCCAATTAAAACGTTGCCAACTTGTTTACTTTAAGTATGCTTTGGATTTTTATTTTTTATTTTTTTGGCTTTTAAGAAGTCAAAGCTTACAAAATGACTTAGATTAGTAACTAAAATTACATACGAGGAAAGCATAATGGGAAAAGCAAAAGGGAAACTAAGATATGAAACCCTCTTCACTACTAAGATCTCCTTTATCAACTTGTTCATTTTTAATGTTTCACAACTATTATCACTAGAAAGAAAGTTTGGGCACGTGACCAGTTAAACAATCAAGAAATTAATCAGTTTTGTTCTGCTCTATCAATTTATTTCAGTTTGTCTTACCTACAATTTCACTCTATACTGTGTTGCTACAGGGCAGCCTATTTGCTGAAAATGTTCCTCCAGCAGTCAGTCAAGTTATTGGGTATCTGGTTACTGATCTTCTTGAAGTTGCCCTCTGGCAGATTCTCCTCTCCCACTCATGTGAAGGCAGAATACTAACCCTGGCTCATGTAAATCTGTGTGTAATGCCAACTCTGAAACCAGAGCTGCCTCCTACCAATTCATTTACTGAATTTTAGCACATTTTAAATGTTGTTGCATGTAACTACCTGCATTTAGATGCTACACTTAAATGTACTTTTGCAGAAGCACTGTGCAAACTCTTCGCTATCATTCATAATACTGCCAGAAAGGAACATATTTAACCAGAATCTTAGCTTAAACCCATGGCTGATCTCAAATGGGAGCAACATGGTGGTTTTTTTTTTCTATAAACAAGTTGTGCAAATACTCTTTATAAAGATCTAACGTGTAAATCACTAACAATTTATTTCCCAAGCAAGTATTTTATGTAGGTGGCTGCACAGTAACCATGGGAAATCACTACTCCTACACACTGAATTTAAGAGACCAGACAGAACAAAAATAATCTGGCCATTTAACCAAATACTGAAAATATCAACTGCTATATAAAAGAGAGATTACGTGCTGCCCCACAGGCTCCTGCCAAAGCTGCCAGCAGCCTCGCTGAGGACCAAGTCCAGTAGTGAGGGGGTACCCACACTAACGCTGAGTGGGATGCTCTGGTTGCTCTCAAAGGTGGTAGGACTTCAAGTGTAGATGTGGCACTGAAGGACATGGTTTGGTGGCAAGTGGGGATGGATTGAGGTTGGACTTGGTGATCTTAGTGGTCTTTTTCAACCTTAATGATTCTATGCCTCTAAAGGGAGCAGGAAGAGTACTGCACGTTCAGCAGATCTCATGTCTGAATTTCTACATTCCTCAATGGAGCACATCACTGCATGCAGACACTCAGATGAGCAAGCATCACAACAAGGTCTGAAAAACTGAAGGCTTTAAAATGGTCAGAGCTCTCAGAGCTCTTGAACAAGTACTTAAACACAAATTCTGGTTCCTTATTGTATCTTGAAGAGCCACCCTCATTTGGGGGGGCCTAGACTCAAAGGGACAAGAGGAAAGAGACAGAAGCAGACAGCTTCTGCCCTACAGAGTAAGTGCCAGGAGCCAGTACAAGCTGCCAGATGACAATTACAGGGCTACAATCACACTGCCTGTAATTAGCAACAGCAGAAAGGAAGTGTATGTTGTTGTAGGTTGCCTAATTAAAGTTAGCGACCGGACTTGACAAAATTGCCCCTTTTTCTGAAGGCCTCTTGTTCCTGTGCATTCTCAAAACCCCCAGCTCCTTCTTTTTTTTTTTTTTTTTTGGAGGATTTACATTCTCTGCGCACTGATGCAATATAAAGTGTTTTCCTTCAAGAAATCAGCACCTATTTTGTTCATAGCATTAATTTTGAAGATTAATTTCAGTTTGATTCCTCTCCACGCTCTCTATACTCAAGTAAATAATGGTCTACAACTTCGATTTTAAGAAGTGAAGTATTATTTCTTTGCAATACACAGCAAAAGAAAAAAAAAAATCTGGAGGACAAGAATGACACGTAAGAAATGTTTTTCTAATACAGTAAAAATAATTATTCTGCACTTATGTGAAGACTTTACGGTCACGTTTCAAAGCAGAACAAGATTTTATTACCAAAATAAAGTACTGACAACCCAGACTTATAAGGGGTATGGTGACACTAATTAGAAAGCCTTATGAGTGTGCATAGAGGAATAAGTTAAAGATGTTGAATGGAAGCATTTTCCTCCACACTACTGGCAGAAGACTGTCAAGTTTAGGAGCAGGTACTTTGGCTTTAATCTGTCCCTGTAAAGCTCTTAGGCTTTGGCTACTAAGGAGAGAAACGAAGAGGAAGTGTCTACCCAAGTAAATTGCATGCCCTGTAAATCACAGCACTTGGAGCCTTGGCTCTCATAATAAAATAAAATGCCTGGATATAAAACTAAATGCAAGTCAAAGAAAATACCTTCTCTGGTGCGTGTTGGAACAGCTAGCTTATCCCCTAGACCCCACCCTCTCTCTCATTCCAGTTGTGTTCATATTGACAATACTTGAACTGAAGAGGTGAAGCAGAATTTGGCTCCAAGGAGCTCAGTAACAAAATTTCCACTGAACTTGCTGGAGACAGGATTTCATTTATGGGGAGTAAAATATTCTCTTAAATCTAAGTTTGTTACCTCTTGGTCAAGTCTGAGACCAAATGTCCACGTGTGGTGACTGCAGGATACCTGAACAGACTCATAGATTATTAACTGGTTGTAGTTCATTTTATAACAGAAGGCGCTCTTCTAATGTGCTATCTGAAATACACATATACCAATGCATTGGACAAGCCACCAAGAATATCTGTAAATACAGCTGTGCCAGGGAACTTTCCCATTGGATTGGAATGAAAGGAACAGCATGATCCATTTCCTTCCTCACCAAAATGTCCTTGGGTGAGGGTCAGCACAGCTGATCAGTGCGCATGCTCAACTATCAAAGTCAGTGGCTATTAGCAGTACTCAGCCCTTAAAAATGGTCAAAAGGATCACACTGCGATCAAAATTATGAAAACAGGTCAGAAAAACTGTGAAGAGGTACATCTGTCTGCATCAAAACTGGTCAGCACTAAACAAGAAATCAGTGGACATCAGTAAACATCTTTCACAGTGCAAAAATATCAAACATTACTCAACATTATAGGCAGCCTTACCTGATCTCTCATCAAAGCAATGCAAAAGCCAAAGGACACCTTTCATCCACATGACTCTTTATATACTGTTCTGCTGCATCGCGTCTGATATAAAACTTTTCCATACTCTGTGTTTCAGTGGATAATTTTCAGCCCTCTGAAACGTTACTAAGGTATTCAAATTCACACAATATGAATATAAGAAAAACAAGGCTTTTTCCACAAAAACATATTCATTTGCATTGCTTAGCAGAACAACAATATTTTATTCGGGACAATCAACTCTGGAATCTTCCTCCAGGAATATACAAAACATGTAACAGCAGAGGAAGAAACTCCCTAACGCTTCATATCTCACAAGTGTTAATTGCACGAAGTTGCAAATGGTGGGGACAAAAAATAAATCATTAAGCATGAAACATTTTGCTCTGCTTTTAAGTGTTGTGGAAATGAGAAAAAAAACATAATCCCCATATCTGAACACCTTTGTTTCACATTTACCAAGTGATACTTGGAACAGACTGCAAAGAAGACAAACTTCTGCATTCTGCAGCCTTTGAATGGAAGAGGACCAGCAACAGCTTCAGATTTTTCCTATAGATCTTTAATTCCACATGTAGGTTGAAAATAAATGCAAGAGCTGCTTCCCTCTTCAGTAACAAGCAAACATAGCAGGTTCAGGAGCTGGCCAAACAGCACCAGTGACTACTGACAGATGAAAGAAATTGCCATAGTTCCTTTTCAAAGCTGGCCTGCTAACCAGCTTCAATGACTTTTCAGGCAGCCTACCTGGTTTGTTTGCAGCTTTAATACACTGGTGGCTACTTATGCAAAAAAGGGGAAAACTAATTAAATTTGTTTATGTATGTTATCGTGTGGAGCACTCATTTCCAGACATCAAGCTATGAATCATTAAATAACTGCTAAATTGGTCTCCAGGGATAGATGATGCCTCGGCGTTGGGCAGGCCCCCATCCCAGCAAAGCCAGGTGTGCTCTGCAGCGAGCAGGCATTAAAACTGCTTTAAAGGCCACGAGTTGGGTATGCAGCCAGGTCTCACACTGTGCTGTGAGTGGTAGGAAATCATGAGAACAGTGACAGCCCTCCTGTCAGAGTTACTCCTCCGCTTGATTAATGAGGGCATTTGAAAGACAATTAGCCAGAGCAGGTTTGGCTGCAACTAGCTTATCAATCAGGCACCCTCCATTCAAAACACTATTGCTTTCTTTTGTTTTTCCATTGCAAAAGAATTGTATCTGTGGTACACAAACAACCAGGGACCTTTAGATGGTATTTGAAAAGAAGAGAGCAGAATGCAGCAAACCACAGCTGAAACAGTATAAAAAGAAAGAGAGAAAAAGCCACAAGCTACTGATTACTGCAACTCTCACCATATCAAACACCTCCAAGTTTAAGCTAAGTTTTCAACAACAGCAAAAAAAAAAAAAACCCAATTACAAATAGTCACATTTGTAATGAAAAAATAAAATATTCTTTCATTAGAAAGCCCACTGCGAGCACTACTCTGGCTTCAACGTGTTTCAAACTTGAACTGTTTCAATTTAAAAAATGAATTTGTTGCAATAAATCATCGGTCTGATTTCTCCATTAGTAATGCACCCATATCGCTTTTCAACTACCAGCACGGGGAATTTAACATAACGGTGACTTTTCTTAGACAGCCCCTCTCCCAGGAGGGCATTTCATCTCTGCTTTAGCTGAGAGCTTTGCCTCAACTGGGGTAGATCCTGGCCCAATGTAAGCTATCAGCAAGATGGAATGGACTATTTAAACTATTTAAACTATTCAAATACGTTAATGCTTTTCCTCAAGATTTGCGTTTCCGTTGGAACAACTTTCATCAAACTAAGAAAATGGTGATTTTGTTTTTGCCACCTGTCAATAAACAGAGCTGTATTACTGGCTAATGTACTTCAACTGTTCAGGTGCTAGTTCTGAATAATTCCAAGCTTCAAAGAATAAGATTGAGTCTGAAGCGTGATGCACCACTTTTCCTTTCTGTTTACAGTTAATTTTCCCTGGTAATACCAGATCAGAAGCATTTTTAATGCATGACTATTATAGTACTAAGTGGCTATATCTGCAATGCTAGCAGCCTCTTTAAAAAAAAAAACATTGCTATAATCTATTTCAGAAGTGAGTTCACAAAATAGCTACATTGTGTGTGTTTGAATACTGAGCTAATAAAGAAGCAAATTAATCTCTGATTAGATTAGTTAGAGTACAAAGACAGAAGGAGCTTCAGCATAGTCAAAAAAATCCTCTCTTGCTTTCTCGTGTTGAAAGTATATAATAGTCCAGCAGACGTGGATAGAGAACTATAATTGTTTATAAAAATCTGGGACAATTCCCACTGAGAGCTCAGAGCTTGTCACAGGGTTAATCTGCCAAACTACTTTTGTTAAGATCTTCACCGCCCCCAGCAGTGGCACCCACCAAGGGAGCACTGCTGTCAGCTTGCCACAAGCAGTTCACCTCCTGGCCCCGATCCAGGATCTGCTGCAGAGCACCAAAGGCTGTTTCAATGGATTTTAAATTGGTCCCCACACTCCTTTGAATTACAGAGGTGGTGGTGAAGTATTGGGAGATACCAGATGAAAAATAAAGACAACATAAGTGGGTGTTAGATATCCAGCGAGTTCCCAGAGCCTTACTGTTTCTTGTATGGCACAGCATGGCTCTGGATCAAATTCTTCCCTTATCCTTACTGCTTATTAAAAAGCCTTTGGACAGCCCAAACCTGCACCCAAGCATCATCATCTTGGAAAGCACTACTGACATTAATAAAAACCAGGCCTGAAAGCTGGTAGCAGTGAAGCCCTAGAAATGCTTGTAGTGCTGTGCTCAAGTCAATGTCTGGCATTGCTTAGTTTATTGATGTGGACATAGCCACTATATTCTACTTTCACTGGATTCAGGACACACTAATTGGCCCCTTACAAGTCCTAAATGCTACCGCAGTGCTTCAGCAAGAGAGTGGAAGTGCTGGGATAAATGCAGGCTCTGACCTGCACTATTAGCTTGTGATCATTTCAGAGAAGGGGAGATCAAGTGGACAAAAATAGGTCCACTATTTTTATACAGATTAATGCAAACTGCCAGCTTCCTCTGAATAACAAAAAGTTAGAAGGATCCCGGGCAAGTGACAGAAGCTTTGGGTTTTGTCATCACCTCTAAGAGAACAATTGTCTCTTTCTCCCCTTATTCATCAGAGACAGAAAGCATCCAGACACTTTGCTTTCTCAGCAGTTTGATGAAACAGTAGCATGAACGAGAACAAATATTCTGCTACACACCCCAGGTATTACAAATTTGGGGTTGATAAATGATTTACAAAGAAAAAAAAATAGGGCACTTCATGAAAGCAGATCCTTCCATTTTCAATGATCCTCATCTCCATCTGCTGCTATTTACATCGCTGGAGACAACAGTCAGAAATGCCTTTTGTAAGAAACAAGCAGAGATGTTTATTGTCAAACAGAGATGATTACACTGCAGATTTGACCATTGCATGGACATTATACCTACTCCTCTATGATGCAAGAGGATTTTTTACAGTGTTTTAATTCACAGAGGCTGAAAGCCAAGAAAAGCATTAAAGAAAATGTCAATAGTTTTAGTTAAGAAACGCATCTTGTTCTTCTCTTCCAAAGGCATCAGATTGCTTTCTAGACAACTGCAGACACTTTCTTCTCCCTACAAGCACCTATACGGTTCTTCCACTGGCTCCATCTCCTATGGCATACTTAGGGAGACTTCAAGTGTTTCAAAACAGTTTGAATCAGAATGGCTTGGAGAGGGTAGGGACCTCAAAGACCACCTAGTTCCAACACCCTTACCGTGGACAGAGTTGAAAGCATTACACTGAGCACGAGATCAGGCTGTCCAGGGCCCCATCCAGCCTAGTCTTGAACACCTCCAAGGACAGGGCATTCAAACTTCTCTGGGCAGCGTGTGCCAGCACCTCATTACTCTCTCTGTGAAAATTTCCCTGACACCTAACTTTTGTGTCCAGCTATTTGGGACAAAGAGCCTAGCCAACCAGAAGCAGCAAAGAAATTTTGCCTCTCCAAAAATGTCAAACAAGACTAGATCTATGCAAACATATAGACTTACCCCAAGGAAAAAATAAAGTGAAGATGAGTTGTAGCCATTCTTTCACTGTCTATTTGAACCTCTGGCTCAGGCACAGTTTAATTGACTTTCATAAATCAAAAATAAATAAATACAACTCTGATAGAAGATGCATAAAAATGACCTTGTATCCTTCTTCCTTGGGAGAAGGTGGAGAAATGCTATCTGTTTAGGACAGATGGTTTTCACCTGGGCAAAAATGACAGAATATGCATCTCAGTTGACATTCCATTAACTACAATTTAGAAATTCCTCCTTAGCCTTATGCATTTTTTAATGCAAGTAAAGTTTACCTTGCTAATTGGTTCACTAAGTAACACATCATTGTTATTAAAAGGAGAAATGAAAACTTGCTGACCTAACATCCATGGCTATGATTATTCTTGTCAATTATTTTACATTTGGAAAGCCAAACAAATGTTGTATATAAAAACTAAATACTGCATTTGGCATATCTTCAAATTAGCTGTCTCACCATGCTTATAGCAAGCAAATTAAATGTCCTGAATAAGCATTAATCATCATAATGGGCTAATTATTGTCAGTTAGCTATCAAATAACGTAGCTATTATATCTTGCAAAGAATTTGGGAAAAAAATGTTAATCAGATTCTAGCTACCTAAAAGCTACAAAAAGAAATAAATATTAGAGTTTTTACCACTGACCATTTGTAAAAATACATGTACATTATTTTGACTAGTTTGAACATTACTCTGGTTTTCTAACATATAAAGACTTACTGTTTTTCAGTAAATGATATTTAGTCTGAAACCCTTTTTGTTTGCAGGGTACACCTGCATCTTCTTTGCTTTCTTTGGCCATTCACGACTGCCACAGTACTTAAGATAGCAAGGAATTTAAATGTTTTACACAGAACTAAATGTTTTAGAAGACCTAAAGTATGCATGAATGTAGAACTGCCACTTGGAGCCAGTATGTTAGGACCTCAGAGTATACATTTAATAAAGGATGGATGTATTCTTGAATGTAAATGGATACCCAGTGCTCAAATGGAACTGAAACACACGAACACACAAGTACCAACACATTGAAAATTAAACCTTAAGCTTTTAAAAATATCCTTAGAACAAATGTGCAGTTGGCTTTCAAGAAGCCTGTCTGGTATTTCTCTGCAGCGACAGTGAGGAGAAGGCTTCTCTCAGCTGATTCATTTATATCCCTTCACATAACACATTTGTCTCATTTACACAGAGCTTTCCCTAAGGTGCCCTCTGCTGCAGTACTCCTTCACTGCTGTTAATGTACTCACCTTCACACTGCCTTCAGGACTGGGGAGACACCACCGTTATTTCATAAATGGAAAGCTGATGTACAGAGTGTAGTTTCTACAAAGTCCCAAAGGAAATCCACCTTAAGAGTAGAGATCAGGGCTTCCTCTCCCTTTTTCTGACCAGAACTGGATATTCCAGTTTAAAAGGGCTCTGAATTGCAAAGAAAACCTGTGAGAAACCAGTAAAATCTCCAGGATTCACAGGTCTTCCCTTACTGTCCTTGACCACAGGACCATCTCAGGGAAGCATTTCTGCACTTATTTTTTTTTTTATTAAATTGCTTGGTTACTTAAGTTTTTCTGCTTCGTAACATTCTGTCTATAACACAGAGTTAAAGGAGCATGAAATACAAAAACAGGATAACTCCACAGAAAATTCTAGAGGTAAGAGAACAGTTAGCAAGGTATTGATTGGCAAACAGTTATTTCCAGAACGTAACATCACTTACCAACCCACCACTGCCATTTAAGCACCCAGGATACAACAGAACTTTCTGAGCACATCTCCATAGGAACTCCAGTTCAGATCTCTTTCCACTGACATCATCAACTTTTAGGACAATACCTGTTTTATAGGATGCAGTTGCCATTCCTGTTTAAATTTATCTCCTTTGTACAACCATATAACTGTGTCAAAATACCTATTTTTCCAAGAATGTAGACTACATAATGAGGTAATAAAAGCCTGAGGATGACCTCCCTCAATATTTGCTGCCAGTCTTGGTCCCCAAGTGTTCTTGGCCACGTTGTTGTTCTTGCTGTCCAGTCACTGAGAATGACATTGAATGCGGCCAGAATCAGTTCCTACAGAACACCTTTGGAAGTGGTCAGTGCAGTGAGGGCTCTCCACTGATAGCTGCCCTTTGGCATCTGTCAATGAGCCTTTCGCAGTTCATTTGCTTCATATGGCTGGGCCATGCAAAGCAGTAGTGTTCCTCTTCATCCAGACATGGTATCTAAACTTTTTTGAACCCTAAATACTGTTTGTCTATATACAGTTCATTCACTAGACTTTTAATCACATGAGAAGACTGGAAGCTTCTTTGATGAACTCTTTTCATCATAAAAGTATGTTGACAGCCAATAACCAGGTTTCCATTTTTAATTCCAGGTATTGAATTCACTATCAACCTTTCCATTAGCTTACCTGCAATCAATTGTGAGCTGACTACTCTGTACATATCAAAATTTACAGTTTTACAATCTGGTACAATATTATCACCCCATGTTTTAAGATATGTGCAAAAAAATCACATGCTTTAACAAAAATGTAGATAGACCAGAGTCATCTGAGCTACGTCCTTTAGGACTCCTGTATTGAGATCACTTAATATTGCTTGAACTACTACTACTACAAAAAAGTTTACTTAGAACTGGTCTTCTAAAAATAAACTATTAAAGGGTTTTTACGTTGCTCATTACTTTGAGATGGTATTTGAACACAATACCATGCTTCCTTCTCAGTGCAGCAAAAGTATTTCTAGATCATATCTGGCAGGTGTTTTTACTCATTAGTGAGAGATTTTTTTTTTTAGTATGAGGAATTTTGAAGTATCCATCTATTAAAGGATCTAGGCAATTATTGGAACACGGAGTCATTTTTTGGTAAATATGTCATAAAAGCTGTTGTCTTTGATCCTATCAGTTTCCTTTTTCAATTGTTATACTCACTTACTTCTATTTTATAGGAACTTAAATAGAGTTACCAGTTGATATATAAGGGTATATATAGCATAATAGTCATTTATTCCAAGTGTGACTTCTATCTGTCTCAGATACAAAACAGAACTTCTGGATTTTCAGTGTCAGGTAATCTTAAAATAACTCTCAATTTTAATTCCCATTTTTTCTGCTTGTGATTTTCAATGTCAACCGCTTCTCAGTGCAGCTTTGCCATTCTCTCCAGATTAAGATATTCCAGTTTAGAGTAGCCTGATGGATGCAACTGTTTTGTTCTATTATGGGAAGGCAGTATTTCAGCTCAGAGCTCTATGAACCATCAGAGGTGATGACCAAGCAAATATTTTGGCATTAACTGTGAGACTTGGGACACTTACATACACTGCTCCTCTGTGAACTTGGGTATATTTCTACCTTCAGCATGACTGAGATGTAGAGAACATCAGCATTCAAACACCACCTTGCTATAAACAGTGGCTACTGACCTACCCAATTATGAAGGATGATGAGACCAAGGAAGGTATTTTTCCATAACACTTTCTTGCCTTGCCATCAACTACTCTGAGTTTGCCTGGTGATAACAGGCTGAAGAGGAAGATGACTAATAATAACAGCTCTTAAGAAGAAAAGGAACAGAAAATAAATTCGCTCTCCTAATGGACATCACAGCCACTTCATCTTCTAGATGAAGATCCTACTTTTGTTTGTTAATATAACCATATTTGAGTGCAAATAACTCTTTTGAACAAGTTGATGTAAGAAGATACTCAAGAAAAAGCTAAGCTTTCTTCTTCTCACCCACACAGACAATTTTTGATAATAAAATATTTTTAGTTCATTTTAGATCAAAAGTCAGTTGTTGCTGAATAACTCTGCTAAAAAACACTCTGCAAAAGCCCTATAAGAAATGAGTAGGTATAGTGTCATTGTTGCTGGAATGAATGTGAAATTGAATGTAGCATGTAGTGTCACAGATATTTCTATAGGGATAAGAAATAGAGCCAAGAGGACTGTGGAATATCTTTTCATAAAGAAGTTGTCCTTTTCTCCTGCATAGCTGTGTGTACTCATGAAATCTCCTGGAAGTGGCAAATATCAAGTATTTTAATTCTTAAGTCAAAGCTTCTCTTTTGCAAATTATATTGAACTACAGCGAATCCATTAAACAGATAACAGCTGAACAGATCCCAAATTCATCCTGCTCACACACCTCACAAGAAATAAGAGATAAGCAAGTTTAAGTAATTATATGAATTAAATCATCTTTTAAATTTTTCACTAAATGCCTTTGAAAAAATCTATTCTAAATGAACAGAACTATTTGTGATTAAGGACTATTTTGCAACAACTGTTTAAAAAAATATTAACTGTACAAAAGGCATAATCTTGCTGCTCCAGCAGAACTTGACCTCAATAGATGGAATGATGTGGGATGATTGAGAAAATATGAAAAGCAGTATCAGCAAAGTATCAAGAAAAAAAAACCCAAAACATTTTTTCCATCACCTTTAGAATCAGAAATTTCAACATTACTTTTCCTATTTGTTAAACTGGTTAGCAAAAGTCATGGGAAACCTGACTGAGTTTTCAAAATATCAGTGCAACCATAAGAGTATAGGCAGTATCTAACACAGAACTGTAACAACTAACCATTTATTAAGAGTTTGTTTTGCTTTAAATTCTGCAGCCTGTTATGCAATGCACACTAGAAGAATTGCTACATACTTGGGCAGATAAAGTGCTTTGATAAGATGGACATATCCACTGATTTGTCAAGTATTATATGTGTTCAAGTAGTGAAATAGACTCCAGCTGTGCTTTGTACCTCCTGGGTGATATAAAATAGTAAGTATTCATTATGACCTTTAGTCAGCAGCTTAATGGTAATACTAATGGACCTGCAATAAAATTTAGCTGACATACTGCTTAAGAATATTCTTCAGCTATTTTGTGGCATTAAGTTGGCATATGTAACTACATTTAAACTCTAGATTAAATAATGCATTTTCAATTAAGAATAAATCACACAGTTAAAAGAATTTGGGTAGATTCTGATGTGACAAAAATACCTGTTCACAAAGAACACTTCCCAGCTAAACATCAGCATTTAAATTTTAGCAAACAGGGCTAGATGTTTCAGACACCAGAGCTTGACATGATTATTACTGTTTAGCTAAATGGCAGCCCGTGAGAAAGCTTGGTTTACAGACACAGTCTGATACAAGAAACTACATGAACTTTCTAACCATCACTGCAGAAGGAAGGAGGTTAGGCTGCTGTATTCAGTCTTACCAAATAACATTCCAGAAGAACCAAACCTTTTCTAACAGGGAGATTTCTACATGGTTCTACAATGCAACTGCCCACATCAGCAGTGCAATATCAGAGAGCCTACAGTCTTACTTAGGCCTGTTCATCTTAACCATCCTTACAGTAGTGTTTACTGGACAACTGACTGGGGATTTTCCTAGAATACATTGGGCACAGTCCAATGTGCACAGTCCCCAAGAAGAGTTTCCTAAAACTTTGCTTCAACTGCAAAGGAAGCATTACAGGTCTGGCCTTCTTCAATTGTTGCCTCTCCCTGTCACTATACCCTTAAGAAAACTTAAGATTTTTTATATTATTTGCTCTTCTCTTTCTCTTAAATATACTTTTCTTATGACAAGGTAATTTATGCTGCGATATCTTGGGTTTGGTTCACCTCCAAATTTGCTTAACTACATGTTTAAAAAAAAATCTCATAGAAATGGTCTTCTATAGATGTTTAATTCTCTGTCCCAGCTCCTGGGTAGGGTATGAAAGAACTTTCCTTCTGTTATGTTGAAGTTCAGAGGTTTTCGGTTCTGAGATGGATATTTCTGTAAAATGACAGATGTGGACTGATCCGGTACGGATGCACTACCCACCTAAAGACCAGAGTTAAAGAGATTTTTTTTACAGCCTGAGGATAGCTTTCTGCAGAGAAGCTGAATAAATTATTGAAATTGTAGTCTCTACATAACCATGGATATGAAAGCAACAATAATTTACTTTTAGAAGGCTGAGTGGAAAAATACATTTTCTTCCAACTTCCTATTTTACCCTAGGATTTTATTTTTATTAATATGGTACAAAACCCTATTCATTCCTTCCAAATTTTCACATGAGCCTTTCTTGCAATGTTTTATCTGCATATTATTATTTTAAGGACAAAAGTATCTTTCAGAATAACGTTGTGTACCTGTTATCCTTCTAGCACCAGCCTCCATTCCTGCTTTTGATATCACAAAGCCTACACCAGCACTATATTAAACCTAAACTAAGACAAGCCCCCAGCAAATGCTGCTTTGCTTCATTTTTATACTACATGATACAAATATGTCTTTTTCTCCTACCAAACACAATTTCAGAAGTGTTTCAAAAGACCTGATAAATCTAATTTAGATACAACTCACAATTTTACACCTGTCTTCTGTGGATTTAGTTTGTTTTCTATACACATTTGTACTAATAAAGTCTAATTTTTAAAGGGCTAATATTCACAAACATCCCAATAAACCCACCAACACCAGTTTTATCTTTTACGTTTCTAATCTGTTTGTCCACGTATAGGAAAAATGCAATTGGAGCACAAAGACACTTTGTCTGCATATATTGAGATGTTATCTGATTAGAGAGGACTTAAAGAAAAGGGGAGTCACAAAAACATTGATTTGGAGGGCTGCAAGGGAACAAGGCTGGAAGACAACATGTTTTTCTATAATTTTGTCTGTGAGAATAGGACAAGCAAATGCATCCAGGTAACAAAAATAATGAAATATTTTCCAGAAAGGATTTTTAGAACTGCTGAAAACAATGCTAACTTTATTCCCACGTAGGTCTTACAACCAACTTCAATAACAGTAGACTAACTTCAAGTGCTTTTTAAAATCCTATGTAATGTATCCCAGCTATAACAAAAACACAAGAGAAACAATGGCTTGTTGAGGCAGTTTCACAACTTCAAGGATATGTAACTGAACATTATTTATACTTGGAGAGTGAGAGAGAAGGTAATAGCAGGCAACTTGTAAAATCAAGGCTGCAGTGGTACTAGCAGAGCTCAGATGTGTCAAGAGATAGAGTGCACACAACTGACTGTTCTCTTCCTTTCTTCCCTACAGGCCATTTTGCTTTCTATGGGGCAGAGGAGATTGAAGTACTCCCATAACAGCCACCCCTTGACAGGAACCCACTTACCAGTAGAGTATTAGGCTCTCTGTGCAAATATATTTCCTCTTTGCAAGTACAGGGCATGATACACAGACTACCATAATGAGATTTATTTTGTGCCACATGACAGAGAGAGAGCTAAACAACACCATTTTCATAGCTGGTATAGGGAGCGTCAGCTGTAGATTCCAGATCCCAGACTACAAAATAAAGATTGCATCTCAACTGCAATTCTCAGAAACTATGGCATAACCTAGAAATATCCAAACCAGCAGTAGAAGAGGCAAGTTCACCCCAGCAGCAAGAAACTCAACAGACTTTAGAGAGAAATGACCACCATCACACACACCCAAACGAGAGAGATCTTGCGTGGAGACTGTGTATATATTAACAGCACACAGGTCTATCTCATCCAAGCTGTACACGGGGGAGTTGTGGAAAGAAGAGATCCTGGCAGGCTTCGCTGATGCTAAAAAAGCTCTATCTCCAGGTAGCATCATACAGGCTGTGTCTCACAGGCACCACTATACCTGCAATTACACATGCTGATGCTCAAAGTACAGTCTTACAGATTACTGCTATTCTTTATTTCTCCCCCAAATAAGGTATTTCAGAATGAATGCTGTTTTTTCAGGTGGCTGGTCAGCCAGCACACTGCAGAAAGGCTGGAGCACAACCTTGCTCCTCAATACTACCTTCTCAGCACAGGCCAGACGGGGTTTTGCCTTCCTAAGTGTATGCAAAGCTGGGAAACAGACCATAAGAATCTATGTCTTTTTTAAGCACCTGTAATAATACAGATGCATTCCAGTGAAAACAAGGCTACATGCAGAGTCTCTGCTAAACACAACAGTGCATACCGTCTCTGCTAAGAGTAAATTACTCAGATCACACACTTCCCACCACAATCTCTTTTGAGAAACACCCACGTACAGTATTGCTTTGAATTGTTTTCTCTTTTTCCAGATCAGCAGCTAGAAACTCTCCCATTTTCTGTGCTTTCAAAGTTTTCCTTTTCTGCAAAAAGAAGGCATTACCACCTATTCTGTAAACTAATTAACTATCCCTTTTAGCTATAATTTCTCTTCATATAAAACATTTGTAAAAGGTCTGTTTTTCCCCATGCCCTTTTCTCTCTGCTGGCTCTTCATTATGACCATGCCTAATTGTGATGAGCTGTCCACCATTTACTCCACAGGATTGTATAGAGCTTTGTAATGTGCCTGCCACTGATGTACTTACAATTGGAAGCAGTTAACTCTTTAGTCCTGCTTCCTTGTTCAAAACAATGAACTGCATGAGGAACTAGGGCTAAGCCTTAATTAAAGATTTTTAAAAGTCTCAATTTTAAGCCTGAGTTCTCCAAATTGAGCATTTGTCAAAGGCCCAGTCACAGCTCCAAATGGAGAGGGGGAAATCCTACAGAGGAGAAGAATAGGACAGTTAGAGTGAAAGTTCTTCTCAATCAGAATCTTAAGCATGCAATCTGTATTGGATCTATTAGGTCTGCCTTATCCATATAAACCCGTTGATCTCTTTCTAAGCACTGCTAACAAACACTAAGTTTACTGATATTCACTTTTTTTGTGTGTGTGAAGAGAATCTAACTCAACTGTTAAAATAGAAGAGAGCAATACAAACACGAAACCAACTCCTCTTTCTGCACTGGGAATTCCAGGATTTTGTTGTAAACCCAGCACAATACACGAATATATCGAGAGAAATATCCTCACTCTCCCTCCCTCTCCTATTTCTCTTTCCAGAGTCAGGAAACATTAACAGCTTCTGCAGTTCTAAAATTATTCTCCCCAGCAAGCAGCAATTCCACGTGCAGCTCCTTTGCACTCCTATTTCAGGAAAAATTCCCTCCGAATTGCATGAGGGTGGTTCTAAAGACTTGCCTATTCAACTATCTGAATATTTTTACTGCTCTTTTATAAACTATGATCATCTCTAGAGTTGACATTCATGAACAGGTCTGAATTAACGATTATGTCTCTTGATCAACTTTGCACTGGACAGAGGTTGTAATATGATGAATGATTGTTTTTCCTAAAGAAAACAGAACATTTTACAAGTGTTGCATACCTGCATGGACAGGCACTTTCTGAGCAAAAGTGTTCATAGAATACAGTATCTTGATATTGACTATGTGTCTAAAATGGATCCATTTAAAACTTAGATCCACTTGGATCCACTGCCACTTGTGTGCAGTGCTGCCAACCAGTTCTTTGAGCATCTTCTCGTCTTAAAACATTTTTGGTTTTGCTAAGTATCTGTGCAGGATGAAAGAATATAACTTCAGAGAGCATTTACAAAATAGTCTACAAGCAAAGACAAGGAACAAAAGGACTCAGTTTATAATGAATTCTAATGCATGGAAGAACTGGTGAAAAACAGGAGCCTTACTCCAATCCGAGTTGAGGAGGCAGGGCCACACACCTTTGCCACAAATCATATTTCATCAAAAAATAAGAACTAAGCTCAGTTGTGCAATGGTTGTTTTGTAACACTTCCCAGATTAAAATTGTAAATCATTATTTTATTGTGGTGCTTACTTTAAAAAGTAGATTGCATATATTTTTACTCAAAGTAAAACAACTCCTTTTCAGCAAAGTGTCTGAATTCCGGGCTGTAAGATATCCAGAACTGCTAAATCTCAGGCATTTTAAAGTTCTCTGCCCTAAAAGCACAGTTGTGTTTTTTTTGTTCGTTTCTAAATGCAGAGTCTTCAAACTTGGGAGACTACTGTTGATGTGCTGTTCAAGACCTGGCTTACAAGTGGTAAGAGCAGCAGGCAGAAGAGCAGAACAGCACATGAACTGAACATCAAACTACACTTATTCCAACTCCCCTGAAGGATCCAGGAGAGAACAGTAGCACAGTGTACCTGAAGCTTAAGTGCTTTTAAACATTACACAAGAAATTGTTTTATAAAAAGTTACAACGCAGGGCTCTCCTGTTTACATCTGCCCCTTAATGCATTTGCTTATTCTGTAACTGCTGCCAGTCATGTCAGGAACTAAGGTGACAGAATTATTCCTGCATGTCAGCACAGCCTCCTATCATGGGAATTATAAAAAAACCAGGCACCAAAAGCTCTTCTCTCGCAGCTACATTTTGTTACTCTAGCAGCTGAGGGACCTTGAGCAAAAGGATTTCTTAATACCATAGCTCAGGGGTGCTTATTGCACTCCCACCTCTTTATTGACATGCAGAGAAACCCCCCACAAAACGAGAGCTTGTCTACTACCACTGACTGCAGCTGCCTGCCTTTAGCTGTTCCTATTCCCATTCCCCACACTGGCCAAAATACATAGTAAACAGCATGCCAAATACAAGCAGAAGCATTGTTCAAGTTTCAAGATTAACCTCAATGCTTTATCTTAGGCCAATTCCCTCAGCAGATTTTTTTCCCCATCTTCTCTAATTTCTTTCTGCAACTCTGAACACCCATCCATCATTTGCTCACTGAGCATAATTAGCCCTCGATTATCACCAGTTAGGTTTCCACCTGTCCCTTTGCACCTCCCTGAAGCAAATCATGGCAATACTGGCATGATCGACTGACACATTCAAGCCATCACCCCACCAGCAGGAAGCCAAGTCCTCTGGCTGTAAAGTCCACACTTTGCTCTCGGGTACTAAAATCTCAATGAGCATTTTAACACACAAGTAACCATCGTAAGTGGCTTGTGCCACATCCACTGAGAAAAAACAAGCCATTGCTAATTACTTTTGAAAATATACCACACACATGGTAAAAGCTACTAGCTTTCTCCTTGTTGGAAACCAACTCAGAAAACAACTGCATGGCCATTCTAAGCCTTGCAAACCTTTTGTAGCACTGCTTCCTTTCCTTCCTGCCTGGTCACATCAGTTTCTGTCCTAAAGGAAATCAACTATTTTTCCAGAACAGAAGCAGAACATGGTCCCCTGTGCTCAATTACAGATCAGCTTCTTACATTTCTCAACTGATAACTGATAAGAGTAAGCAACCCATTTGCTGTTGTCCAGTTTCCAAGGGTCAGCTATATACTTTCTATGCTCTTTCCTTGATAGGCAAGGGCACAGTTTCCTAGTTTGGGTCATTTAAGCTCTCTGCTTTTTTCTATTCCTTAGAAATTTCGCTCTCTTCCTTCTTCCATTTACAAGAAAGGATCCTAGAAACTGTTCTAGCCTGAACTGTGTCCTGGTAGAGAACATACAACATATCCGTGCTATTTACGTACTTGCCAAGCAAACAAAAGAACAAACCCTAAATTTTCAGCCAGGGAAATGGGTTTACTTCTAGCTAACAGAAAGCAACATCTTTCCAGCCTTTAGGTTTTGGAGACAGCCTTCACTAAATAAAAGAGAAGGGATTGTTATGAAAATAGCAATTGCTCTTGTTTTGTGTAAAAGTATACACCTCACGTTCTGAGCTATAAAATGTGCTGCATTACCCCCTGGCAAAGCTGTACTTACAGAGAAGATGAACAGAATGCACATCTGCATCAGGAAACTGTGTACATCACATTCATTTCACAATGAAGTCTTTTATTAATAATATCTTTATAACTCCCATAATTTCCCATATGTTCCAATCACAGTTGTGACAGCCCAAGAAAACCAAAGTTTCCTACACGATTCTCACTGATATGGCCTGCTGCTCAGTCTTATTGTTATTAGAATAATTTGCTCCCAAGTTCTGAAATGAACTCTGTGCCCAAGTAATTAAAGCTCTTAAAGTTTCTAGTCCTTTGTTTAAAGAATTCGTCCTTGTGCTCTCTATGCCCCATCAGCTACCTAATTAGCAGAGCCTTTGCGTGATTAAAAATTCTCACAGAGATTCTGCTGGATATTTGCCTCTCTTAATGAGTGTTTGTGGACAGCTGGGAGCGGGAGCTAGTTCCCTCCTCCCAGGACCTCCAATGAATTCTGCAGACCTCTGTCAGGGCCCAGGAGTGAAAGCTGTCATTTTAGTAATGTGGATGAAAATTGGTCAAAAGCACTGTGGTCCTTGAGGAATGAAAGGCCTTGAAATATAAATGAAGATGAATATTCATATTTGGTTCAATAAGTGCCAACTATTAATATACATGTCTGTCAGTAAGAAAAGTCAGAACTTATTCAATTGTGCCTGGCATAATTTGGCTCCTAATTCACAATTATCCTCCTATTCTTTGCACTACATTGCAGTTAATTTTTTCAGTTAAAAACTTGCAGGAAAATGAAAGCATTGAAACACAAAAGTATTCTTTCCTATCTTTCTTTCAAGAATCACCTGTGGCTTTTTCAGAGATGATTTTGACTATCTTGCTCTGATTTTTCATATCTTGTTCTCTTTCAATATCAGCTTTCAAAATAGCCCAATCATATACTTCTGGAAGCACACCAATTTTCTTCTGAAATTGTCATTAAATTCCCCATCCCCCCATACTTACTTTAGTTCCAACCCAATTCAAATTTCTTATCTGTGAGAATTTTTAGGGACCACTCAGTTTTTAAGGACTGCAAAATTAGATTCAAATATCAAAGTGTTTTTGTGTAGGGAGGTAGTTGTTTTCAGTTGTTTTTTTTTTTTTTTTTTTTTGTTTTTTTAAGCTTTGCTGGTAGTGTGATGGGTTTTGTTCATTCTTGCTTTGGTTTGGTTTTGGTTGTCTTTTTTTAAAGTAGGGTACATTTGGATAGGGGAGGAACAACCAAAGGCACCACAGAAAGTCATCCTGTTTTACCATCAGCAATAGACTGCTGATTTCTGAAATGGAAGACCAGGACTACAGAAAAATCTTGGTAGTATTCAATGCTAGATAACCCAGCTTCACGTGACAGTGATTTCTTATACAATGACATTTGAGAAATTACAGCTCAGTGACTTTCCTAATCAATATATTCTTATTTACCACTTTGCCCCAGAACCCATTTGCACTATAGCCAGCATACACGAGATACTGCTAAAATCACCCAGTTCTTGGAGAAAACACAGCAAAGTGGGATTTTTGTTTGGTTTATGAAGATGATCTGATAAATCTGAAACTTCTACATGAGGAGGAGATGCAAATGAATTGAAACGTATTTTGGATATCTGAACTAGAATCCACGGGAGATGGAGGGGGGAAGCACTGAGGAGAGCATTCATTTCTTTCACCACAGTGTTACAGATCACAAATCAAAAAAGAACCTGAAGATGAAACAACCACGGAACCTGCTACACCACCAAAAGGATACACAGAGGCCACAGGCTGATTTAATTCGGCTTTATGCTGGAAACCTAACAGGCCCAAATCCTGCAGAGACATGCTTTTCTAAATGACAGAGGAACATTTATTGTTTCAAATTTAACTTGGTCAGGTTCCTGCTGACTTATAATGAGAGTTCACCCGAGTAAGGCATAGGTAGGAATCAGTGAGACTGTAGCCTAAGGAAACAGCAGCTTGAGTGGAGGATGTGAAACACAAGGCTCGCTGTGGAATGAAACCTTGCATAAGAGAAGAAGAGGTCCTGAGCATTTAAACACAAGTAGCCAGATTCTTCTCTCATTTATAATAGTCCCAGTCCATTAACTTCAAGGTGGAATGTTTGTGAAGCCTGCAAGTTAAACAGCTTTCTCTTCAAAGCTTTCAGGTTAGAAAACTTTTCTTCCTAAGCATTCCTGTCCACATATCACAGAGCTTTTTTTTTCATTTGTGTCAATAGGAAATTATTATTCATTCTGCTTTTTATGTGTAGATTTGTTTCAGTAGAGAATGGTGATCAGCTGTTTTCACTTCCATTGAAAAATGGAAGTAGTAAGTTAGGACAGGTGTGGGTACACATTAGCAAGGCAATTAGGTTTGGAAATATTAATTTATCATTTGTAATAAGGTCATGGATTACAGATCTATATTCATGATACACCCATTATCTCAGAGGTTCCAGTTCAAAGGATCTAAAAGAAAGAGTGTTTTGTTTTGCATGTTTCCAGACCACCTGCCAAAAGCTAAACTTTTCTGGGATTGGAACTGAAAAGCCACGACTCCACTTCTGTGGCATGATATTCCAAACAGAAGCCATATGATGGACACTAGTCCAAAATTCAACTAGAGCGGACTGAAATATTGTGAGCATTTTAGGCTTATGATTAAAAAATGGCTACGGTTCCATGAAGCCCATGTTTTAAATGCACATGCCTGTCCATACTTGCACAGTGCTCATAACTCGCAAGCCCAGGCACATCATCAGGTCATTTTTCACAATCCTTTTTGAGTTTATTGGCTTTGCTGTGGATTTAATATCCAGTCTGTGTCAGAAGAAGGTGCCATTTGCATTGCTATCATTACTGGTCAGGATTTTATTTATTTTTTTTTACACCACAATGAAATGAATGCCATAATAATAATAGTAATAATAAGGGGAGAAAGTCAGTTTAGGATTTAACAGAAAAAAATATTTGCAAAGGTATCCATCCCCCTCATTTTCCGTGATTTCATGTAGCACGTTACCAGAAACTCATTGTAATTGCCATAGCAGAAGCCCAAAGGTCAATTAATTCTGTCTCATTTACAGAAATTAGCAGCATACAGGTGCCGTAGTAGACAGTTCACTAATCATGTATGCAACTACCAAATAATCTACCCCTTTATTTCCACAACTTACTGTGCACTTGTGCCCATATTATTTAAATATATATATATATCTACCTGTGATAATACAGAAATAAGTAGAGGAAAAGTAAATTAATCAGCTAATTAAAAGGCATGAAAGGAATGTAATGTTTTAATTCAATGCTTGGCAAAGGCTTCACTGAACAGGCAGAGTTGGCACCACAATGAAGGATGCTAACCACTGGCTTTACCAAACTGAGCAGATGCAAACTCCCAGGCCAGGAAACCTTGCTGAAGACAGCCATCTCCTGTCCCTGTGACATGGGCAATGGCTGCAGAAGCACCCCAGGTACATACTCAGTCCTAAACATGCACAAGAGTTTAGAATGATGAGTGTGCCAAGAGCAGGAAAGGAAAGTTGAAGACCGAAAGAATCAGCCACATGGGAAAGATTATGAAGGCATTTGGTTGCTCTGCACTTCTTCAGGTACTTGGTTACAGAAGAAACTATGAGATTCTAAAAAAGAATGGTGCTCATATTTAAAACACTTGCAAAGTGAAGATCATCCGTTCTGCATATTTAAAGTTAGTCTTTAGAAATCAGTCTGTTCATTTACCTCGCTTTTGAAGTCTTTTTTTGTTTTGTTTTGTAGAGGTACAATGAAAAAAAAAAATCAAGGAAAAAAGTGTTTGATATTTTTCTTAAGAGATTTTTTTTTTAAAACTACTCTGAACACAGCAGTATTAGGTTCAGAAATTGTATCATCAGCCACACGTGCTGCAGTAGATGAAAGTCTGGTCTCAAATCAGTCTGGATATCTTGGGGGGATCATTACAGGAAATCGCTACAGAAGAAATCTCTTAAGGAGGGATTTGAATTGAGACAAGGAGATCATTTGACACACAAAGCGTTGGGGGAACATGGGGACTGTGAGAATGAGAGCAAGGGAAGGATAAACAGGAGGTAGCCTTCTTTCAAATAATAAAACCATCACACGTAGGAAAGAGACTATCTGTGACTAGATACTGTCACAAAAATGCACTGAAATTGGCCATAACTGCAAAGTCAATAAGATGCTCTTAATCTTTCAATAAACAATTTATTTTTAAAAGTTATTTTGGAGCTATTGAAGCTCCTGGGGTGGGGAAGTAAATGCATTTTAAATGTGCTGTACAGTGTGCAGTATCACAGGCTTAAGTTTCATTTTATCAGATGTATGGTTTAGTCATTTGAACTCTGGATTAGAGGCCAAAATTCCTCCAACTCTTAACACTGACTCCTTTTCTGGCATTCAACAAATCATTTAAGGTTATATTCCAATAGCTCTTCTCATCCAGAAGGGTAGGTACTATGCAGGTTGAAGACAGGAAAGCAAAATTCACCATTCAAATCGCACTGCTTCTGTAACCAATGTAAAAATAATCAGTTTCTTGCCAGGTAGTTAACAGAATGAATTACTGTAGTTAACATTGGAAAGAGCTTTGGATTTGAGGGATACTAAATTGAGCTGGGAAAAAGTTCTAGCTAAAAGAAGGACTTTTCAAGCTTTAAGATAAAAGTTCTGAAGGAAGCAAGTGCAATAAAAATTGTTTTGTAAACACGTTACATATCTTCTTTGATTTCTCCTATCGTGTTCCCTACTTCATCAATATAGAATGACTACAAAGAGAAAGGAACAAAGAAATAATGGCAAAGCTATAAATATTTTCAGGTGTCAAATGCCCATAGTCATAGCATTAAAAAACAATTTTTCATTAAGCATTTGCTTTTAAGAATACTACAGAATACACCAGGCTCAAATAGTTGCTCAGACCAGAAATCGCTCAGAGAAGACAGCATTGCAAGTTCTCATTCACTGGCTTGATCCCAATTCTGCCACTTTAATGTCTCAGCAACAGCAAGGAGGGTTTGGGGAGGTCATTCTAGCAATTGACTCGTTCATCAATTATTACTAACCCTTCTCAAAGATACTACGACAGTTGCATATATTTTCATTACACAACCAGCTTAAAACAAATCTCACCGCCCAACTTGGAGGTAGCATTGCACTATGCAGAAACCTACATTAAAGATCCAGCATCAGTCTCTTGCTTCAGTGATGCCTTCAGTCTGATTTAATAGGGAACGCACACATCATTAGAAGATTTTATTCCTGCTTATTCCATTCTGTACTTATCCCTTCTGACAGGCCTCGTACAGGACTTTGTAAGGTATACAAAACCAGTATCAGTTCAAAATACATTTATCCAAGCAGGATACTTTAAGAAGAAAAAAGAAGATACATAGAGTCACGGGAGCATGAAGGTTGGAAAAGACCTTTAAGATCAAGTCTAACTGTTAAACCATTACCACCATGCCCACAAAACCACTAACCCCTCAGTGCCAAATCTACATGTTTCTTGGAATCTCCAGGGACAGTGACTCCACTTATTCCCTGGGCAGCCTGTTCCAATGCATCACCATTTTAATATCCAACATAATCAGGACTAGTACTATAAGCCACTTCCATGAGACAAGTGAGCTAACCTAGATTTGAATTCATTTGCCAGTAGCCAACTGTACTGTTAAAGCATATTCTACAACTATATGATTGAAAGCTGTGAAGTTAAGTCCTGTGCAGGTGCCAGAGCATTCCAAGATGTTAGGAAGTTTCTTCCCCAGGTGACAGAAGGACCACCACAGAACAGAAAAAACACCAACAAAGATGAACAGATTTGCAGTTTGTGAGGTTAAAATGCCAGAGGAAGGGTGGCTATTGAGAAAGTAAACTCAAGAAAATAGCTACTGCTGTAAAGTCAGTTAAAACTAGCAAATATACTCCTATGTATATACAAGATGTTCCTGGGGCAGGGGGGTGGAGGAATACAAAGGAAAAAAAAGATCTAAAGGCACAAATGAAACACATTAGCGAGCTTATCCTTCACAGCATACTTAGACTTCTTGGTAGCTTCAAATAGAGGCCAGGGTAAACCTGCAATCTATATCCTGAAATTAGACCCAAGACATTCCATTTATGTAGCAATTAAAAATAGAGGCCAAATCATAAATGTGCTCAGAGAGCAACCATCCAGCAACACAGCTCAGCTACCTCTGGAAATCTGCCCAGCTTGTTGCCTTGGCTGTAGTAATGCTGAAAGTACCAAAGATGGTCCTTGAATTTCAGCCTGGTTTCATAGCTTGCAGAAACAAGCTCAGGTACCAAGGGAATATTGTAAAAAGTAATGCTGGAAACAGTAGGGAAAGTTAACACACTAACACTCGTTGACATTACCAAGGGACTCTTCAAGTACTTCTTTATGTCTTGAATCACAGCTTCTGCCTTTAACCATGCAGAAAGCAGACAAATGGTGACCTAATTACTATGAATTCTTCCATAACTGCTCTGCTAGCGTTCCAAACCTTGGAAAGGAGACACTTTCTTATCCTACCTTTCCATTTGCTGCACTTGATGACCTCTGAAGTGTTCATTTCTGAAAAATGAGTATAATTTATTGTGGTGAGTAATATACTTTATTCTGGTGTTTAACAAATGCATTTTAACTTTATCAGCCTCCTTTCAGTCTAGAAAAGTTCTGTGGAAGACTTCCTTCCCCTCCTCCCCCACCCTGTATGGAAACCAAGCTCCTCTTCCATCCTCTAAGTTTAGAGTTCTCTATCTACAGCTATTGTATATACCAAAGAATATTTCCCAGCACAGCCCCATGCTTTTTTTTTTTTTTCTGACAGATCTCCAAAAGCCCAAAACAAGGAGCCAGACACAAAGTTATGTTTGACCTACAGTATTTCTATACTGCCATTTCCCAGTTTTGTGTTACTTGAGCACTGGTTACTTCTTCATACAGATTGAAGATTTAAATATTCCATTCCATCTTTCTCTATTCCCTGGGTATGGCAGATAACATCTCATTGTTTTGTTTTTCATTTAACAGATCTCTGAACAGACCTCATTTCATAGAATGAAGTAGAGAAAGTTCACTAACATTAAGGCAAACATTTAAATATTTAGCTATCGCAAAAAGCGTGGTTGATTCTCAAAGAAGTGAGGTCCAAATCCTTCCCAGTTCTTGCAGGACTGGAAAAGAATAAAAACTGTGCACAGCCAACTCTTTTCTTCTCCTTTTCTACACATGAAGCCAAGACAAAACAATCCTTGGTCAGATATCAACTAGCTTTAAAACTCTACACTAATCTCATTCTTCTGATATACGTTCTTGAATCAGAATCATTAAAGGTTGGCAGTGATCTCTAAGATCATCAAGTCCACCCATCAACCCGTGCCCACCATCCCCACAGAGCCATGTCCCCCAGATTTCAAACATAAAGCCAATTTGATGCTGACATATGAAATGTAGCTGAGACCATTCTCTGGCCTAGATCCACTGTCACAGAATTACCACATCTGTGTGATTATATTCCCTTGCTTTTGAAGGCAAGGTGGCTGGCTGAAGATCGCCTAACTGACATGTAGGATTGGGTTTTGTTACAGATGCTTTCTGAATTTCCCCAGAATTTCCATTCATAAGAAGTTCACCACAAATCTGGGATTTGTGGCTTGACCAAAGATTTTAATGTGGGTAGAGGAGAGAAGCAAAGAACAGCAGTTCAGGAAAGCATATTAAATAGCAATCAATAGCATGTCTCAAGTGGCAAAAGCTCCCAACTTTTCAACTACTATATTCAGGCTAGCAGTTCCTCAGAGACCTACACTACAATCATATAATATATTTACGTATATATATTAAACTTATTACTGTGCCTCTGAATATCTTTGCAATAAGAATTAGTTTAAGTGCCCTGTCCTCATTAACAACATGCTGTGAAAACGTGTATATAGCATGAGTAAGAAGGAAGCTGGACTTCTTTATTTATTTATTTTAAAAAGAGCAAGGTCACATCTCAGCAACTGAAAAGTAGCAGAGCTCCTTTCATCAAGTTTTTAACTAGAAAAATAGTATGCCCATTTCTTTGTAATACACCTCTGGGCTTTTTTATTATGACTTCATTTCCCCTTGTAATATTGGAACGTCTCTATAATTGTAAAAGTGTAATAGAATCTAATAGAATTTCATTTGGAACTCTGAATGGTCTATGCCATCTCTGCTCATTTTGAGTAAAATAATGATTTTTAATGTCCACACATGGCTTCCCATGACCTTATTCAATCTTTGGGTTGATCAGGAAATATATTGATTCAATTACATACTGATGACAAATGAACTAAAAGAAAGAGGAAAAAAAGGTCAGCATATATTTGAAAATGTAAATCTTAGCAATGTCTTTTGGGTTTGCCCAAAAAAAAAAAGTCATTTCAAAATGCCATTTGTGGCTAATAGTGTGGAGTTCCAGTTCCTATCTGTGAGCAGCAAAGAAATCATTAAAGTGTAAGGAGCGTACTCTCCTCTCTTTTTATCATTACAAAAATCCTCTTTCCTTTAGAGGTTTGCATGGAATGACCTCCTTTGGCTAAAAGACCTTTTCCCCCTCACTACAAAGAGAAGGCTTCAGTTCATAAATACATGACACGTTACACTTATTTTTCTTTTCTTCCTTTCTCTTCCTCCTCTTTTCCTTGTTTCCCTTGTAAAACAATTACCAGAGCAAACATTTCATCATCACCGCTTTATACCCCGCACTGTTTTTCAACATCATCACACCTTCATCCCCTCATCTTCCATCAGATATAAAATGCAAAATGGATTGGCGTGCAGCAGTGGAGTTATTTCCAGTTTAATAAACTGTAAGTGTCCATTTGTAGTGTTGCAGTACTTGATGGCATCTCATACTAAAACCCTTCTTAAGCTAGACTGTAACTTTACATCTGCTCTGCGAAGCTGGGCTCTGAACCTTGGAAACGAAACATTTAATTGCTATGAAGCCGTAAGACGTGAAAAGAAATAAAGAGCACTCCAGAGCTGAAGCAGTCACTGCATCGTTAGCTTATTTGGTAATGTGGATTTCACAAAGTAAGTACTGCATCCAAGGCTTTGGATTAGCTGTCTGGTCAGTATCATTAACTTTGAAGAGCAAACTATGGGTTTGCAAAAAAGCAACTGGCAGCTACCCACATTGACTTCCTTATTTTTCACCAAAAACTTTTCAACGTGAAAAGCCACTCTGCCCCTGGAGGATGCACTCTCTGGGTCCCCCCTACATCTGACAATAGCATTGCAGAGCATCAAGGCTTTTCGATATGGAAAATACACTCAATGGGAGTGGAGGGAGGATCACTGCCTATCTTTGTGTATTTTTGGGGAGAACTTGCAATAATTTTCATCCACTCCCAAGACAGTAGCAGAAAGCCATGCCCCTCATGCCTTCTGTGAGTCCCCTCCAATCAATCTCAAGCCTTTAGTGAAGGAGTGAATGGAACAGCAACACAGGGAACTGACCCATCATCTCATCCAGGGAGGTACTAGCCACACTATTTCTTTCTGCAGACAAATCTTGCTTTTTAAATTTCCAGATCTATCATCAGGATACACAGGAAGGCAAACAAAAAAAAAATTACAGCTCACCAGGATATGGGCAAAAAACTGCAACATCAGAAACAAGATTTTGTCCAAAGCAGTATATTTGTTAATGCAAATTTTTAGAAAACTATGCACACTGGAAAAGATCAATCAAACATTGATTTTGAAAAAGAAAACATGCACACGGAGAGAAGTGGCTGCTTTCTAGAGATTAGTGTTATAAAATAAATTTCAATGTGTCATAACAAGATTTCTCAGTAATTTTTTTTTTCCCCTCAAACTCAGTCCAGAACAAAAGCAGATACAGTTTCCAGGATCTAATCAGCTTTAGAACTGACTAGCACCACAGAACATAAAAATAAATTGATTTTTTTTAGTTTAAATCATTCCCCCCCCCCCCCCCCCCAGTTTTTACTCAAATACTTGAAGAAAGTCTTTACTCATTTAGAACAAAATTACCATGGCAAGGACATTTTGCTGTTATCATCCAGTGGAAAATGCAGTTCATTGACAATAATCTCTTGAAAATGCAAGCATGCAATAACACTTCTAATCTGCAGCATTTTTTCTTTGACTGGAACAATGTTGGAGGATTAGTTTGTTTACAGCGGAGTGCTGCTTTATGCTACTGGTGTTTGCAGGGCTGATTTTGGAGTAGCAGGGGCCCTACAGGCTTTTAGGACAAAATCAGTTTCCTGCGAAATGAACGTAAATTATTTTCTGCAAGTAGTAAGGATGGCACAATGCTTTAAAAAACAAACACACACACACACATGCACACACAAAACCCAAATGTATGCTTCAGTGACAGGTATTGAATAATGACAAAGTTCCATGAAAGCATAGAAAAATAAAATTAAAGACCAAACCTCAGACCTCCACGTCTGGTGAAATTCAGAGCAAGTCTATTCTTTCTGGGCTAGATAGTGAAATAAAATATGGCATACCATGCAACATCACCAAATATGATTGAATTCCTTCAGCTACGCAGCAGAACTAAGACACAGCATACTTCCATAAACTCTTTTTGTCTAATACTCTTTCATTTTTCAAAATATTTAAAATATTACAATAAATGAATAAAATATTACGTACTCCAGACACAATATTCTGCAAAATCTATAAAATTCAGATCATAAAAAAGCCATTCAAATCTAAATATTTTCAATATATTTAAATATTGAATATTTTATATTATTCACCACGATGCAACAAATAGCCAGTTCCACTGAAATCTAGCAGAATGTTGCACAGACAAACCAGACTTCTTCACAAGTCAGCTACCATAAAGAATTCTGTCTTGTCCTACTTCTCAGCAGACACTTAATGGCAAAGTGTGATACTGAAGTCTCATATTACCACGACCTCATTAATTTCACAAAACAGACTACAGAACATTTGCTAGCATACTCTAAAGTATTATTGTAAATTATTTAAACTAAACTACACTTGTCAAACAAATGACTAAATTACATTTTGTGCTGCAGAATCCTACATTTTTTCACTCTGGTCATGTTTCCCAGCTTGCTTATTGTCCAAACAAAATAAATGTGCCTGCTGGACTCTTTTTACACCTACCTACCTTGAGACCAATAGCCCTCATGCCTTGTTGCTCTGCAGTAGCCTCATATACCGCAAAGTTCAGGTGCAAACTGCATTAAAGCCCATGGGTTGTTTGGCTCAGCTGAGTCTTGCAGTTTGACCTATGGCAGAAGTCAGCTTTATGTGGTTAAGAAGGCCACATGAGTTCTCAGTAGCCAGCTCTGGATTCACCACTGGGAACAAGACAACTTCTTTGATGCAATACCAAAATCACTGGAGCTGCCAGCATCGTAGTTTCTAAAATATCTCCATAGCCAAACAACTCACTATTCACCATTGCCACATCCTTATTAAGTCATATTAAGTGCCAAAAAATATAAATATTTACGGTAAGCTCCAGTGGTCCTAACCTATCCTTTAATAACCTGATCATTCAGGTTAGGCACACGGAAACCCACACAAGGACTGCAGATGTATCTTAGTAATGAAGGGTGAATGAAAGAACTTGTTTGCTATGTCACTTGGGGTACGGACTGAAAATGTCTTAAATTAACATCATTTAGAAGAATTGAAGCTACAGGTTATTAAATATCAGCTTTGTGCCAGGAAAATTAAAGACACTAATTTATTTTTATAATGCTTTGAATTATTATATGGCATTTTTATTTCTTGATAACCTTTCAGAGTCTAACCCCATTTAATTTACATACATAGTTAGCAGCTCATTAACAGCTCATTAGAAACACCAGGAAAAACATGAGACAATAACAAATCCAGTGCAGCAGAGGGGACCAAAAATCTATTTGGGAAATTATACAGAAATTTCTGCTTCTAAATGATAAATCTATGGTGCTTTGCCAGTACCGGGCCTTCAGGGCTCACAATTATTACAGAAAAACAGTAAAAAATAACTCAATTTCTATAGCTGACTATTCTCATATTTATTCAGACAATACTAGAGGGCAATACACTGAAAGATGACCATGCAACACAGGGCAAGGAAGACACAACCAAAGTTAAACAGGTAGAGTGCTGCATTAGACATGACTGCAACCTGGTAGCTCACTGAGGATGATCACTAAAATTGAGCTTTTATGAAATGTTATTCCTTTTTAACTTTTAAATTATCTGCTCCGTTATCACAGAAGGCAAACATCCGTGATCTATTTTCAAGGAAGTCACAAGAATAGATGTACCATGTCAGACAGTAGCCTACATAGCCCAGCAAGCCATCTTCATCAGTAGAGATGAGCAGTTTCCTAAGACAGAAAAGACTGTTTCAAAAGTAATCATTTCATGAGTGCCCCTTGTGGCAAATAACAAGAGAACTCTTAGGTTTCTGCACTGCCAGTCTGTCGTGCTGAATAGTGACTAATGGACCTACCCTTCATGAAACTCTTTGACACAGAGACTCCATGTATATACTGCAAATAAGGATGCTGCTTTCATAAAGTACTATTAGATCTATGGAGGAGAGCACTTCCACCCTGACTTAGGAGAAACAAGTACTGCCACAGCACACAGGAAACACAGTGCATGCTGGAAGAGGAATACGGCAACCCAGCACAAATCTCAGCAATGATGTCAGATAAAATAGTGACACCCAAAGAGTTGGTTTAAGGACACCTAAAAGCATGCGGGCCACAGAGACCACCTGAGAAAATTTCCACATTAGAAGATGAAACTTACATATCCAACAGGGAGTGTCTTTTTCCACATACCATATGCTATCAGGTTCTCTGAACCTTCACAATTAACCTGCTAGTGTACTCTGGTAAAAATTGAGTATGTCTTACCTTTTTTGGACTGACCCCCCCAGAATTCCATGGATAAGGTAATCTAGGATAGACTTACTACAATGCCTTTCCCTTCCTTCACATTATTTCCAAATTTTCCACTTAAGTATATTTAAAGTTCAAAAATCTTTGTGCTTGCACTGCTTTTTCTCCGTTGGGTAACCAAAGTGTTTTCTTAAAACTTTGCTAGACAAATTTATCTTGTATTTCTTCCCCCACCTGCCTATCATCTCAGTAGCCTTTCCATTCTACCAGTCAGGCTGCTGCTTCTGTTCAGAAGGGCACTACTCACACTAATGCAAACTATTTCTAAAAACCCAGCCCATTGGGCTCACCTGTAGAATATGAGTGTGCTCCTACTTTACCAGAAAGCAACAGCACCAGGATATTTAGCTAACTAAAATGATTTATCACAATCACATCAGCGTAGCTGTGTGCATGTGTGTGATGTTGTGGTCACCTCGTTCTTCCTGGCTTTATCTGCGTTTTCCATCTTCTGGCACTCGGGCAGTACCGCCTGATCGGGCACACGGAGCTGCAGACAGCCCGCACGCAGCGCTCCGCGAACGGACACGGGCCGGGCTCGGGGTCCGCAGCCAGGCGGCGGGCGCAGGCCGGGGCGGTGCTGCCACCTGCTGCCCGCAGCACGGCGGTTCGGCCCGGCCCGGCTTAGCCCAGCACAGCCCGTGGCAGCGGCCGGGCCGCCGTCGAGCATCCAAGCCATAGCAGACCCCGACGGAGTAACCCGTAGAGCCCAGCGGGCTGCAGCTGAGCCCCTGTGCGGCGATTCGGTTGCGGTTAGGACAGCAGCAGAGCTATGGAAAGGGTTAATAAACCTTCGATGAGGTTACTCTGCAAATACTACTAGATAGTGTTAGCCGAACTAAGTTTCAAAGGAAAGCACCTACCCAACACACTTTCTAATCTTTAATCAGAGGACTAACTCCCCTCCAGAGTATTGACGAGCAGCCCTGGCTGCTAAACTCACACTATGAAATGCAGCTGCTCATTCGCTGATGAATTCTAATTTCAAATTAGAACTTTAAGAACTATACAGACATTTAAAATGATTGCAGTTCTGAGCTTAAATGAACAACGAAACTTTTCAGGATAACAGGAGGGTGTTTTTTTGTTGTTGTTGTTGTATTTTTTTTTAATGGTAGGGTCATTTCCTTTCTAGCAAGAGAGAACACATTAAGGCAGAAGACAGCCACCTCTCCGTGAATTTTCCCACTACCATCACAATTAAGAAGGTGTTTCTAACAAATTTGTGTAATTAAGCAGCATCTAAACCAAGCTGTAAACACGGGAAAGTGAAGTTTGAATAAAAGCTATGCTGTTATTTAACCAGCTACAACTCTACTGCTCAACATTTACCCACTTCAAATCCTCCTCTTCTACATATTAAGATGTATCTCATCCTATAAACCTAATATTATCTAACTGCTTAATATCAACCTTCCAGTGCATCGTATCTAAGGCCTTTAAGACATGCCTACATCTTTTTTACTCTAGTCCATCAAACGATCAAATATTTTAAAAACCATTTGAATCAATCACAACAACTCCACTTCTACTTTACACTGATGCTGTTTCTTTACAGCAGAAAAAAAAAGAGCCGTTTCTGCAGCCCCCATATGAAAGAGTCATGCAAATGAAATTAGGCCTGTGTTGTAGCATAGAATGAAAATCTGTGATAAAAGGAAAGGAAGTGAATTAATTGAGAAGTGCATGCTCTGATGTAAGAGAACAGAGTGTGGAGATCCTGCAGCTTTGCACAGCAGAAATGATGAGCACTTGGAACTCTTTAGGATGCCTCTGCATGCAGCAGTTCACTGCAGCACACCCTTCATAAACATCCATAACCAAAACACACAGTACTGTGGGGCAAATATAACTCCTGATATGGAAGTTTTCCTCTATGGTTTTGCATAGCCAACTTCATCTATGCACTTAAATACACACTTGAAATTCTCGGATGCTTCTGCACTTCACATTATGTTAGCCAAGAAAACAAAGGCTGGAATCCACTTATTCCATCAGCCTATGCGTTTCCTTCAAGCAGAGCAACTGCTGTGGTTTTAGCATTTAATTCAAGAATCAAAGTGAAGCACCCTCCCACATACCAAGCAAAAGATTCCTGACGCCTTGAAACATTACATCAGAGGGAAGGCTAAAGTAGCCATCATTCTTTCTCTGGATCACAATGACTCTGGACCATTACATTGCAGCGCTTTCCTAGATTTACACCAACTCAAAATCATGGTTCAACTCAAAGCAGAAAGGAAAACAAGCTGGTGACATTGAACTATACTTCCAAAATTACACTGTACTCAAGTAGTCAGAGGGTGCCTGTTCTCTAAATTTGGGATCATTTCTACTGCATATCATCTTAAGTACAAGGTGAGAACAAAAGAAAATGCAAGAGTGACTTCCGACAGAGTGCTGAGGAGAATCCTTTGATCTGGGCCAGGGAAAGAGTCACACTCACTGTTTGCCCAGCAGAAGTCATGCTGGGTGACTGCATTCCCTGCACAAAACATGCCATGGCTATCGCTCACTGCTATCCAACAAAAAGCAGCTAAAATCATGTCGTGCCACAGGAGAAAATGCAGAGCATAAGTGGCTAGAATCCTGAGGAATAGAGAGATTTATCACAACAGAGATAAGAAAGGACTAAACTAGTCACACAGGCATGAGATCATCATAATTTTGATCTTCTATGCAAAAGCATTTGAGAATATGAAGTATGCAGATGTCAGTGCTTGATCTTAAAAGGGAAGCTTTTATTTTCCATTGATCTAAGGTGCACAGAAGAATAAGATGCATAACGGGGGGATCAGATACCTACTGAATTCGGTCCTCGTTCCCCGTAGCATATTTGTTAAGAGATTTCTTTTTATTACTTTTTAATTCATTATTGTAAGTGTAATCTCAGTCAAGTCAAATCACTTCATTAATTAAAGGGGATTGAAAAGGTCCTTAGCTACTGGATTCCACAAAGGCCCAGAAGCTCAGGCCTGTTTAGAGGAGGTCGTATTTCATTTGCTGCCGATGTCAAACCAGTACCCGTCAGGCCTCTGCCAGGCCCCAGAGACAAGCCAATCAATGTCTGCTCACTAAAGCCCCTCGCATGAATCCATTTAAGCGATGTGGATGCTTCCTGTCGAAAAAAGAAATGGTCTCTTGGTATCTCTGATAGAAATTAGCCATGAATTAAAAGAGAAGCACAGTTGTTTTGGAAGAAAGCCAGAACCAGAATTAATAGGCCATCTGAGCCTCTTGAGTGTTGAATCCCATTTGTTAGCAATTCTTTATGAAAGGCTTCCCCTCCCTCCACCAGCTCTGACCAAACCCTGTACACTGTCTCCTGAAACTCAAATCATTCAGTTATGTTTTAACCAGCTGAAAAAAAAAGATTATGAAAAATACCATCTTTACTACACATAGCTTTAGAAACTTGTTTGATATTCGTATGGCAAAAAGCCATTTGCCCTTCATTTCTTCTAAAATACACATTTCCTCATGACTCACCATCTCCCCAGACTTGCATGCAGCAGGACCACTGTTACAGATGGATTTGCACCAGACATGAGTTTGGCTCAATATAATTCAGTAATTTTGGCAGAATCTTGTGAAGGTTTTCACTATACATTTAATTACTGTTATCCTGTGTGGATGGAATAATCTATCTTGTTGCCAATCCTCCAAGCCTCAGAAGTTTTTCCATATGAATTTAGTAGCAGTGAAATTAGAGAGCTTTTAAAGGTCTTGACTTAAAATGCTCTCGACTCCCAGTTTTTACGATCAACAATTTAGTTCAAATCTAAGTTACCAAAGTTAGGTTAATTTTCCTGTTGTCTAAGCATAGGAATTATTTTTCCAAAATGATAGTTTCAAGTTCTGTGTGCCTAAATAGAAAAAAACACATCAGGTTTTATAGAGAACTAAATATTCAGTTCTTAGACTTCTGAGGTAGCACATCACAAAAATCCTACCACTAACATCTGTTCTTCTCAGTACTTAAGTGAAGCTGTATGATCTAGAAGCTCCAGTGATGGATCTCATTACCCAAACACATGAAAAAAATAAAACCACCTTATCTCTGCCCTCGTTAGCTTTTTTCTCTTGCTACAGCCATCTGAGGTAGCATATTGCTACTTCAGACTAACATTTATCATGGTCTGCTTTTTTAGTTCTATTCGTATAATCCCTGGAACAGTAAAAAGTTAATCTAGGTTGATGCTTTGCATGCTCAGGCTATGCAAGTAAATAATTATTAATAATTTTTTCAGCATAGACTCAGGAATTTGATTAGTTTTAGAATCACTAGCCAGTTCAAGTGATCTCACTTGGAGAGAACGAACACTTGGAGCAATAAATGTTTTTCTTAAATTACTCGTTCAGAATGTTGATTTTTGTTATAGGGAAGGTTAAACCTGACCTTAATTGGCTTCACTCCTGTAGACAAGGAAGCAGGTTTACTGCTTATTCTGTCTTGCAGACTCATGCATCTCAAGAACTTACAGGACAGAAGACATCACTTGTATAATTTAATTTTTAACATGACTGGGAAGATTGCCTCTGCTCAAAGAAACCAGAAAAGTCAAAATGATTATTTGGCTATTTCACAACTTGTTCTCATTTTCAAATATATATTTTTTAATTACTGAAGAACAAATAGCAGAATTATATCAAACGTCTCTGCCATCTTAATTCCATCTAATTGCAGTATTGTTTCACCATTTAGGAAGTCTTAGCAAAAGTACCCCACACTCTAGAACACATAGAAGAATCTTGTAACAACCAGTCTGCCAGGCATCAGATCTAATTCACTTTTACTTGATTTGCATTGCCTGACTTAGTTAACAACTAAAAGATACCCATTTCTAAACAGTTCACCATATAAATGCTCCTCTTCCCCTATTTCTGAAGGAGACTGTGCTATTTAATCATCTGTGATCTGTTCTTTTGTTTAGTTCTTAACGTGTTACAAAAAGAAATGAACATGACAATTTACAAAGGAAAGTTTGTCTCCCATTATTCTTCTTCTTAAGCTATTTCAAACCACATTAAATATGACAGTTGAAAAAGGCTGTGGACACAACCCCATTGAAAAGTTCAAAAATAAGTCACCATTTTAAAGCACCACTTCCTAGTGTACATGGATCATCACCAAGACAACTGCTCAACACAGCTTCAGCTAGTGAAATAGTAACAGGTCCTTCACTGATAACAATCAAGTTTCTTCCTGGAGAAGTTCATGCCCTACACCTGTGGGTTTTTAGGAGACATTTGGATAATGCTCTTAATGGTATATTTTAACTTTAGGTCAGCCCTGAAGTAGTCTGTAAGTTGGACTCCATTATCTTTGTAGACCTCTTCCAAATAAAACTACTCTATTCTATTCACGTCCAAAGTGGAAAACAAGGACAGTTGGAAAGTAAAGTTTGACCTAACTTCATTTTTTGCACATATCAAATATAACCAAACCACAAACATTTCTCTCAAGTCACTGAAGTCAAAGATTTACTCTGCAAAGATGCACTGACTACTCTTACTCTGAGGAGAAACAACTGGGCCAGACATTTTTAATAATCGGGTTGACAGGTTAGATAATAAACATTGGTGGGCAGAGGAAAATACCACAGCAACAGGATCCCCACCAAATACTGCACCAGCTTGGTCAAATGCCATTTCTCATCCACACCGAGAAGAGGAAAAAAGGAAAAAATGCAGTCGGTACAGCCATAGCAGTACTGCCAAACAGGCCCAAGGAGGTCTTAAAATGGATAGATGGAAGAACAGACACAGCTGGATTGAAGTGGTTTAATCATTTCCCAGAGCTCATCCAGAGGCCAATAAAGGAACCTGAAGCAAAACATGGGAAACAGCAAAGGCTTCAAGAACATTTTTCCAAAATAAGGCTGATGAACGAGAAAGGAGAAAAAGATTTGGCTGGTTACAATGTTATAAGTAAGCCAGAATTCAGATCAGCTTTTAGGAAATCCAGATCCCAGCTGTCTTGCATGTTTGTCTGCATCACAGCACCTGATGGCCTTTATCCACACAGCTCAATGAGACAGTGGCACACTGAGTACGCATAAACAATCTCTATAAAACACCTTGTTTTGGACAGCTGCTTTGGTTTGCTCCTGCAAACCCTGTTCCAGGTCACAAGGAATGGTCCATTCTGTCTGCTGAATGTACACAGCACTGGCTTCTGCACTGTAAGCACCATGTTCCAGCCCAACAGCTCTCCATAGGTTGCAAAATACTGAAAATTCATACTTGCCTAGTACAGTTGGTCAGCTTTCTCTTTTAGTTTATCTTACAGTCTCAAGCTAATTCTTTTCAAAGAACTATTTTTGGGTTTGCTGTTCTCTCTCTCCCCTGAAGAGAATTCAGTGGGATTAATTGATCTGAAGAGGTGGTGATGCTATTAATATGGCTGCTACTTCCAGTGTGGCTCTGAAAATGGCATGGATTGTTGTTGCAGAAATGAATGTGAACCAAGAAACATTGTCTTAAAGACAACAAGAATACCAACGTGACTTAGAAGTCAAACTTCATGTTCTGCCTTTCAGAAGTGTTCACAGAAAGCACACTTAGATAAGAAACCAGATACTTACTACATGCTTCTACACTAAAGGTAAAGCAGGATGCATGTCAGAAACAAATGTCACTTGTAAATAGTTGCATACATTACAGAAAATAAAGATACTTCATGACACAAGCCAGCAGAAACAGCAGTGTGCCATCATCCAGATATAATCCTTTGGAAGGTAAGTAGCATACAAGATTCACATAGCAAGTCACTGAGATGGAGTATTTAAAGTATTTTGATTTTAAGCCACTATTAATTTCAGCCAAATACAAAGCAAACCAGAAAGCAATGAGGCTAAGCCAATGAACAGACCGAAGTAAACTCCTGAAGTCTGTAAATACTCCTCAGATATCAGTTTTGTGTCTTTTGTAGGTACAAAGGACAGAAATACTATGTGTCATCTTTTCCAGAAGTAGAATTCAGGTAGATATCAATCAGCCTCAACTTCCTTAGCTATATCAAAGGCATCCTCAGAAAAGGCTTTTGTACTTTCCCTTCTAACAAAGTTGAAACATTAGAGCCCTCAGCTGGATCCCATCTTTCCTGACAATTTATGTTGTGCTGAGGACAAAGCAGAAAAGTCTCTCAAGCAAATGGATTTTTGCATATGTACTTCAGAGACTGTAAATTGTGCTATTAGTTAGATCTGTCTTACACTATAAGTGCAGACACGACTTCAGAATTTTTATTAACATCAGGCTAGGCTATAGTATAAGAGCAAACATTACAGATACAGCTGTATGCTAGTTCAGCAAGGGACCTTTATTAACACACTGGGAAGTCATAAAATTAATGCATTCTATCTGCAGTAAGCAGCACAATACTTGCCCTATCTCCAGACAAGCAGTTCTGGAAGCAGGGATTCAAAGAAAGTTTCCAAACACTTTTATCCTGTGCATCAAGTAGATCATGTGCCATACAAATTTCTCCTGTGGTTTTTAAGTACTCTTGTCTTTAAGGACTCTCCAGTATGCGATGAGCCCTGTGTGTTTGTTAGGGCACCAGTAATGTCTTCATGATTGTTTTCATGAAAATTTTATTAACTTAATATTCTGAAACCACTGTGCCTCTAACTAACTACTTAATCCAGACGTTGTCAGCAGGAGATGAGGAATGAGAAGACATACATAGAAAAGGCCATATCTACAAGGTAAAAAAATCACAGGGATTACTTCTCGGAGAAGCAGGTGTGACAGCCATCCTTATCCTACTAACTGGCTTCCTGAACTTCTTAGCTTAACGTCTTGAAAAGGCGTGGAACATATCTTGGCATCTTGCTGCTGATTGGGATTTAACACATTGACTTCAGAGTAAATCAGCCCTACTAGAATACTTAGAATTTCATCAGCTGCAAACAAGAGATTAATTCTTCAGAGGGAGAGTCTATTTGCTACTCCAGGTAGCATAGTAAATGCAAGGTCAGATGAAGTTATACCCTAGCGAGACTTCTCAGATTTCCTTTGAATGTCTCTTCTCTGTGTAAATGAAAATTTATGCTATCCTGTGATAAGAAGAAAACTACTACAAAATAAACAAAAACCCAGCACCCCACCTATGTTATGGTTATTATATAAGAAGAAAATCTTGCACCATGCAGCATTTATAAGCCAGTTTAAGAGCTTTCTCTACTTCCAAGGTAGTTAAACAGGCGTTTGTGTACATATGAAGTGTGAGACCTTTGTTAATAAGGAATTAAGGTCCATGGCAGTCGAAGTCTAACATTCACTATTGCTTTGGGCACTTTTACCACTGGTGCCAGGCTCAAGACTCAGTTTAGCAAGGCACCAGGCACATACAAAAGCTCTATTCCATCCCTGTTCAGCAAAGCACTTACACTAGCTCTTTCCATCTCTTCAGAGTGCCAAAACTGCAAATGTTTCCTGTTCAGGTGCCAAAAACGCTAACTTCCCCACATCATCACCTAAGATGCTGTTCAGGTTCATTGGGAAACCAAAATAGTTCCAATGAACAGCTAAAAAGCAATTTTTCTTCTCATTAGGTTCCTTCCCCCCCTCCTCCTTCTCCTTATGTTTCTTTGTTTCTTTCTCCTTCATGCTATAGCAAACTTTGGCAGCAGTGCAGAATGCTGATGAGACACACACTTACTGGGTGAGATCCCAACAGCTTTTTTTTTGGCCAATACCTGGCACAGCCTGCCTTCTCTTTGAGAACTAATGGAGTTTGCTTATTAGGCTGCCTTGAAAAATTTTAGTGCTTCATTATGGTTCTCTGAAAAGCTTGCAAGTTTTACAAAACTACCACATTAACAAAGTCTAGCAACCCCTTAAGCATTCTTAGCATTAAGGCACCAAGCTGGCCTTTCTTTTGAGAATACAAAAACTTCAACAAAAGTATTTTTATCGCCTCTAAAAGAATAAAAAAGGATAATCACTGGATATATGAAGCACTTGCTCGTTCACTTTATTGCCGTTCTCTTTTTAAAAACCATTGGCAAGTGTAAAGTTACCACAAAAGGCAATTATATAGTCTTCGTGATGTAGCATTACCAACATCTCTCAATCCTGACTTGTCACAGCCCTTTGACTGCCCTAAATAAGGCCTGTCACTCATCGCCTGCAGCCCACAGTGAAATGATAACCATTAGCATCCAAACTGAAGCCTTAAGAGTATTTGGCAGAAGCAATTTGTCCGGTCTCTAATTGTAGAAGAATAAGTCCAAAACATTTGTGGCTTTCTTCAGTCTGAAGATTTACAAATCACTATTCCAAACCCGCTCCTGCTATTTCTGAACACCAAGACTCAAGGTAACCAACTTTCTTCCAACACACCTAAATAGATGGTTCAAGAATTGACTTCAATGTTAGCAATGATTGCACTTTTTTTATGCTGCCCAGCATCCAAGTCTTATTGAAAGAAGAAAATTCAGAACTGCTAGTAAGTAAGGTTTTCTAAAGCTACCATTTACTACAGGAAGTTGAAGGTTGGGATGTGGAAAAACAGGTAGATCCTCTCTAACTTTTTCTGAACTTTAAACATGATTTCAGAAAGAAAAATAACTCAAAAACAATTTGAAGGTGGCTTACAGAGACAGAATTTAGATTGCATTTTGCACATCTAGAACAAGGTTTCTAACCATTTCTTGATATCTCATTTGATTTTTTGGCATCTAAAGCAAGTCCCAGATTACTCCTGTCATGGAAAGGGTTCTTAGGGCTGTGAACTTGGATCTGGTTGCTTTCACTATTTTGCTGTTAACCTAATAAAACACAGTGGTCTAACAAAGGGAACCATCAGCAGGAGAATGTGCTTCATCCTCCAGTCACCTCATTTTGTAAAGTTTAGTTAGGAACTGTATCAGAGCCATTTTTGATTAAACAAGTCTAAAAAGATCTTCTCTTTACCTTGAAAATGATACGGTCAGGAATTAAACTGAGCTGAAAGGTTTGAATTTCATTATAGCTTTAAAGTTTGGTGCTTTTTTTTTCTTCCAGACATAACTAGCAGCCTTTGTTCTACACATCAATACAGTAATTTGCATAAAGTATTGATTAGAAGTCATTATAATCACAAAATGTTAATTACACCAATTAATTTCCAATCTGTTTGTACCTTAAGCCTGTTTGCCTTCAGCACAGAAGGTTAAAGCAAGAATGAATCAGTCTTGGCCTTCTATCTGGGGACAACTTTTTATACGCTGAAGACTTTTATCCTGTAAATAGCAAATTCCCTGCATGACCTTTCTTTAATTTATCTCCATACCATTTTCAAGTATTATACATGGCCACCAAACCTCTGGTCTTCTCTCCACCAAGCAGCTTCTTACAGTCATAATTAGTTTGTGGTTTTGTAGATAATGGAATACATTAAGATGTTCTAATGCATACCAGCTACCAAGTGGAAAAAGCATTTCTATAAGTCAGGTAATAATTCAATGCACTGATCACCTTTGAAAAAAAAAATCAGAACCTGCAGCATTACTCATCTGATCACATCCCCTATTCCCCTTCTGCAGAAAGTTTCATTTAATCCATTGGTAGATATACATCTGTTCCTGCAACACCATAGGTTCTGCTCCTAAAGATGGCCCTGTCATATTTGCTCTGAATACTTCAACACAACCCCATCCCATACTTACATTCTATTAAGGGTGCTAGCAGCCCTCTTACTAGCCAGGAAAGGCACAATAGCTGTCACACAGGCACAGACAGTGAGTCCACTTTCCTATCTCTTTTCTTGAGTCAGTTGATTATCCTTTTACAAAACATTTCTTGGAACAAAATACCAGGCCAGCCATATTTAAGAAAACATTATAAGGCTCTGCTTAAGGGGATATTATCAACTCAAATGAAACAATAAGCTGATGGAAACTTGCATTTGATCCTGAACCCTGAAGTGCTTGTTTTGGAATGGTGATATCTCCAGGTCTTTAAAGACTTCTCTACTACTTGAATGAGAAATCACTTCAACGTGATGTGGAAGCTGTCTGTGAGCCCTGTTATCAAATGCTCACAGAGATCAGCTCATGAAGGATAACTTCCCTGTATCAGGACTGCAGAATTCAGAATACAAAACTTTTCTGTTCCACTGAACAGATCATTTCTTCACCAGTATGACATAGAATTTAATCAACTGCATGCAGCATATCCACTGTCTTAGCAAGACTCATTAGTAATCCCTCAACACAGTTTCACATTTATCTCAGACATTAATTAGATGTCTGTACAGGTAACTCTCCTCTGTTAGCCCATATGAGAAGCTGCAAAATTCAGGGAAAAACACTAAAATGAAAGACAACCACTGAAGCTGTTTTAAGACAGGGAAATATACAGCTTACCTGAAGTCAAGCTGAGCTCCTCTGACTTGCTAGGTGTTGTTCAAATAAGGAAAACACATAAGTCACAGTCCTGGATCTTTATATACCTTTCTGAGGTTATCAGAGCATTGTAATATTAACTCTACTGAGAAATAGTTTCGACTTTGCACTTGCATAACTCAGCAAAGTCATAGATGGAACACCTGTCAAAGTCAGCGCATAACAAAATAGATGTAAGGGCTCATGCAACAAAGAAAGATTTCGAATGAAACAGGAAAAGCATCACAAGAACATGCACTAGCTAATACAGTTGCTTCAACAGGAAAACTGTTTCTAGAGGTTTCAAGTTCAAAGAAGATTTTTAAAACCCTAGAAACAGATTAAAATGTGTTGTATAAAATGACAGGGTTCTGCACTAAATATTGGAAAGCTGGCTCACCTAAGCTAAAAAGGATTTCCAAGTAAAATAAATTACAGCAAGCCTCTCACAGTAAAAAGCAATAAAAAAAATAATAATTAAAAAAAAATGAAAAGGAAATTAAGATTTCCTTACAGTTCAGCTTTAGACCACTGCATTTTAACAGGCAAAAAGCTAGGGGTGTATCTTTTTAAAATAGCATAAAAATCTCCCTCAGCCCCCTGCATTATGGTTACAGGCATAAGGTGATAATGAAAAGATGATTAAAAGAACACACCCATCTTTCTCCATCCCTTTGGAAGGGATTTCATGGCTTAAAAAACACAGCTGGATAAAATCAAGTGCATAAACACTTGTACTTGCATCTCTGCCTCCCGTCCCCCCAGCACCATTTCTTTAAAGATGAAATCTGGGTTTCAAGAAAGGAAAAACAATTGAACGCAGGCCTAAACCTTAGGCTCTGTTAAGTACTCTCTACCCCCTTTCACATTTCTTTCAAGAGAAGAACGATGGTAGCAGCTGGTAAGAACCTCACAGCCAGAAATCCAGTGGAACTGGGGCACCAGAAGAGTAGTGAGAACTCTATCAAAATGCATGCCCTCTGGCCTTTTACATATTCCTGGGGGCTAGAAGACTTGGATAAGAATGAAACACACACCAAAGGGTTCTGTGTGGTTACATTCCCTTGTTTCTGTGAGAGGAGATGATCCACATGAGAAGCACCCAAAACATCAGACTGCTGATGTCTTCCCCACACAGAGAATCTCGACCATCCATCAAAGAATTATCAAAGACAGGTTTATGAACAAGTCAGACTACAGACCTAGTATCATTTATGAGTTAGGGAAGACATATGGATATTTCATGCATGTCAGACAAAAAGAGCATACGATTTCCTGTCATGATCATTTATGAGGTCCTGACCTCAATGTAACCACTCTTTACAGTGCCTGTGACTTGTTTTCTTTGGTGATTTCTGTGAATTAGCTTTTCTGCTTAGCTGTGTTAACTAATTTTTATAATATATAAAAGCCTTTTCACGAATTAACAGAACAACTGTGCTTTTTACCTTTTTTTTTTTTCCTTCTCCCTGCGTATTGATACAATTTCATAGTGAAGACAACTTTACATAAACTATTTTCCACTCCACTGAATATTATGCCGTTGTACATGAATATATTTCTTGGTCAATGTTAAGGCAAAATATTGCTGTAAATGCTGTATTTTCATAAACGCTATTCTTTGACGATTCATTCTATGCACAGTATCAAAACCAAGTGTTACTGGTGGACTTGTATTAAGCTGCCAGCATAATTTCTTCTGTTGTCCCCAGGGTTTCCACTTGCGAGTCAAAGGGAAAAAGAGATCACTAGCTAGTCCGTATTTCAAGGCAATGAATTGATCAGCATTGAGGGAGAAGCTTTAGTGATTTGAAAAACTCCAGTCAGTAACACAGTAACAGAAGAAGGAAACTTGAAACTTAGAAGTAGAAAGTCAGAAGGTGGGAGCCAAAACGAAAAAAACAAAAAAGCCACTTAAATAGCACCAGGACAGAATGGCAAAAACCAGAGCAAACAAATGAAAATTCAGAGCCAGCTATGGATGTGGGTAAGTTAAGCAGTGATAAGTGAATGCTAACTCCAGCAAAAACATTGCAACTGCAAGTTTCTGATAGCACATGAGAAATCCATATGATTGTGATTCTGACAATGCAAAAGGTGACAGACAGCATGACTTTTGCAAATTCAGACTCCTTTTAAGTATCATTTGGCTCACTTTGGGATATACATTTTGTTCCCTTTTGCATTAGCTTAAATCTAAATTTTGAGTAAGTGACTCCAGGGTTATACTCTTCTAAAGGAGACTAAAGATCAGTGCTGCCCAGACTTGTTTCTGGAAAAGACCCAAGAATACTAGCAATAGATACATGTTTTATTCTAGCTCTTTGTGTTGGGAGCAATTAAACAAAGTGCAGATGCACTTTGCAGATGCAGTGACTTTGATTCCTCATTAACATATCTACACCCATTTTTTTTTTCCCTTGGCTTTTAAAATTTTTTGATTACTGACATATTTTTGTCTGAATACATCAATTTTGTACCTGCCTAGTTACATACCATATAAGTACACCTTCTAGACATTGTGAGTCACCTTAGCCTTTTTAGGGTTTCGGAAACATCACGTAAGATTTTATCCATTTTTATAAAGATATCCATTATTTCAAAGACTGAATTTCTGAGATGTAGGTTTTGTCACTTTCTGGAAATAACAAAGCCATAAAACCGTTTCTTAAGCTATGCTCTAATTGTTCTGAGTCACTGCCAAATGTGAGATAGCAAAGAACACACTTATTGCCTTCATCTAACCTGTATATCATCTAATAAAGTCATGCAAAGTAAGGATAAGTTCAGAGGCAGTCCTGTCCAACTTCCTATTTACCCACCAAGATAGTCTGTCACCTTTTAACAGCAGTGCCAAAGCGGTTCTCTTAACACAACACCATAGCAGGAGCAAAAACTCTAGAAAGAGATGTTGGTGAATTCCTGTTCCGTTTTCCTTGAAATATATACCTACTAATCTCATTCAGAACAAAAAGGGTGTAAGACAGTGGTTTTTGTGGGAGAGTTCTGGAACAAAACCTTGTATCAGAGACCACAAAGACACTAGATTCTCGCATATTGAAGTCTAATCATCCACGCCAAAACATGGAGTAAATAGCAAGGAATTCAGATTTTCAGCTGCTTTTATCCTGTGAAATTCAATGCTTTGTGTGAAGCAAGTGAAAATGTGGCCCTGTGTGAGGCTTTAACCTAGAGAATATAGGCAGGGAAGAGATGAAGTTGCCACAGAGTTGTCCGAATACATTTGATCACACCTGTTCTTGAACATATAATCTTCTGTGTTTTATTCTAGAAGCTGATCACTGCAGAAAGCACATGGCCTATCAGAAAAGGGTCTTTAGCCACCATCTTGAAAAAGACTTTCAAGACATGGGTTACAGGAGACAAGCGAGTCTAATTACAGACATGAGACTTCAGAAGAACCAATAGAACATATTACTAAAGCCTCCTATACGCAGCAAGTCTGGGACATAGCTTTGTTTTTCAGTAGCGAAGCTCCACCTCACAAAAAAAAAAACCACCAAAAAGTGAAAAGAAACACATTCACATGAAGTATTTATTTCAGCTTCAGAAGACCAACCAGGAAATCCCAGGAAGGGATGCAACTTAGAGGTCTGCCTATTGAGGCTAAGTCAATTTGCATAGAATTACCTATAATGCTATTATTTTATTTCTTAGCGATATTTGATTTATTCATTTATGAAGCAGACAGTAGCTCTGAGGTGTTTGCTGACATGAAGTTCAATTTGAAATTTCCCCTATGGTGCTGCAAGGAAACCTGTATGGCTACTGCATGGACTTGAGATGGAAGGGACATTGAATCATTAGCAGTAACTGCACACCAGATAGGTAGTTCCTGGCACAGAGGCAATGTATCATCATCCTGACTTAGTGCATTGCAAATTTCAGCTTTTACAGTTTAAGGTCTCCATCATCTCAGTTCATATTATCTAGTGCCGAAATCTTCACATCCAATTAATGTTGGAGCTGCAGAGCACCTGAACAACCTGCATGCCAAGTGAACATATTTTTATGTCACTTTTAAAGCTATTATTCTCGGAACACTGTAGTGATGTGCAGGGTTTAGGTTTCCTGCCATGGAGAACAAATTGTGACTAGGACTTTGGAGTCAACGTCAGTTATCAGCTGAGCATGAATCCTAAATACAATGACACTGCCAACAAGCTAATCTGCTCCAAAGTGCTTAAAGAAAGTGAATATCAACACGGAATAAAGAATTTCTGTTAGTTTTGCTTTAGGGTGATTAGTATTGGAATACAGTTTCATTTTAATAACCACAGTCAAGAAAGGCTATTAATAAATTACAGATGAGAAAAGCCTTAAGAATAATGAAAAATTGGAGGATACGTATTTTTTAAGAATCACTTGTGCAGCTGAACCTGGGGATTTAAGCAAGAGGATGTTAAGATGTAAACTACGATTGCAGCCTGCGAGGACATAAAAGGGGAACAAAGTCTGATAACAGATGTCTTCAAAGGCAAAAGAAGAAGTCCAAGTGTCTGGTAGCTAAAAAACAAACATGTGTAGTGTATAATCAACGAACATACAGATGTTATAATTATGAAATATACCAGAGAGTTCGGCTAAGCAGTTATACTAAAACAGAAAAGATAGAGTGCTTACCTGTATCCTGGGCTCACTATAAAACTCCAAAGGAGGGATCTCCAGAGAAAACCTTACCCACTGGTAGTCAGCTCTTAAATGGGTCTAGGAGAGGTGGAGCCAGGTTCCACCCCTTCCGGCAGCACAGGTGAATTGCCTTCACCTGTGCTCCTGTGGCTGACTCATTGCTCACCTCAGGTGATCAATCAGAGGTTCAGGCTGTGATTTAGCAGTTCCCATGCAAGTAGAAAAATGCTAGAAATTAACAAGTAACTCTGAAATAGAATTATCAGCCCATAAGGCTGAAATTTTAGTCTTAAAGGCCTAACCTGAGCCTCAAAAACTAAGTTCCCTCTTCCTTTTTCCATTCTGCATCCAAAATTAACACACATGCTTTGGGAATGAGGGCAGACTCTTGTCACTACTGTTTTCTCTACAGCTGGAGATGGAAATGAAGCTGCTCTGCCAGTAAGATGGGCTGCATGAGATGGAGGACATAAGGATGTTTAACCCATTCACTCCCACCACCTAAGACAACCAGTTCACAAAGCCAAGGTCCAAACACTGCAGCTGTTGCCCTTGTCATTGTGGAGGCCTGGATGGCCTTGTTCTGTGTCTACATATAATGCCTTTCGTTGTTTTTGAGTTTTTTTTGCTTACTCGGGGAGAATGTTTGCTGAAGACCAGGGACCAAGTTTTCTAAAAGCCCATTACCAACAATAATCCCAGCCACTTTTCCAAAACCTCTCTTATAAGCCCATGCTTATTGCTTAATCAAGCAGCTTAGGCTGCTCCACTGTAAAGTCTACAGAACTGCTTTACCATAACTGACCGACTTGTATCTGTTCACTACACTTTTGCAGTAATCTCTAGAATGATGAGCAAGCCAGACAACATAAAAACATGCTTCAAATGAAAAAATATTGTGCTCTTTTGTGAGGAATGTCTTGTACTCAACTTTTAAATTTATCTGTGAAACATAGACAATCTAATATCTGCAGAAGATACAAGTTTTAGGCCCGTCTTTTCTTCTATTAGAATAGTATTATTTAGTAGAGGACTCCATAGAAAGGAACCTGAGAAGGAAGGATACCCATTTACAATAAGGTGGAATAGCACTACTTCCCCATTGTGTTCAGCTGAAGTTAACTAAGAGTAAATGATACAAAAGAAGATGGGGCCGAGTAGCTGGTCTTAGCTCTGATCAACAACGGACATAAAAAAAGAGAATGGAAAGAGAGAATGTGAATACTTGCAGAGGTACATAAATTTTCCAAAATAAAACTAGTTCTTTTTATTCTTGGTCCTAGCTGGATTTCTTGTTTTCTGGATCTGCTGAATCTCTTTAAAACTTCGTAAACTTTACCATAAACAACATCCTATGGCAGTGAGTTCTGTAGCTTTATCTACATGTTTGCATGCACAGGAAGGAAACATCACCTCTCTTCTGGTTCTCTTCCAGCCTGCTTTCTGATGATTTTATTTGATGTTCTTTAATTCCTGTACTGGGAGGGAGAGCTGGGGAGTGAGTATAAGGGAGAACATTACCATCCAGCCATCACTATTAGATTCCCTCACCCTCTGTCCATTTTACTGAGGCAAAGGAAAGGGCAAAGCAATAACTTGTAATTGAGTAAGCACAAAATACTTCCAATCTCCCTTAGCCATAAGTGAGACTGTCTTTTGATGCACTTGTATTCAGGGGATAAGACATTCCTAGAGCACAGGCTTTGACTTCCAGTATTTCTGTACTTTAAAAACGCAACTTTATTACGGACACACACAAACAACTATCCTTGCCACATCTGCCCCAGGATTATTTACAGTATTTTATCTGCTTTGTGAGGAAGTCTGCAATGAAAGTAATTATACAGTGAGTTGAAAATATGACTTCCATCTATCAACAGTACATGCAAATGCTTAATTTTCCATCAATTTCCAAATGAATGAGGTTCATTGTATTGAAAAATAAAAACAGCTTGGCCTTTGACTTCTTTTGAGATTACTCTCTTACATTAGTGTCCTCAGCAGTTTCATGCAAGCTTTGAAAAAAATTAGATGGAATTCTAATAGATGGCATTCAAGGAATGCAGACATCCATTTGTTCATTACTCATTTCCACCCACTCTTACGGCCAACGAGACAGAGAAGTATTTAAAGTAAATACACATTCAAACATCAGCACAGTGTGCTTCAAGAAGAGAAGGCACCAGTGGTAAAACCTTATTGGGATGTATCATCAAGTAAAAAGATCTACACAAAGATCAAAACCTCATTTTCATTGTGTTCAGCCTTCATAATACATTGGTAGCTTTGTCTCTTCTGCTACATTTTTTCATACTTACTGTTCCTGAAGAGAACTATTTAATTAAACTCAGAGATTGAAGGAGGCTTTTCGCTAAAATTTGAATTTAATTTTGTTTTGCATCCATTGTCAATGAGCATAAATTGTAGAGCTATTAGTGATAGTCAAAGCTTCACAGTGCTTAAGCAAAGCAAAATGGAGTTTAACTACACACATATTGACATTGCAATCAGCCAGGATATATGATTGGAGCACAGTCATATATGTGCTAGTCCTAATCAAACTAATTTAATCAGTAGAAGGGAAGGCATTATACAGGATTAATATAAGCTTAGGGTAAGCAGTAAGAGGAGTGGTAAGCTTGTAGAGCTATATCTCTTGTATGTCTTTGTGACACCTCGTCAGAGAAATTATTTCATACATCCTGAGTCCGTGGGAAGGACCCGGGCTCTGCACAGTCAGTTGGGCATCAGGAAGGGAAGTAATTAATGTCAGCTGGCAAGATATGCTTGCTGAATATGTTGGAAAGACTGCACTCATTACTTACCTGCTAACATTTGCTTTACATCACAACAAACCAGATGATGCAAGAGTCAGGTGTTTAGCTCAGCATTATAGCTCCTCACGCTAGGAATTTCCACCAGGTCAGGTGTCAGATTTAATTCCTTTGTGTTCATCAGATTGAACAAAGTATGAAGTTACATTCAATTTTTATTCCATGCAGACAAAGTACACCACATTTACTTAAGACATACTGGAGAAAAAATCCCTCATGTTAAGAGGCTGATAAATGGAATGGATGCATCTTCAACAGTGTCAGCATCTGGGACATTACTATTTTAATGTTTACTTCGTCTGAAGTGTTTTATTTTAAGAGTGTAATTCTCACCTCTAGAAAAAGTAACATGATGTAGCAAATCATTTTTACAGATTCATCACTAAGCATGTACTTCAGAATAGTAAATGACATTCAGAAATGAGTCTGGCCCCAGCGGTGGTCAAGAGCAGATGGGAGGGTAAGAGATTCTACCTACAGTGTCATAACGTGAAATGGAAAACTGAATACATGAAAAAACTATAAGGTATCAGTGATAGCATCCAGTGATTTCCATTGCTGCCATGCTGAGAAAGAACAAGCCACAAAGCTCTTGAAGTTTCAGTTTCAAAGTTAAGTCTTAGAGAACTTAATTTAAAACTTTCATCTCACTGAAAACTAACCAAATTCCAGCAGAAAGAAGCAAAAATGGGTTAGCTCCCCCAGATGCAAGTATTTGGCTTGGCCTAAGGAATTTGGCAGCTAAAGCCTGAGATCCAGACAATCTATTTAGCTATGACTTTTGACTCATTTGCAGACTCATATTCTCTTTCACTGCAGTGATGACATGCTCACTTCATACAACCTAACCATTATTTCTTATAACCCTGCTCAAACAATAGCCAGTCACAATAGCTATGACTGATCTTGATGATCTGGCTCAAAGGGAATTTGTGAGAAACATAACACAATAGCCAAGACCTAATTTGAGCAATGTACCCAACTAACCACAGTGCTGGGCAATGTGCAACTCAAACCAAATTTGGAAGAATATCCAGCCCATTCCAAATGTGGAAGAAATTAATGTCTTCAGTTTGTATGGAAATATGACTATGAATTAATTCCACAAACAGTGAGCAGGCACACTTCCTGCAGAGAGCCCTTACACTAGGATGTGCAAAAATTCCTTGCTGCAACACATCCTTGGTAAGTGACTAATAGTGAGTAAACTTTCTAATCTAAGATATAATCTAAGAAAGCTTAATTGTACACATATAATTCCTTTAGACATAAACCACTGACCAAGCCCAGGACTAACTGCAACTGAATCCACTCCTAGGCTCCTTACTTCGCCCGTTCAAGGTGTTTAGAAAGCAGAGTTTGCTCTAGACCTTGTGGCTCAATGTGAGCATCTCCTGGATAAACATGTTTAACCCTATCCTCTAAGTAGTAAATAATCAAGCCTACCTTGTCATTTCTAATCCTGTTAAGTCACTATCTTATTTATGATTAAGCTGTGTTGAATCAATATGTTATATCAATAAATATATTGCTGCTTCTGTCTTATGAGTGAAGCATATCATTGTATCTACTACAAGTGCTCATTATTTCTTTTCTTTAAAGTAAAACCATTAAAATAACTTACAGAAAGCACTAAAATGAGGACAATATATAAGGACAATGTCTTTCTAGCCTTCCCAAAACATATTAGAGGGCAGCACAGCAAGTTGTGACCACAGAATAAAAATGAAAGAAGTTTCAAAAAGCCTTTCCATCAAAATTTTCTTTAAGTGCAGTGGCAGAGCAAGGAAGGTCTCAGGTTTCATTGAGGAAATACAGTTAGTCCCTCTCCAGCATTTTTTCTTTAAAAGAAAAAAAAGCTAAATAGTTTCATTTCTTCTTTTTTGTATGTCATTCAGTTTTTAAATGCATGCCTAACTCCATGATATATCAACCCACTCTACATATTCTCAATTTGCATATCACTCATTCCTCCACTGCTTCCTATGGTTTTCAACAGAGTTTCACTCTATAAGGGATGGCACTACTCCACCCATCATCAATGCAGGATAGCATAGTTTTCACTAAACAGTTGCAACATGATTTCTCTGATTTCCACTATTCTGCTCCACTGGAAGTGACACAATGCTAAATATATAAATAATAAAGTAGGAAGCAAAGGCAATTGACCATTCCTCTCCAACAATATTCTTCCATCTTATTAGCCTCCTCTAACACTAAGATACTACCCACCCTTAAAAAAGGATAACTGAATCTTGTCCTGAGAAAGTTTACTTTCGAGTTACATCTAAAATTTTGCAGGCAGAGAGAAATAGCCATTCCAGCATAGACTTGTTTTTTCTTGTTGAGGAAATAAAAAGTCCCACAGCTTGTTTCTATTCCCAAGAGATGGAAGACATCCTGCTGCACCATCTCACCCTATTCCAAGTGTCTCACAGAAAACTTCCATGTACAGGTTTACATGTTCTCTTATATGCTGGCAATTGTAACACAATAGAAAGCGCAAGAAGACAGGAGAGAAGCAAGGTCCTAGGCCACAGCAAGTAGGGATCCACCCAGACACAACAGCAGCAGGCACAAAAATAAGAGAGAGTGCTTATTTTCAGAAGGCCTACAAGATCTTCAGGTTAGCAGGGATCTCCAAATGATATACTGTCATCTCAACTGCCAACCCTTAAATGAGGCCTGGGAAGGGGTGGATTCTGGCTCCATCCTTTCCAGTCACTCAGGTGCATTACATGCAGATGAGCTCCCCTGGGTTGGCCTTGCCTTCCCACCAGGTGCTCCATCACTGGTTTAAGCCATGACTCAGCGTTTCCACCACAGCAGTGACTGCTCTTCTCATGGTAGACAATTTATGGGATAAAATTATTCCACATACAAATTCACCCGAGAAGATTGCAAAGGTGTTCTCCATCATGTTACTAAGAACAGCAACCATATCTTTTTCACTGCAAACTGCAAAACTGTCACTTTAGAAATATAAACTGGAACGCACAGAGCCTGAGTCAAATGAAATATGATACAGGCATTTTTCTTCATAACGTACAATAAGACTGAATTTATAATATAATTTTACAAAATGCAATTTATTTCTTTATCAGGCAAATGAAACACACCTCGTTTAGAAGCATACAAGTGTATACAGTTAATCCCAGTCTTGTCTGTTTTTATTGTCTTTCATATGTACCTTTGTTTGGATAGGAAAACTCCAAAAGGTTTTATATTGGGTTTTTCTTCTCTTTATTTTAGTCCCACTAAAGTAAAAGATGACAGGTAATAATGTAATGTGTGGTAGAAGGAGAAATGCTGACAGATATTGTGTTACTTTGCTTCAATTAGGCTCTAATTACTTCTTCTCTTCAATTAGAAAAATCACATGAGCCAATTATGCCAGATAATGTGTGCTTATCCTATTCAAACTGCACAATGGGTAAGGTCTATTCACATTGATTATCTTCAATTTATGCTTTTAGCCTTTTTTTTTTCCTTCTGTCTGCATGGCCCATTACAGTTTTAAAGTGGAAGCTCTTAAGCAGTTCACAGTATTATGATATCATTCATAACAATTGTTATGTTTTGATGGAAGAATAATTTTGATGCCTTGAATGTGGAGGGAGAAATCTCTTTGGATTGAATGTATTCCAATTTTGCCATTTTGGTTAACAATATTCCCATAGTTTTTTAAATAAATATGATACAAGGTGGTCTACCATTAATGGACAACTGACTGAACAGTTGGTTCTGTGAGAATAAAGACGGATTTCAAAACCAAACCTATGGCATTGAACACAATAACTCTCTCATTGTCAGTACAGAGGTATCAGTCCTAAAAGCCCCATCAGACCTCATTCATGAACGATCTGAAGAGCAGAGGGCAATCAGCAGAAACAAAGTGACAAGTATAAAAGCTGAAAGTGGAAAAAAGATAAGAATGTTTTCCTGCAAAATAAATGAGGAAAAAACACAATGTAAATCCTCACCAGCCATAGAACAGCCAATAAATTTTGATGAACAGAAAATACTAAGAAACAAACCTGAATACCAGAGGCAACTTGGAGAACCTCAGGATTTAAAGGATTCTGAACAGCTAAGGAATTAACTGCTTTTAATGATTCAAGGATTAAAATACAGAATACCTTTTGCTTTCCATCAGCCTCTAGAGATGTGAAACACCAGGTAATCAGCAGCTGACTCCAAATGACACTCATCTCAATCCATGAGAATCTTTCTTTCTTAAATAACACAAACTACACTACCACTGGATTGCTTAGATAGAATTTATAGGAAGAGGAGTTGATTTCCTGGGGAACTGAGTTGATAAGACAGATGGAAAGACAGAAAGAACAAAAACAAACGAACAAAAGTCCAGCAAGAGGCTCTCAAAACCAGTATTATTCTTTCATCAGAAAAACAAAACAAGACAAAAGCAAAAAACAACAAAAAAAACCACCACAACTGCAAAAACCATTCCACCCCTTGAGTGCTCAGTCATCCTAGAAAAGATTTGCACTGACCACCAGAGGCACAGCTGTGTCTCCATAATGCACAAACTGCAAGACAAAACAAGCCTCCTCCTGAGTGAAGGAAATCACCATAGATGCTACTGTTTAAAATGTGAAAAGGATTATTTTACAGTGTTCCTCATCTAATATATATTATGTGCCACTGCACAGCCCAGTCACTCAGCATAAGGTGTAACTACTACTGCTTTCAGTTGCCTCTTATCCATACCACTCTGAATGCCTTTGCATCATCAGCAAATGTTTCCCATCTTCAAGTTTGGAGGATACATCAGTTTAAGCTCTTTTTAGTTCATCACATTGTATTTTAAAATTCACCAGAACTTAATGGTTTTTTATTTTCTTCATTTGGCCTCAATTTTTAAAAGAAATTCTTTTGCTATTAGCAACCTTTCCTGCCCTACTATTTAGCTGCCCTAAACGGTTTCTCTCCTTTCACAAATCTTTACATGCAGGCATTATGCATTGGCCCTGTGCTTCCAGTACATTGTTATTAAGCAGCATCTAAGCTGCATGCAAGGATTTAATTCTCTTGGCTGTCCCTTTTAGTTTCTTTTTAATGAGCTTCCTCATTTTCACATAAATCTCCTTTTTGAAAGGGAAGCACATCTGTAGTGGATTTTTTTGCCTCTTTTGCTCCTGTGGGAATACTGACCCTGTGTGTGTGGTGATGACTTTATCTAGTAGCTGTCCATACAAGATTTTGAACTAGTTCAGAAACACTGCTCAAGTCCCTGTGAAGAATGCACTGCCTTCTACGGGATTGCGAACTGGTTAGTTTTGACTGACAGTCAAAATGTTTATGATATTCTTCTGCATGACTTCCATCCAGAATTTAAGAGAACAGAAATGTGCATTATCACTGTATTTCCTGGCCTCAGCAGTTGCCTGATTTACACGCATTTAGAACAATAATTGTTTTTTATGTTGCCATCTTTAAAAAGTACTGACAGGGGAATTTGAATATGAAGGAGCCTACACCTTCAGGAAATGTTGTTTTAGCTGGCAAAGTAAAAGATCAGAAGCTAGACATTTACGGAGTTCACATTAAATATAACATGGAGATGTTCGATATAAGGGTCATTAATCCCTCCTGATAAGCAATGGAGAGTAGGGCTTCTAAGGTAAGTGGGAAAAAGTCTAGAAGAATTTCTGCATACTCACAATGAGAGCCAGAAAAGTAGCTTAGCCTAAGTGTTTAGCTTCTTGATGGGTACGCTACGTGAAATGAATCCAATCCTAAAAGTTTTCTATTATGTTAAAAATAGAGCAAGAATTAAGTATCAAACACTTTGTTAAATAAACCAAACTGTGATGGTACAGAGGTTAAGATACTTAAACTAGTTTTTAATCAAGTACGTGCACAACTATGCCTTTGATATGCAAGTATGACAAATATGAACACACGTTAGGTATAAATCTGAGCTCATTTTTACATGTGGCATAAACATATTCCCTAAAAAGAAGGCTGCTCAAGAATACTAAAATCACATAGTGCATCACAGTGTGGAAGCTATAGAGTTTTTTTTAGACAGGTACATCTTATATTTTGTAATATTATGATATGTGTGTTTGTCAATATATAATTACAAAGAACTTTTTACATGACACAATGAATGTCATAATGGAACTGTAGCATTACAGGGAGAATAATTACCTACAACAGGAACAATCATTTTACAGTTGGCTGTAACTAAGGGATATCAACAACTGATGAATTTGAGACACCCCACTATTCTAAGTTGCCACAGCATTCTCTACAGAGTTGTAGGTAAGACAAGCCTGTAACAACAATAAATTTAAATAATGAAATAAAATTATAATAATAAAATAATAAACTGTGGATAGGCTAACAAGGTTCTCTGTGATTAAAATGCACTGCAAAACTCAGAGTTGGTTTTTCTCTCCTCCCTCTATCCCACATGTTTTTGAAGGCAAGACCTAGGTCCCATGGAAGTCAAGGTATCTCACGATCACCTGCCAGGTTGGAAAGGAGCCAAGAGAAAAAGAATTTCCTCACAAAAATTTTGCAGTGGCAGAAATTTTTAAAAGTTAAAATATCAGATACCAAGAGACTTCTAGTCAATCTGCCAGATCAAAGACTGGAACATGTTTAAACAAGAATTGAAACTCTTGGAAGCTGATGTGAGCAGCACATATTCCCCTTCAAAATCTTCCTACCATCACTCAAAATTCAGTAAACTTCACAGTCTTTCTGAAATTCAAGAACACTTTCTGAGTCATAAAAATGACACAGAGGCTAAATTTTTAAAATGCTTTTTGCACTTGAGAAAAAATATCAAACATTTGTTTTTGAAGACTAGACTTCCATTTCTCAATGGCTCACACCTCTTCTTCATTTTAAGGACATTGAACATGGCAGCTCTTGCCAATTTGATTAGGGTGACTACAAAGTTTTTCTAACTGCACAGTGAATCAATCGAGTTGTATCAGTTCATTTTACTAAAAAGAATCGATTTCTATAAATTGTATAGAAAGAGTTGACTGGACAAACTAGTTGTTTTTGTATGAACTTGGATTCTTCAGTTGAAGGAATGGTAAGGAAGGTCACTGTTTTAAACATAAAGGGCACGATAACATCAAACTGGTAGACTTTTTTCCATCATCTAATAAAAATAAATCACAAAGAAGTAAAAACTTACAGTTCCTGTCACTATGCTGGCTTCTATGCAGAAGCAGAAATAGCAGTACCAATAGTTCTGTGAGTAGGTTACTTTATTGCTTAAAAAAAACAAAAATAAAATCTTTCTCTCTGATCCAAAGCACTCCATTAGTGGAGAGATCATACAAGAAGGGCTGCTATTGAGTTCAGATATGCTCTTACCTTAATAGAATTGCATCTTCTCTTTGCATCTTTTCAGCAGTATTACGTGCTTTCCAGCTGGTAAGAAAAAGAAGGAATAAAATTAGATCTTGCATATACTTGCAATTATTTGGGAGCAGGTATGCTACAGTAATAAAAACAAGGTCAGAGAGATGGGGTAGCAAATCAGAAAAGTAGTAGTTTTTCCATGCATACAAAAAAAAAAAAAAAAAGGAAGAAAACTCAGGTTTAAAATGTATGTGTGCAAATTCATTGTCTCTTGGGTTTTTGTAACAGTTTAGAAGCGAAACGCAGCTTACGAGCATGAAATATCTCATGGTTGGCTTAAACTACTGTAAATTGCACTGCATTTACTCCCTATAAATACTACTTAAAAAAAAAGAAAAAACAATTACAAACTATAAGTAAATGCTTTTAGTTGAAACGCTACTTTTTATGGAAGCATGATATCTTTATCATTCAAACGCCTCAAAGTTTCTGAACTAGATTACAAGAAAGACAGAACTGAAATATTTTACCTATGATGAGAATTCGAGTCAGTCTCTTCCTATACATCACCTGTTCTTAATAAGGGTACAAGAGCTTTTGTATATAAATGCAAGCAAACACAAACAGACGTCAACAGGGATCAAACAGCACAGCAGGGAAGCAGACACCCCGAGGAAGCACGAGAGATCAGACTGTCAAAACAACTTCCTAGTCTTAAATATGAACAATAAAGACATGGAGGTTAAAATTACAGCCTCACTGAAAACTTAGCTATGCTAAAAAGATCGCATTTTAAATGGATTGCTTGAAATCAGTTTTAGCACCAAAATGAAAAGCGAGTATATGCAACTCAGTGGGAGAAAATTAAGATTCTTCTAGGTAGACAAACTGCAGTAATCATCCAATCTAGTGAAGTAGCAGATTTGGTTAAGGGATTTATGTTTAATAATTATAATTACAGAACCATATCGGTGATGAATACTCTGTGTTGGGAATACAACAATATTGCATTTTTAAACTATGAAATAATTCTTGGGAATATTTAGCTCATTTTTTGGCAACTCACCCATTTTATGAATCAGCAGGAGATTTGACAAGATGAGGAAAAAAAAGGTTTCCTCCTCCCTAGACTTATATATGCTCAGTTATGCCTGTTGTTAGTGCTGTTCTGAACAACTTACTCACTGTGGCATGTGCTATATAGAACATTTTAAGTGATTTTGTCTGTTCTGCTTAAAAAAAAAGAAAGATTAAGAACAGATTCAGAAATTAAGTACAGCTCCAAATATGTCATATTAATTTCCTTTTTTTTCATATTTTCATAAAGTTAAAACATCTCCATATCCCTTATTTGTATGTAAATTTATATATATTTATACCTCAGACAGGTAAAGGAAATAGCAATGCCTTACATCATGCGTCAAGAAAAAAAATGCAAGTGAGAATTTGACTCACTCTTTTGACAGGCCAAAAATTTTCCAGTACATTTCATAGTTCTGCATGTTTCCCCTCAGTCTATTTCACTGAGGGCATCTCAACATCCGTTTGTCTGCTCTCACAGGACTAACAATGAAAAAAGGATGCATACGCATCGTTTTGTCAAGCAGGATTTTGGTACTCAATTTAAGTACATGTTCACACGCTCTACAATGATTTGGATCTCTGCCCTTCATTTCTGGAAAGGTTAAGGTCTTCCCTGTTTAGTCCCCTTCTTCTCCAAGAAGGCTACACTGGAAATAAATCAGTATAATCCTCCTTGTATCCAGGTATTAGGCCTGATTTTTCCCTCTTCCCCATCCAGAAAGGAGAGGGAGAAGAATCTAAAGGCCTCGCTGGTGGTACCTTCCTTCGTTCCTTTCCATGCTCCTCCCAGCAACAGATGGGCTGCTCAGCTGGGTTACTGTCCTTTGTGTCTCAATTATTCTCCTCTCTTACCCTCTGAAAAACAGCTGAAAGTTAAATATAGGGAAGAGAAAATACACTATTAGGAAAAGTTGAAAGGAAAAGACTCTCTCTTTCTTTCCTAATTAGACCCATTCTAATAAATTAAAGCCACTGCAATATGCCACTTATTCACCTCCAGGGTTCCTATCTAAAGTATTATTGGTGCCTTTCAAAAAAACAAAAACAAAAACAAAACAAAAACCCAAGAAAAATAATGAAGATACAGACTTTAAATTCTTTAAATAACTTTTCAATTTCTGGGCATCTAGCCCAACAAGTCCTTACTGCCATTGTAATGCAAGTAATAAATAATTATCTTCCCTCTCCACTGACTAAGAAAATTATCGTTCCAATTTCACAGTTGGGGGAGTGGGGAAAAAAACCAGTGACTTTCCAGATTCCCTGAGCTTGTCTCTTCTTTTTAAGGCATCAGTTGACTCTCCCATTTCCTACAGAAATCAAGCATTCTATAGAAGGAAGCCAGTCAGCACTTGAAGAAAGGCAGGGAAGGCGTCTGTTCTTACATGCTATCCGGCTATGGAAAGCTTTTGCAATTTTATACATCCAATGCCTGGAGCAGGGATTCCTCATAGAAGGAAGATAGAAAACCCTACTGTAGGACTCCATGACAGAGAATTTGACAAAATGTAGGAGCACTGAGGACAGTACGTAACTCAAAGCAATGCTGCATATTCGAGGCTCTTCATTATAATATTAGAGGCAGACATGGTACAACCAAGACTTTATTCCCTGTAAAAAAGCAGTCTAAAGTCAACTGCTAATTCAAACAATTCTGGGTATCTTAGCAGCTGCAAACCAGCACGAGGGAACTAGAGCCAGAAGATAATGCTGAAAAGCAGTTGTTAGTCTATAAGCAGGGTTAAAATACGCTTAAATAATACTTTTCAAAGGCACTTAGTTTATAGAAAATCAAAGTGCAGTTGGAAAAAATTGAATGCATCAGACTTAGTACATAAAAGAAAGGCAAGTCATTAAGTGTATTTTGGGTCCACCTCTTCACTGGAAAAAAAACCGAGACTAACAATAGCACCAATGTGACATATCCCACAGTGACAGAGAAGAACATGCTGGGAACAGCTTGTCTGGGCACATCATGTACAGTAGACAAGGTAACACTGCACACCACGTCCATGACTTTGGCTACGTCTCCTCCAGGAGCCAGCACGCTCCACAGGCTCTGCACTCCTCTCCATTTGGCATTCAATATCCCTTCCTTCTTTCAGCCTGGCATCTGCAATGCAAGCAGCAACACACTGCTGTACTAAAGCACTGCTCCAAGGTCAGGACAGCAGAAAACAGCTGCACACTCCCTTCCTGCTCCCACCCATCCATGCGCAATAAATCCACAGCATCCTGGTGCAGCTGTACTCTCAGTGGTATCACTGAACACAGCAAAATAGCCCTGCCCTGCTCACCCACCTCCCTCATGAGCCAGACCTGAGAATACACTAAATCGTAGACATTGTATTTTGAGAAACAGCTTAATGGAAGTTACCAAGGGATGCGAATTAGACTTCATAATAAAGAGACATGTACCAATTCAAGTTTGAGTCCAATTCCCAGAATGGCATTACCTGTGTAGCGTTAACTCTTTATTATTCAAAAGATTGCTAACTGTTCAGATCTGCACAAATGCATTCATGCTTCATTCATTTCAAGTCAATAATAATGGATTCTTACTATTGATTATACATGAGCCTTTTTGTCCCATCATAATGAAATTTTAATGTTGATGGTCCCCAAACTATTATTTCAACCGAATAACAGTGAGACTTGACAATTACCACGCTCCGTGAATTGCAGGGAGAACTAATAAGGTCATCCTTAATAACTTTTTGTTTACCTGACATTTGGTAATTCTACAGCTATTACGTATTATTTTAAAGTCAGAGGAGTGCTTTGCAAAGAAATGTTATCTCCTCATGGACTAAGATACGACTCCAGAAGGAGGAAGGCCTCCTCACGCCTGCTACCTCACCTGCACTCACTGCCACAACCTGAGCCCCGCAGCACAGGAGGAGTGTGGCTCTACCACCACAGTTTAAAAAAAGATAACTACAAAATTACAACAAAAACACACCTGTGTTGTTTTCAGCATTTTTAGATATTGTTGTTTTGGTTTTTTTTTGGAGAGACATAGGTGATAAACAAGGCGGTGGCTGCCCCAAGGCGCTGACAGGAAGCTCTGTGGAACCTCCTAGAAGCCATGCAGGGTCCCTCAGGCATCAGAGGGAACCACACGCAGCCTCTCACACTTGACGTTTTCACCTAAAATGCAAAGAGTGGCAAATGGCCCTGGGGGCACACGTGGTGAGGGAAGGAGGTTTACATGGAGAGAAAACAGCCATGAAGAAACTGCTGCATGGCTGCAGCAGCAGCTCTGGAGGCAATAAGGAAATGGGATTCAGGGCAAACACATGCATATGCATAGTCAATATTCATAGTTTAACTACTTGTATAAACATTGCCATGTATCTGAACTCCCCAGCAACGTGTTTCCACACAGTGCACCCATTCAGGCCTGTTTGAATGCTGTGGGTTCCTACAGGAGAAACACTTGGTTGGTACAGGCCTGTCTGCACAGCCAGAAAAGACACAGTGCTTATGAGTCATTCAATCTTGGAAAGATTTCCATGAAAAGCACTTTTCTGCTTGTTCTGGTCCGTGTGCTTCTGGCAAGGTGGCTAAAACTAGGAATGTGGCTACTGAAAGTAAAATAAATAAATAAAAGTTAATAAATGGCATCGAAGATGGAACCTATTTAGAAAGCTGGAAAGACTTGTGGAGGATTCCCCAATTCCAGCCACTTTCCAAGCAAAAACCCACAGTCAGAGGAGACAGCAGTGCTGCTCTTGCCATGGAGGAATTTGACATGGTTAAGAATGTGAGCAGAGGAGAAACAAGTACCAGGTATCTGTCCCTGAACCTGCTGAGCAGTAACACCTGCATCCATAACTTCACTACTTGTCACTGGTTCTGCAAATGGAGAGACAGGATTTACATATTCTTAAATTTATTTTTTCACTGCTTTATTTTACTGTCTCCTCTTGAACACTCATTTCATGACACTGTAGTATGCCAGGCAAGGGAGCAGTACCCATTCATTAATCTCTGAAACTCCTACCAAAGAATTTTTCCTCACCTAACGTTTGCAGGAGCTGCTTAAAACAGGGAAAGAACATTTACCCATACCACTCACCATCCCCAGTGGAAATCTGCCTTTTCTGCAGATCTTTATCTTTTTCTTATCAAAGACAAGAATGCAAGCTTTTTTATTTAACAAACCAACTCTTCCCACACCCTCCCCTATAAAAAGGAAAAAAAAAAAAAACCAAACCACAAGCAAGGAACCAAATAGTGACAAATATATATAAAACAGAAATGTTAAATATGTTATCAAACTGCATATCAATGCTGCCCATACAAAGAATCCTTCAGTTTCAGGAATCAAGTTTCTTTACTTGCATTACGTGGAGAATATTACATTAAAAAGGTAGAAGAAAGAGGTCTTGCAGTGAAATTCCCAATTAAAAACCTCCAAGTGATTTTGCACTGAACCTGGAGTAGTGTATGGGGTAAAAAAAGAATGAGGACCTGAGAAAACAGGATCAAGAATGAAAAAAAGAAAAATACATAAGAAAGACTGCTTAACTTTCTCAAGAAAATTGAGTTCTGTTTGGCTCAGAAAAGGATAAAATGTACAGAGGTTTTTCAAAGTCTTCCTAAAATTAAACCAAAGTCAATTACAGCTCAGTCTCAAATTGAAACAAAAAGTTATTTAGAAGACAAGTTATTTTTCCAGCTTTTTTCCCCCTTATCTCAAAAATATCAACAAAATTAGAAATAGCTCTATTCGACCTCAGCCTTGCTCCCAGTGCAATCTAGCTGTGAAAGATATACTGTGCATAAATCATAGCCAGGCCTTTTTGTATTTTCAGCATCATGGATAAAAGAATTATAAAAATCCCTGTCGTCGTATATCGGTATTCAGATTTCTAAATTCCTTTTTTTTCCCTAAATTACATGAAAGTGTTATTGCTGCAGGGTTCAGTTTGCTTTTAAAGCTATTTGGGATGAATATTAGAGCTATCGGGATTTCTTGCAAAAGTACACACACTGAGACCTCATTTATTATACTTGAGTGATCAATATATTAATAAAAGTGAAAGCAGAGAGTTGGTTAATTATTTCCATTAACAGAGCAAATGGAAAGGAGAAGAAAATGCCACCATTCAAACAATACCAATTCTAAATAAGACAGAAAATCACTTCCAGCAGCAGTCATTAAACATCTGGACAAAACTTACACACAGAGTACACTGCTTGGAAAAAACACAGAACACCACATCAAATCTGCTCTAACTATAATGAGAGTAATGTACCCCAGAAGCAGTCTAATCAATAGCTCAGGTTTTCTACAAGCATCCACTCTGCTAAAGCAGAATTCTCCATAATAAATAGATGCTTAATGCATTGCACTAAGGATAAACACAACGCACCTTAATAAACTTATTCCGTCCTTAAAGATAAAATGCAACAATAAAAAATGCACACATCTAAAACTCAGGAGAACAAGTTTCTACCACAGCAATTACATGAAGGCTCACATATTCCTGCTTCAGATAAAAGATACACATTTGTCCTCTTGTAAAAGCTGCCCAAAGTTTCAGCTATGTGAATTTTTTTTTTGCTTTACTGATTACACAGTAAAATGTAAAAGTTATGGCATAATCTTAGACTTCAAGAGAATTCCAAGAGAATGCCAAATAGATCTGCACCACCACTGCCTGTCCTGTGTCTGATCACATTGCTCCCTCTCACTGCTCCGCATCGTGGAGCTGAGCTCTCTTAACCAGTTTTGAGCTCCATTTTACAAACATGGGGAAAGTTTCATTTGCATTTGAACATCCACACTCAGAGCTCAGAAGTGAACAAAATCGATGCCACCTCCTGTCTTTTTAGGGAACTGTAAATATTCACATGCCTATCATAAATGTGATTACTGGCTTTAGTTTTCCCCTCCCACCTGGAGGTCCCAGCACTGCTTGTAACCAATGAGTTTTAGGAAAGGATTTGAGTGTCTCTTGGATTTTCTGCTTTGCTGATCTTTCAGGACACCTCTCCCTCTGACTGTTCTGCAGAAAGTCATCTCTGACCTCTCTCCTGTGTTCTTCCAAAACACTCTGCCATTGTATCACTGCTGCACCCTCTGATGCCTTATCAACAGCTCTAGAGTTAATGACACACCTCAGCAGAAACAGCCTCACAGCCATTATCAAAAGCATCAATATTGCAGTATATAATAAATCCCGAGTTCCATTGGAGCACTATTTGTTCACAACAATTCATTTTCCAACTGCACCTTCCCGACCTTGAAATCAGAGCACAAACAGTTTCCCCTCAAACAGCTCTTGCACGGATGTTTCTGAGACAAGCACTTGCCTTGCACAGCAGAACAAGGTTTTCAATCTCTCCTGGCATGCACCCATCATACGCCAGGAACTATAACATAATGATTTTTCCTGTAATTTGTTCTATTCACTGCATTTTTAGTTCTTTGCCCAAAGAGAAGAAATGCCTGTCTGTTGGACTGAAGCATTGCTTTTCTTTTCTTTTTTTTTTCTTTTCTTTTTTCATTTTTTTTTTTCTCCTAAATAAAAGCCAGAACCAAAAGCTTCTGTTTTGAACAAATTAGTCTGTGAGAGATTATACGGAATTCTGAAAGCTATACACTCTCAAGCCACCACCTTTCTTAATCATTTAAAAGCTCAGATTTGTGCATATTCTATTTCTGGATGCACCAAAGATCTTTTAGAATCAGCATCATTTAACATGCTCCCCAATTGTTGTTACTTTCCCCCTGAAAAATGAGCTCCAGCCATCAGAGGGCAGCATATCAGGCTTTACAACAGGGAGGTCGATGCTGCAGAACCAAAGTCAAGGTGAAAGGAGGCGGTCCTCAGCATTCATATACGATGTCAGAGCGTGGGCCCTCCTGGTATTACAAAGTTCCTGTTTTAGATTTAAAGACTGCTTTCTATTTGAGACCCTGTGCCGTAAAGACTGACAATTCCACCTTTAGCTGGAGGAACTATGAAGTCTTGCATTCCTATGCAAAACTATTTTCACAGGTGACGTGGCCTGAAATCTTGTCATGAGTCTCCATTCTTTTAGACTGGGTAACCATGTGCTGCACCAGTGTACAGCCACTGTCATCTTTGCTTGTCATAGCTATAGTACAGTTTGAGCCATTGCAAACCCCACTAGCAGCACGATCTGGAGGTGGCCTTAGGACTGATCTTGATAGTGGGCTCAGAGATAAGCCTGGCCAGCCAATAACTGCACAGCGATTGCCTGCCAAAACTAAGGCATATCAGTATTGATGCAAGAGAGCTTGAAATTCCATTGAAGTGACTTCATTCACTATCTAGTTAAATTATAGCTTCCTCATATTAAAAATCAGAAGAAATAGTCACTCAAAACCTTCTTCAATTTGGCCATCAGCACTCCCAGGCTTTGCTCCCCTTTTGGAAGCATGTTAAGACAAGCTTTTTGTGTTGCTACCCAAGTGACTACTGCACCACTCTTCTGTAATCTTCTAGTTATCCTCTGTATTTCCAAGTTAGAGAACAAATATAAAAATCTTAGGGACTAAAAACACCAAGAAATTCTGATAGACAGTAGAGATGCTAAAAGAAAATGGCACCTGCCTTTCAAGCTGACCTTTTGCAGCAGTTTTAGGGGATCACCTGTTCTGCCCTCATAGCAAGATTCTTCATTGATTTATTCTCCATTTGATCCATTATGTTATATAGCACTTTTGAGCAAAGTACGCAGTAATAAAACAAAGTATAACAATTAGCAATGACAAAAGCATGAGCCAACAACTAGCAGCCTCAAGTGAGGACAAAATATTAGGCTGACATAAAAAGGAATCAAATCTATGGATGAAATGCTTTTAAGAAGTCAGGATAAAAGAAGCATTAAAACAAGACATTAATAGTGCAAAGAGCAGCAGATTAACAGAAAAGGAAAATCCAAAATAGCAGGTCCAAAAGAATCAGCATGGCATCCAATTTATAAATAGCATTTAGAAGGATTAAAAAAAAAAAAAAAAGGAATAAAAAAAAGGATTGTATGGGAAAACTAAGGAAGAATCACTTTCTATCTGGGGAAATGATTAGGTAAAGGAGGAATTTGTTGCCAAGAAACAAAGATTAAAATGAAAATATGTCTCCAGTCTTATACAGCGGACTGGGATCTGAATGTTCTGTTTATAGATCTGTCACGGATCTGCACTGACTTGGTCCAGTCACAGCACTGAAATTCCATTTTGCAAAATGAAGGTGCTTCCTTTCTAATTCTCATTTAAACTGTAAGAAATGCAGCTTCTTCTGTACATTCACATGTTATCACAGCAGCAGCTGCTGCACAGGTCTGCATTTTAGGGGAGGCATTCGTAAACAAACACTATGAGAAGAGAGTTGAAAACATGGCCAAGAAAAGAGAACACAAGGTATACGGCCTACTTAGAAGTTGGCAGAATGACAAAAAAAAAAAAAAAAAGCAAGTAAATAAATAAATAAGATGTTCTATGCAAGTAACTTAGAGGAAGCAACTATAATTTAACAGGAAAATCAAGCACACATCTCCCATACGTAGCCAACTGACTAGCATGCCAAGTAGTAAAGAGAAATCTCACAGGATATTCCCCCTCCAAAAGAACTTCTACCAGACTTTGGTTTCCCCAGAAGCTACTTTCAGGTGAAGCAAGGGATGATGCCTGACTGCTGTGTTTTATTTATATTGAGATATAACCTTAACAGCAACTGACAGGTAACAGAGATGAACATCTTCATCCCTCTACTCCTATATGAGCATCAACTGAACTACCTTCCAGAGCTTAAGGACCCTCTTTCCCCTCTCACAGGTATATCCCTCTATTCAGCAACAAGCTGCTTCTGTTTTAATACATTTTATGAACTTGCTAAAGCACATTCTTTAAATCTGCACAAATCCACCTCCACTCAGCACACCATTAACATAGCCCTGCTTACTGTAAAGCTTTGCTAGCTATTAAAGAAGATACACTTGAAAAAAAAATCACTAAGGTGGCTCAGGCAGAACAGGTATCACGCTGCCTGTATTACTTCCAAACTGGCTGACAGTGTTATTTGCCAGCACAAATTATCTCTGAGTAGTTCTGCACATCTGCAATTTTTAGTACCCACTTTCCACACCCCCCACACACCTCCCTTCATCCTTATTCCCATTAGGAATAGCCCAGATTCTTTAATTGACAAGAGACTGCCCACAGTTTGACATTTTTATGTTAAACTAACAGTCACATTACTTTTTCATTTTTAAAAGGTACTATTCTTGATCAGCGCCAACACACATATTATTGAGTGCCTTTCAAAGATGGCATTTAAATATTGCTAATGGAATTTCTTTGTAATCAGTCGCAGAGAGTTTAACTCTACCACACAGTAAAGCCTTCCTAGCATCTGCCATCGACTCAAATAACAGAAGATTCATAACTAACTCTCACTTCAGTTTTTGTAAACATGCTAAAACAAGAAAGTGGCTTTTCAAAAGAGAGCTTGTGAGAGCTGCACTGGTAAATCTCATCTGCAGATGTGCAGTGTTCGGTGAACCTCTGAAGACTTTTCCGATCATGGCAATTAAAATAACAATTATGCAAGGAACTCAGACCCATTTGGATTTCTTCTCTGTTGTCAAGCTCCTTCCTTTGTCGACAGAGATAACTCTATTATTAGCCTTACCACAGATGCATATTGCAGCACTAACAAAAGTGGTTTTCAGCCTTAGATTCCTCTCCTCTTACTCTTCAAAAATAATCTTATTACCCACTCTAAGTTATTATGTTATTGAAATAAATTCTGGACAAGTCGGTGGGTTTTATTGTAGAAAACAGCCAACCAGCTTCCTTTAATCTGCTCTTACTCAGGAAGACATAAAATATTTTTAACACTTCAGAAATCTGCCACCCTAGTTTGGATAAAAAAAGAAGCAGTTGGCATCATTCTGGGTAACATTACTCTAGGGATCACAGGCCAGTGTAACAAGGTTGGCTGTACTCTCTGCAAGGCTGAGACTTGAGCAATTCCCTAGTTAATTCTAGCCTAGCACAGCTACCTTGATAAAAACTAATGAATCAGACCCTGTCTCTATCCGTGCAATGGCCTTAAGTTTGGCATCAGAGCAAAATGCAAATTTTAAATCCAAGGGCAATTTAAGTCAAATACTGCTTTACAAAGAATTTCCTGATGGTACAGTTACTAGAACTGTGCCCTTGTAATTGAGAGCTCAACCTCATCTTAAACAGAGTACATCCTAACCAACTGGGTGAGCTCACTGTCCATGGAAAGGAAACTCCTCTTTATATATTAGGAAAGATTCTTACAGCGCCGTGCCATCTGTCCTGTCCTGACAATATCTGTCCCTTGAGAAAAAGTAACTCATCCAACCCAACTGTGGATTTCTGTTTCATCTACACTGATATCTCATCTACTTTTTCTTTTTTAAAATAACACTGATTCAGCTGTATGCTATGCCAACGGATTCCACAGGCTAAAACTTCCTTTAGAAGTTTAATGTCTCTCGGTTTAAACAAAAATGACAACTGAGCAACAATTTAGGTTGAAAGGTACCTTAAAAAATCATCTGCTCTAAATTCTCCACTTTCCAGAACAAAAGCAGCTTTGTTCATGCAGCGATCACTAAAGATTCCCTAATTTCGTACATCTCTGTCATGACCCCTTAAGAAAACAAATTAATCTGCTTTCAGTCTCATGTAGTATAAATACTTCCTCTATGTTTTTTCATACCTCCGAGTACTTTTTCTCTGACATATCTGATGCTTACAGGAAGAACTGATCATTAGGAATAATCCAATCTGATGGAGTTAAATCCACTTGGCATCTGGTCACAAGTGGTGTCCCCCAGTCTCAGTACAGGGGCTGTTTCTATCTAAGATCTTTACTAACAATCTTGACGAGGGGATTGAGTGCGCCCTCAGTAAGTTTGCAGATGACACCAAGCTGGGAGGGAGTGTTGTAGCATAAACACTGCACTTGATTTCACAAAACCTGTTTTACTTCTTCATCAGATACAGTTTGTATACACTGCAGGCCTAATCTTAACTATCAGTGACTCAGCCCAAAGTCTTCTAAAGAAGACTAAAGACTTTAAGAGACTCAGTCTCTTCCTTTAGCCAAAAACTTTTGGTGTTGCATGTTCTAGACAGAGAAATTTATAGGTACCCCCTATAAATTGAACCATTTATTATCAGAAACCCATTATTCTGATGAACATATTTGTCTCTGGGATCATCTCATGCTGGAACGATCCGTAATTCCTAACACTAAAAGGGTATGTCCCAAACTCCCTGAAGAGTTCTTAACATAAACCAAGGATTCTACAGTCTGTTTTCCTGTTTTTTTTCCACTATTAATTCATACCTTCCCAAGCAGAAGTGGGTTTGTGGTAAAGTAAAAGCTATGCAAAGCAAAAGTTCTCTCTTTTTTTTCTTCTTAAAGCCACTAAGTAGTAACCAGGGTTTGAGTTTTGACATACCAGTTCATCTGAAAATATAGCTGCAGAGACAATACGCAAGCAACCCTTGAGGAACAGGTAAAGAAATTCAAGAATGTGGGAACTGACAAATGGTTTTCTGACATCACAGACATCAAGTTACAGATGACAAAAATTATACAGTACACTCAAAAAACAGTTATTTTTTTTTCCTCCATAAATGATGATTTTCAAGCTTTTAAAATTTTCCTAACACAAACTACATGATTTTGAAAAATCAGAAACCCCAATTCTACTCGTTTTCCTACTTGATAGCTTAAAATGAAAAGTTATTCTTGAATATGAATAAAATTGTACTGTGGAATTGAAAATTTTAAGTATTTTGGGTCAGCTGGAAACACAACTATTATTAGCTTTGTCTGCCACCTGAGGGAGAAGGTGGAATTAAGGAACAACAAAAAATCACAAATCCTATGCACTCAAATGCACTCCCTACTGAAATATAAGCATGGTATCTCTATTGCCACACTGAATTAGCTCAGTCAGACAAGGACAAAAAGATTTCCCGATAGCCAGAAGGTGGTCAGAGCCTGACTGAAAACCCTCAGAACCCCTAGTGATCACAGAAGTGTTAAGGACCCATAGCTAAACTGCTCCCTGGCTAACACTGTCATATTAGTTCCAGAAATACTGCCAATATTGTGGCATTCCCACAGGAAAACTAATGGAAAGCTATTCAAAATGAGAATCCTTCCTGCAGGTGGGAAGGTATTTCTTCAATCTCAGGTTTAATTGTGTCTCAGTTGTGACCTGGAGCCCCCTTGTTATTTAAGTCCTGAGCTTCCCAAGAGCAAAGAAATCATGCTAAGTTACGGTGCGTTTATGCTAGGGAAGATGACTGCTGGATGCTAGCACTGAAACTATTGCAATCTCATTTGTGACAAAAACCGCTTGAAAACAGATTTGTGTTTTTCCCCAAGCACAAAAGCATGCTCACTGACTCACTGCAGTCCTCCTTCCCCCCAAAAAAATTTTCCTGAGTTATATGGCGTTTCAACCACTTAGAAGCAGAAGTCATGATTTCCAGCTTTTAACAGTTATTTAAGAGTAGCTCCTAGAGCCAGGGGCTGCATCCTGCTTTCAGTTACACCCAGAGATCATTGAAGTTACTCCAGGCTTCTTAGCTGCACAAGCCCACTCACTGTAATGAGCTACTCATGCTTTAATTATTATTAATAATATTCTTTATTGATTCTTTTATGGATATTAGCTGTCAGCAGGGACATCACAGCATGAATGGAGAAGGGGAAATGTAATAGAAATTAAATGATAGCCTGGAACTAGGCATGGAGAGACCTGTGCCGACCTTGTACTTTGGAGTCCACAAAGGCTCTTGGCCAAAGACATGAGATGTCTTTTAGGTTACACAGTATGGAACAGGAAAGAACAAGGTGATGCCGTTGCCTTGCCTGTTTCTATTGCAGGAACAATCCACAGCTTTTCATAGTTTATGGGCTGTAGTTAATAACCTAAGCTCAGATATTTCTTCACTTCTATTCAGAGCTCACTGTATTCTTGAGGATTTTAATAGTTAGCTTAAAAAAGAAAAAAAGTATCTAACCCACCTGATTGCAAAGTTAGCCTCCCATCTGTCAATCGATACCCTACTGTCTCTCAAAGTCTGCTGGCAGAGACCAAGAGCACAGTATTGAGCAAGTTGCTCACTCCCCTCAGCCAGCCTAATGCAGGGTAAGATGTTAATGTCAAAACCTAATTGCAACCACTTACAGCAGCCACCGCTGAAAAGCACCAAGTCTCCTGCAGGTACTGCCAAGTCAGCAGGTCCCTGCTGTGCCAAGCACAATGAAATGGACCTTTCCCACTATGCTCTCAGCACGTAGGGCCTGTAGGAATGAGCCCTGCTCTCTGCAATGATACCTACTTTATATGCTAATACTGTTACAAGAACACATTGGGACTGCAACTGCGGTCTGGGTTCTAGCTCCAGCCACCTACTAGAAAGACAATTTAAGCAAAAACAAAAAGATACAACGCTGTAAAGCTTGCTCATTGCCAGCTCAGTGAACCAAAGCAAATCTATGTCACAGTAATTATATTTACACTGTAAATCTAGGCAATAGCTCTTCAGGTGGTATAAATTGGCATTAACCCATTACAATCAAGATAGCCTTATTGATTTAGGTGAGCTAAGGCTCTTACACCAATTTTCTATCAGCATTAAACCAAAAGCTACCTCCAGACCCAAATCAACCCATAAACAGTACACTTCTAGAATGTCTATAATTCCTCTTCCCTGTGTGATTTTTATTTCTAAGAGCTGAAAGTTTGACCCATGGTTTGCAATTTCTTATGACTAAAAACTGTGCTAGGAACAGGCAGCCACAACTTCAGGTTTCATCATGACACCAGCCTTAATTATAACAACTAATCACGTGGTTTCAGACAAGGCTGTATCAATGCTTCTGATGTAAAGGCTGAATTTTCAGGAGGTCCAGATGCTCTTCTCTTATGTGGAACTTTGTTTACAGCCTCAAAGCTAATACTTGCTTTCTTGTTTTTAGGACACAATGGCATTTACATGCAGCCACCTAACAGGAACCCATATGAAAAGTGTTGGGTTTTTCTCCTCTATGAATTAAGAACATCTGAGACACAAATCATTCATATGCGAGCACGGGGTATTCTATTGCATTATAAATATTTTTATATTTTAACTATTCAGCTACTGGGATTAAAAAAAACGTTGGGAGCATCTGAACAATGAATCTTCTCAATCAAAAGTTCACCAGGCCAAGAACATGAACCAGAGGTAGCTTTCCAATACTTTAAGCAGGACATTAGCTACAAAATTTCCCCGAGAAGCTCATTTACAGCATATGGAGAATTCTGTATGTATCAACAGATTATTCTCTCTCCTAAAAATACATTCTGAAATGATCACTTTAAATACATGCACTACCAGACTGTGTACGTGTAGCCAGGGCAGAATACATCTTTATATTTCAGTGTACCCTGCTAATCACATGCCATCTGGGAATATATTATACATTCAAAGATACACATAATATATCAAGACACATACTGTAGGTATATTATAGTGTGAGGCAGGAAGGAATTTATCAGATGTATTCACACAAGTGTAAATAACTTCTCATCCAGGAGAGCAGAACAGTTTTTAAAGTACAATGACATTTTGAAAGATCTGCATTATATCTAGAACTAAGAATTTTCTTTAATGAGTCTGAGCACTCAGTGATGCATTAAAGACTTCATTTGATTCCCATAAAAGTAATTGGAAAGACCTGCTGACTTCAACCATCTCTGAATCAGGCCCAGTAGCACATTAATTGAGGGTGAGTTTACATCTGCAGCAAGCCTAAATTAGTTCTCCGGACAGTAAATCATGGTTTCATGCATTAAATAGTGATATGCAGTTAATTTTACTTCTTGAAAGATCTCTGTTAAAAAGTATGCATTTCAAAGCTTCTCACTACTTAACATTTTAACGCTCAGGAAAATCTTTATTATATTGGTTTAGGCTGCGTGCAGAAGCAGGCAGCGGTCCCTTGGAAGATGAATGTAGATGTTAAATTACTACTATCCAGAGCTAAAAAATGAAATGCATTATCAGATGATCTATTTATCTTTAAAAAAAAAAAAACAACAAATGGGTTTTTGTTAGACTGTGTGTGTGTGTTTAAAGTTGTGGCATTTAAACTCTATTCTACTGTAAATGCATTTAATTCCTGTCTCTTCTGAGCTGCTCAGAGTGAGGTTGGACAAGCACACTCAAACGCTTCTCTTCCACTGCTTTACCTTTTGCTGATCCTATCAGACTGTCATTAATATGCAAAGGATGGTGTTTATTCAGCTGTGTAGGATTTTGTTTTCAATCCTATTTTCTTTGCCTCTTGTTTCATCTCTTATTCAAAGAAAGGAATGATTCATGCTTACATATAAATACGGTATAACAACTTACAGAAACTGCAGAAGACTCCATTTAGGAAAGAGCCGAAAGAAAGCTATTTGAAGATCTCAACCAGCATTTGAAATAGTTCAGAAGACATACCCTGCTCCCCCTCCAGGGCTTCACACCCACCTCAACCCAACTCCCATAGCCATGCAGCGAACACAGGCACCCATAGTGCTCAAGGAGTCAGGCACGAGTAACTCCAGAAACACCTGCTGGACAGGAGAGGATGCTTGATTTCCCTCTTAACATTCAGACTCAATAAAGTAGGTATCATTACACAGAGCAGGGCTCTGTGCAGGGCTCATTCCTGCAGGCCCTACGCACCGTGAGTATAGTGGGAAAGGTCCATTTCATTGTGCTTTTCTTCTGATGCTGCAGATCACTCTGAAGTTCGCTGAAACAAATAATAACAAAACAAGATACCCAAAGAAACTAGATTTCCTTCTGGAAGGGAGACAAGTGGTGACGAGAAAAGAGGCAAGTATCAGTAAATCTCATCCACATAAATCAGTAAAAAATGAAATATGTACAGCATACTGGAAAACTTCTGTTTCCCAAGCATTCATTTTTAACTGTCTTGCTGTGTGATAGCTTTTTTTTTTTAAACAGATCAGTCCACTTTCACAGAAGAGATTACTGACATCCAGTCTTGTTTTTAGTGACCTCCTTAGCACAGCATAGAGAGAACTCTTTTTTAGCAGTGTCTGTGTAGTCCCCACATCTTGGTTCCTTACAGGTTTCTCAAATTGGGTTTCAAACATCTTAAATTATGGTCACCTCAAACTACATACCCCTGTTCCTTTTACCTTGCAGCTCATTACTCTTAGTAGAGTTAACCCATTCCATCTTCACACCAATGCCAGCAATCTCTGCAAATACTGTCTGCAATTATAACATCATCAAGGGTTAGAGATCACCAATAAACAGCACAATATTATCATAATAGAGACGGGAAGAACAGAGATCAAAGAATATGGCCACACTGCATTATTTGAGTGACATACTGAACTGATCCAACTGCACCCATCTATACCTAGGCTTTTCCTTTTCATGGGTTCAGTTTTACTTAGAGAGATGTGGTGGTTTCACTAACAGATAAGCCTTTAAAGGGACATAGCCAGAGTGTTCTTTGATGAAGATGCTGTATAGCTGTGTTCATTTTCTTCTTACCCCCCTCCTTTACCTCTCCATCTTCATTCTTACCTGTCCACCATCTGCAGATTCAATTGTTCAGAGATCAAATTTTGATTCCTATGCATGACAGATTTCAGCATCTCTTAACTACAAGAAAGACACTCCTACACTCTGCAGGTTGCTGGCTTTCTCAGTAATTACTGCTTCATCATCATCCCCAAGGGGGAAAAAATCTGCTGTTGCCCCGTTACCAGCTGTCTTCTGATGTTACTGTAACTCCTGTCTCCCTCAAGGTATTCTTGCTATTATTGACCCTGCATTTTCTGATATAATTTGTGATCTTTTTCATATCAAAAAGATCACAGACATTTATTTGTACATACAACTCACTCATGTCTAACCCAGGTCTCTAACTTGTGTTCAGGCTGCCAGTCTGAAGGCTGTTTCTAATCTCCAGACTACTTTATATTCTGCATTTCTTCCACAAATCTTGGCTAAAATAAATTTTGATGCAACTTTAACCTTGTCACAGCTTAAAATCTTGAATGCAATGAGCCTTGTATGGAGCAGAGCATGCAACATCCTCCCTGGAGCACAGGAGAGCTCAGATTTTCTTTTAATTCTGTTTCTTCCCTTGGCACTGTTCCTGATTCTCTACCCTTGGAGAAAAATGCTTGCTAGCTTTGATCTAAGAAATAGAAACCATTTCTTTTTTCATTTTAAGCTGCTGTTTCTTTACTTCCAGTTTTCTACTATCCCCATATGGTTCTTTCTGAGAAGACAGCCATGCTGGTAGAAGCTGGTGTAGTCTGGCACCTGGAGACAGGTCTATCTTGATAGCTCCACAAGACAGCAAGCATTGGCCTAGCAATGCCAATCATGCAGGCCATTTTAAATGGAGTCATCTTGTGTAAAAGATCAGACACAGTTTATTTCCAATAAAATGAATCTAAATTAGACCTACCCTTATCTAAGCCTTAACAGTCTTTCAACGATTTTGTCTTTGCATTGAGAATCAACACAGCCTTTGAATCCAACTTAAACCTTCTCCCTGAGTGAATTTCAGCAGTGTGCTAGAACATTTAAGCTAGAATATTGCATTAATTGTTTCAAGAGGTCATTTTTCTTTGGATAATCCTAATGAGCAAACTCTAATGATCCTGGCTTATACTGATTAGAGCTGCCTCCCCCCACCTGCCTCATCTGGGTTCTAGCTGCCACCCTCCCAGCAGCAAACGCTTTCAATCCCATCTGCTGAGATACAGAGGTGAAGAAAAGAGGAAGGGAATGAAATAAGGCTGCTTCACTAAACACGTTGCACCAAACTCTTCATCTCACCTTGTCATATCTCCCTTCATATTGCACACATATTTGCAGTGTACTGTACTTAGTATTTTATGCATACACGTAAGAAAGAGTCTCTACCAAGTGTGAACCAGCAGGAAGTCTGTCAGCTGCAAGGAGGGTACTGTTTTTTTTAGTGTTACTTTATCTTAGTAAGTGCAAAATCTCAATTAACCTAGCATTTAGGTCAATAGATACTGTAATCTATTTCTAGCTCATTTAATGCACCAACACAAGTGGCTGAGGGTATAGCTGGAGAAAGGAGGAGAGGAAAGCAATTGCTCCTCTTTAAGCTAATTTACGCTATTTTTCCTCACAGTAACTTATTCTTTGTGATTACTAAATCCCCAGACTCTGAAAATAAAGCATTTCTATCAATCGTGCTGTCCACAAAGCATGTGTTTTGGTCACCTATGCTGTGCAGAATTGTTCCTGCATCTTTTTTAACCAAGTTAACGTTTTATGTATACTATTACACAAGCACTTAGAGTTTGAGTTCTCAAATGGATTTGAATGGAATAAAAGAACCAGGTGTATCAACTGACCTCCAGTAAAAAGCAGTATTGTCTTTCTTGTCCCTTTAGAAAAGGGCTGTATGAGGCTGATGATCTGACTCATGGAACCTTCCTGTTTGCAAGCATTTGTTGAGCAGGTCTGCTGAACTATTCATAACAAACACTGAATTCACAAAACTTATCAGGCGCTTATAGCAGTGTTTTTATTCATGAATATATTCTAAAATGCATTGTTTAAAACTCACCCAGTTACTATAGAGATGAAATATTGCAGGCAGTGGTGTAAAATAGATGAGAGAGAACAGCCCAATTTGTTGATAGGCCAGTATTCAAAACAGCTCAGAGAGAGATTTACAGTAGAGGGTTATTTCAAGACTGAAGGCAAATACATTGCAGAGATGAATCTAAGCATACGTTACTAATACCCCAGAAGAACAAAGCTAGTCCTGGATGTGGAAGTGTTTACAGATACCTTCACTTTACAATAGGAGAAAAGGAAGCAGTTTGCCATTCACACTAAGAGATAACAGCTTGCGTTCTTGTCTGGCCAAGGCTGCTTGACCTCAGGTAGGTGGTTGAGTTCCCCAGGGAGGTGGTTGAGTCACCATCCCTGGATGTTTAAAAACCATTTGGATGTGGTGCTCAGGGACATGATTTAGGCACGGGCTGTTAGAGTAAAGGTAGTATGGTTAGGTTGTGGTTGGACTTGATGATCTTTAAGGTCTTTTCCAACCAATTCTATGATTCTATGACATCAGGAAAACAGCTGTCCATATGTTTACGAGACAGTTTGCATCCAGAAACTCTGATCTTGGCCACAGTCTCAAGATGTTGCTAAGATAATGACTGTGCTTCTGAAAAGTGGCTGGCTCATGATTTCTATGACATACAGAATGTAGCGCCCTATTCTAAGCAATGCAGCCTTATTTCCTATAAAATGCTTTATGTAACACTACTTCAAAAGCTAGAAATATTTCCTAACTACAAGCCCCACTTTCTAAAAGCTAATTAAACTGCACTAGGATTGCAGGATATGTAACACCAGAAAACAGGGAAATGTTAACAGTGGTGGTAAGAGGATCACGCCGAATGCTGATGTAGTGATTCATACATAAGTCTACCCAATTTTTCAGCTGCAGTACGCATTCACTGCATATAAATTCTTCACTCAGCACAGGCAGTGTGCAGTTAGCTCTGTTCCTTGAGAACTCAGCCCCTTATCTGTATGCACACTGCTTTTGTTCTGAGCCTTTCTTCATGTTCTCCCTCTCTTCTTAATTAACAGAAAACAGTTATGAATATTAAAGAAGAAATTAACAACAGTGTAAATAATTTCTGGGTGTTTGTAGATTCCATATTTAGTTTTTAATTAACCCCCACTGGTTTCAAAAAGCTGTTTAAGAGAAAGATATACTTTCAGAATTTCCCTGGTGTTTAAAAAAGAAAAGGAAATAAGGTAAAACTGTAAAGCAGCATATCTTGACATCGTGGACTCCAGCATCACACGAGGATGTCGTTCTGACATTCTCTCTCCTCCACTCAGCTGAGGTTAGGACCAAGTTTCACTAGAACTGTTCACATATTTCTGACTCCACTTAACAAGAAAAGCACAGAGGATCTGGCAAAATGCCATGTAATTGCAATAACATAAGTCATCTTCTGCTGAGTTAAAAATTAACCAGAACCTAGGAATTGGTCAACTTCAGTGGGCAGTTAAATCCCATGTTTTTATCACTGACCACAGCTAATAGCTGTTATTTTAGAGAAAGATGCTAAAAGCCCTGGTGTAGCTGTTACAGAATCCACTTTCTTATGTGTGAGCTCCTTAGTCATCCCTATCTTATGGCCTTGGGGATTTTGTTTTGACTAGTCCAACTCTTGTCACAGGCACCCCATATGTCCTCACTCACCACTGAAACACCAAGTTTCAATCATCTGATCAGATTATCCTCCTGCAAATTCAGTTCAGGCAACTATGGTCACAGAATAGACTCTTCTGGTTTGAAGAAAAGTTCCTCACCAGCTTTTAATGGGCTTATTTTTCCATTGTTTTGGCACTCCTGTAACCTGAAAGCACGTACCTTGAAGTGAATTGCAGCCGTATACACAGGCAAGCTCATGCATATCATATCATCAAGAGCAATTTGTGTCTATTTTACACTTCTAGAAAAGATCCAAATGAGACATCCCCAACCATTGAGCTGTGTGCAACAAACCCCGTTGAATCAGTGGGAGATCTGCATGCGAGACAACTCAAAGTCAAAAAAATATATAGTTTAAAGAAGCCCCAGGAAAGCTTTAAATTGCACTTCTCAGTGCCAGTAACGGGGTAGAACATCCTCTCCCTTGTGCATAACACCCGTTAGTGTTAATTTGAGTTATCCATGTTCACTGGGAGGAGAACATGGCCTGGTGCTGCTAAAGGAATTCCTCGGTTTCTCACCAACACCATTTATCCCCTCTGCTTCCTCACACAGCCCATGTGCACTCATGTACCAGGGAAACACTCCGTCTTCTGCTCTCAGCCCGCAGGCTGCACAGCAGGCAGAAATTTCTAATCTACAGCAGCCTAAAAGGTAGCTTCAGACCAACTGACAGATACTTGGGTCTTGTTGCCTCTGCAACAGCAAAATATTTGCATAAAAAAAAAAAGATATACAGGGAAAGACGTATCACATCTAAAATTATATTTTTAGGAACAACTATTTAGATGTTAGTGAGAAAACCTGACAATGGTTTTCTTCCTTACCTCTTCCTACATAAGGTGGTTTTTGTGCTAGCTAGGCCATTAGCAAGTTTAAATCCCTACACATTAGAAGTTAATCCTGCCTCAGGCAGCATCCACTTACACATTAGCTCCTTAATGTAACAGCCACAGTGCTGGAAATGAATCATCTGGTACAAATATTTTCCCACACGACTTTCCCAATTCCTACATTCCCTATTCTCTTTTGCAGAGATCTTTCATGCACAGTATTACCTTGCAAGGCTGGAATTATCGTGTCAGTATCACATGAAGTATCACATGAATTATTTTTATCCCGTATACGATAACTCTGAGCCTTTTGTGCGTGTGTGTATCTCCAACAACACTCATGAGTTGTGCACAGGGAGAATTGTGATGTGGCACGAAACCAAGGCTACTGCTGACCTAACAGCAAAGACTTTAAACATTCTTATAAAAAACCCTTCGTGCAGTTTTCTGTTAGCAGTTGGGTCATAACAAAGGTGCTGTGTAGTTGTGAAAACATGTACGGATCAAAGCACCTTGAATTTCAGGACAAGTGATGATTTAAAAAATGCATTCTAAATCCCTAATTTATAAACTATTAATAACCTAAGGACAAACAGAAGCTATAGTGTTTTACCTGTAGACTTCTCATGCAAAAAACTGCAAAATAACTATTTTAAGAATGAGCTGGATTGATTTCCAGCTTGTGGTAAAATCAAACTGATTTCACTGCAGCTACTTTTATAAGGTCAAATTCATCTGTATTTGTGAATAATAAATACCTTTTCAGATAATCAGAATGAGATTAAATATATATTGCTATCTTAAAAAAAATAAATCTATTTCATAAAGAAACTGCCTTAAAATAGTTTGAAAAACAGTCCTTTAAATTGCATACTTAGATAATGCTTACAGAAACATCACAGGAAGAATGTATTTATAGAAATTAATGCAAGAAAGTCACTAGAATAAGAACAGAGAAATTGTTGTAAATAGGCTTCTCAAATTGTTTCACAGGAAAGTCACTAATGAAACCCTTGGAGAGACTATAGGCAATCTTCAGTTCAACAATTCAACTTCCCCCTCACCCTCAACGTATTTTCTGATGTTCCCTAAGGTGCCTGCACTCAGAAAATACCTTCACAGAAAGACAAGTTCAAACAACTTGAAGAAAAATGCATGTTATGTCATTTTGATAGGGTGAGGCTATCACTTTCTTGTTCAGAGACATCTCTGGCACATCAACTGCTAAAGAACCAAGGACACTGCTGTCTAAGTGAAGGTGATAAAGCCTCTTTTGGTTGAAGCATCTTACTTTTCAGTAAATGCTTCTGACATAACCCTTCAGCTGTAGGACACATGTACAATATGTTTTTTCTCTGCAGCCTTATCCCCACCCAAACAGAGTTTTCCCATTCCTTTAAAGAACTTTGATACTTTTCCTTTAAAGAGAAGGAATCCAGAACTGGAGATACCAGAAGATAGTGTGGTGGATTAATCACATTGCCAGGGCAAGATCATCACCACTTTTATATATTTGATTGCTATATCAGCATGGGCTTAAATTATTTCATCAGCAAGGCTGCCACCACTCTCCCTTGGCAGATCATTCACATTCTGATGGACATAAAGGGCATAATTTCCCATGTGCCTCTAATTCTTTTTTTTAATCTATCTCATTGTAAGCGGATAGGTTGATATTTCAACAGAGAATAACAGAATTAAGCACCTAGTATAACTCTTAACTGTGATCTATGCACTGCCGAAAGGTAACAGTATACTACAGTACAAGGAGAGTCCATTCATTGTGCAAAGTGCTCGTCCCCTCCATTATCACTGGAAAATCTACTGCACTTTTAGTTTAACACTAATGACATGTGTTGATGCCTTGCAATTTGATGGGATTTCCATTCATTAGCAGTAATAAAAAAATGACTTTTTCTTCATCAAATTATTCTAAATGACAGGAAAAAGAAAAGAAAGATCTTAAAAAAAGCATATGCACAGCTGCTTTCTTTCTTGTGCAGTTGGGATCACCCATCTCAGCGCATTAATATTGTATCAGAGGATGTAGATCGCTTTTTCATTCTTAATTGGTACTTAAAATTTTCTCTCTAGTGAAAATACTGATTGATTTGGTGTTCAAATGAACTTGTTCATCGCAACTGCAATTACCCTGAATACTAAGTAGTTTAAAATAACTTATAACAAAAAGGTTGATTGGATGTGCCAAGAAAAAGACTGTCACTGAAATTAAAATTTTAACTTCAGAGTTATTTTATAGTATATACCTGAATAAATAACGTTCTGAATTAAGCCTGGAAGAAGTTTGTTCTAACTACACTCAATTTTTCTGTATTGCCAGCTTTGAAGGGTCAAAAATTACCAAACTGTTAGAAATAATGGTCAGACTGTATGACAGTAAGTGGCACTCCTTAAATTTGCTTTTTCATTTCACTTCAAATTTCTTAGTTTCAGTGTTTTCACTGCAACCACAAGAACTAGTTGCTTTTCTTTTTCAGCATGTAAGAGGTACTTCTGACAGCACAGTGCCTTTAACAAGCCTCTAACTTTAAGGCAATGCTGAGTCTGAAACCCTTCCCCTTTGTAAGGGAGCACCTCAAACTGCCAACACTCTACAGCTTTGGAAAGCACTCTACAGTACTTTGGAAAGTGGAGGTTATATGACACCACTTCATTTTTATCTTCGTTTTGCAGAAATTCGTTTGTTCTTAATGTTGTTCATTGTTTTGCTTTGTTGTTTGGTTTTTTTTTTTCACTCCCTGTTTTGTTCCAGCAGTGTTGATTGTTTCATCAGCAATGGTCACAACTCGGGAGAAGAGGGTTTATGCAAGTCAATTAACACTGCTGTAGAGCAGAGCCCAGGAGAGGAATGGACATATGGTATGTGGTGATGTGCAATTTACTATTTTTTCATTTCTTAGTAAAGAGAGTGAGCTAGAGGACATTCTTGGTCACATTAAGATGAAAGACCAACTATAGAGCTTTACTAATCTGGCCTCACTTAACATTCATAGATGTTTTACATGTCAAGTAACCTAACCTCTTGAAAATACACAGGAATGAGATTGAAAAAAAATGGGATTCTTTTGCTATACCAAATATTTGCTTTCATTATACATTCATTAGACTAGGAGAAGAGCTGGAGGGCAGAATTTAGGCTGCTTAATGTTTATTAAAACATCTTTTGTTCGACATGAAAAAGTCCTAATAGGTCATCAAATTCATATCATTGCCCACTGCAGTCTGACCCATGTTTATTTCCTCACATGCATCTAATCAATTTTTATAGCTGCTCTACAGTAGTCAATTAAGAGTTCTAATAATAGTAATGAATCCACAGCTCCAGCAGGCTGGAAATATCTGCCAGGATTTCCTTGTTGAGTATTTTTTACTGTGAGAAAGAGAAGTGCAGGGAAGCGAATTCCCAAGCACCAGTCTTAGGGGCACTGGCACAGGTCTGCTTTGCAGCCCAGGGTGGTCCATTCTGACCAGCCATGGGTAGATATAACACAGGTCTCCATGGCTCCATCTTGCTGTCAGGAGTCAAAACAAAGCACACAGCCACTTCCCCCTAACTTCCGAACAGAGGAAACAGGACCAACCATAGCAGCAGCCAAACTATTTGAACGTGGTTTTATTTCATTAAGCCAAAAGCACACAGAGTGGTCAGAGGACCTTCCCCCTTCTAACAAGCAACAGCAAATAGGTTTCCCATGCTCTCTCTTAATGGGGACACACTCAGTGAATGGAAGGGATGGGAAAGCACAAGCAGAGTCTATATACTCCCCTGGTTCCCTGTGGCTACGAAGCAATGCGTTGGCAGTATGGAATATTTCTTTTCCATCTTTCCATGGGTGTACACTCCCCCAGCACGTAGTGCATCAACTGCATGCTGTTCCTTCTTTAAGACCATATAGGCAATATTGGGTTAATTAATACAAGAACATGTGTCAATACAGTGAAGCCTTTTTAACCAGCCAGCCAATCTCAGCATTTATATATGCACGCAATTCTAACAAAGATGGGAAGCAAACAAACACGTAACCCCCTTCTCCCTCCAAATTGTTGACCTTTCTGGCTTCTCCTTATGAAACTGCTGCTCGCAGGACCTGGCAAGGAAAACCACCCATCGATCAGCAGCCACAACAGAACAACAAGGCAGGATACAACAATGGTTCTGGCAGCTGAAATGAAAAATGAATCTGTCTGTCTCTAGCTGGCCAACTCAAAACCAGGTTAACAGTACCTGAAATTCATCACTATCTAATGTCTTTGTGAGATGAGACTGATGTCAGTTTAATTTAATAGGCCAGGCTGAAAAATGCGACAATTCAATAATTGATTCATGAGTGGATTAGACATCGCTGCCTCAGGGGTGGCAGCATCCACCGGGGGGTGGGACGGGGCAGTAACAGTGTTATCAGTGTTATCTGCCTCACGTAGTCCATCTGATGAGTCTGCTGGGCACCAGCCCGCACCCACACTGCTGCAGCACCAGGCAGAGAGGCCCTGAGTACGGCTTGGGAATAAAAGCCTACCCTTCGTCAACTGGTAGGGGATAAGCGGGGGAAACTAGTGCTAGAGATGTCAGTGCTGTACACCCTGCTGGGAACAAACCACAGACTACAAGGTACAGAGCTGTCAGCCAGGTGCTTTCTGCAAGCGCTGAAATTCACTAAATAAATAAAGGGAGAAAAGGGAGATGAAAGTAGTCCTTTCAGCTCTTTCAGAGACGTTCCTGCTGACTTTCCTCATTCCAGACTCATTCCAGTCTTGTTTCCCTACTGGATACCTGTAACAGCAGTTACCCTTCGGCTGCTGTTTCTCTCTCCAACTCTTCATCCTCACAATCTCTTTTCCTTTCATGGCATGTATTAATGCACCATCTTTTTCTTAGTTAATGCTAAGAAGCCTCCAACAACTCCATAATGCATTCTTCAGCTGTCAATTATGACTGTTCCTTATACATATCTGTATAGGCAATTAGCAAAATGGTTACTTATGGGAAGGTAGTAATCATTGTTTCAGTTGCCATCTTTTATTTGCACAAACAGAATCAGATTTATTAGTGGCTGATCATTTTCCACTTTTCATGCAAATTATAAACAGACATGATGTTACACTACTCTTTCTCACAATATCAGCATGAAATATAAAATCACAAAAAGAATGTACTTTAAGTAAACCTCACTTCTACACTAAATTCAAGCTTTACCAGACTACAGTAATTATTCAGATAAACTTTGCATCACTTATGTTGTTCCTTATTATGTTTTATCATATTAAGGACACAATAACAAATTTCAATATTGGAAACTCCAGTCTGGACATAAAAAAGCAAGCCGTGCTGCATGCTGTAGGGTTCTTAGCAATCTAGGAATTACCACACCAAACTTCCACCTTTGGAAAGCAGATATTTCAGAGGGGAAGGGTCAGAAGCTTGGGGAATTAGATGGTATGCATTGTTCTTAAGAAGTTATTTCCAAGGCTGCAATCAGACCAAGCAGAGGACAAGCATGTGAAAGTGTGCTGCCTTGAAGACACTTCCACCAAAGCCACACTCTCATGCAAACCCCAGTCCTGCTCACAGGAGAGGCTTTCCTGCTGCACCGACTCCTCCAGCACTCTCAGAACAACTGCTTGCAATTGTCTTTTCCCAAGCATCTCACCTTGTCTTGCTTGGACATCGAGGAACCCACCTTCACCTAACATTGCACTGACATCACAAGAAGTAAAATGGTGTTTTTTCATTTTGTCTTCAGAGGACATAAGCATTTCTTGTGCTATGAACCTGAACCTAATACAAGTTAAGGAGTGATGAAGAGAAGAATCAAAAGAAATTCATGAGCTTATTCTGCTTTCTTAATAAAGTTACTCAACTAATCAGACTTGGAGACTCCTGAATCAAACAGATCCTGTATTCAAGATACCGTAAGTAAAAAATGATACATAGCTATTATAAAAAACCTGTTCCCTTTCTACATAGGCCAGGGCATTGTCTCAGCTTCTTTCTTCCTGGAAACAAAGTCTGGGTTAGACTCAAATATGGATTAAGCTTTAATATCCAGACAACATATAAATAACAGCTGTTCATTCATTAACCCCTCTGAATATAACAAACCCAAATCTATCACATATGGACTCCTAAACAGAAATTCTAAATAGGCAGGCCGAGAATCCATGCTAGAAACAACACAGAAATAGCACAGTAGGCGTAGCTGCAAAATATTAACTGGTTTCCTCCATGAAGGAGGAGCTAAATGATGGTGTTCTTTTAATTTCCATTACAGACTATTAGCATATGCCTTCATGCTTACAAATGAAAGCTGCTATATCTAGACCTGGCTTTACTGGCGTAACCAATTTAAAGCCATTGCTGGCCACTACAACTGCAATTTTATTGTCTTCAGTGATGATGTTACACCAGTGCCTTAAGCTCTGGCAAGCTCAGGTTGCAACAAGTGCCCTGTAAACCCTGAGAAAATGGCCATTTCTGCTCCCCGGTGCTCAGAGTAGCTAGGGAACACTATCAGTTTTTAGACTCCATTACATACTACTCCTTTTAAACTTGCAGTTTGGCCAATGGTTTGATCCCCTCAGATTTCTATTTTTATTTATTTTTTATGATGAATAAAGACTTTTGGAGTGCTTCTTTCCAGGAATGTATTTAGTTCTTTTTGCCATCGTGCTGCTGAAAGAAAACCAACCTGCTTCCTAAACTCGACAAAAGAAAACCTAGCAGTTCTGTGCTTGAAATGAAGGCTGAAGTTCATCAAGTGGTGATCCAAATGAGAGGCTGACACTGCCCTCTTTAAACAGCAAGGGACAGATCCTCACTCCGTGTAAACTGTCAGCCTCTCCATGGAGTCCTGGTGTAAACTGTCAGTGCATCAAGGTCAGTATCTGCCTCAAGCCATGTTGCTTCTGAGATTAAAATATTAGCTGAATACATCTTGGGTAAAGGCATTTTGTATCTGTAATGGTGAACTGAAATACCCATGCTTGATGATATGCTGTCAAGAGGAATAATAGATTGATCTGCCAACTTAGGTGGAGCCCACCGCTCACCCTCTGAGCAAACTAATGATTCAGCAATGGCTGGTGGCTACAGATCTCCTAGTTTAATAGTGCCACACAGAAGATGCAGAAAGGAGACTTTTCAGGGACTTCTTCCTTCGGAGGTGTGCGTGTGCCACTTAGCACTGCTCAGGACAAAGAGAATCAAAGACTGATGGAGACTTAAATTTTAACTTCACTGCGAGGCTCATACTTCCTCATTGCAATGGAGTACACTGTGGATGTGTAGCACAATTTCTGGTGCATGCCCAGAAGTCTACTCAGGCTGCAAGGACTTTATTTGGAGAAGCTGATGCTATGCATCCCCACTTTCTCTCATATGAATTTATACATTAAATTTAATTCCAGTAAGATGTTTGCTAACAGTGACAAAACACTTCAGACAGGAAGGAAAATAAATTAAAAAAAAAAAATTCAAAATGAAATACATTGTAAAAAATGTAAAGTTTTTTTGAATTATTTTTACAAAGCCAAAAGAATGAATCATGGTCAGCATAATCACTCAGCCATTCTATAAAGGAAACATTTCCTGCTGTCTTGGACTCGTTTCAATGGCCCCATCTTGTGTGCCAGTTATTTTTAAAGCAGGATTTATTTACTGTGTAAATAAGGATGGAGGTGGGGAAGAGAAGAAAAAAAAAAAAGCCAACAGAAAAAACAGCAGTCAGTCTTCTCTTAGGAAAATAAGACTTAATTAAAAAGTCTGCCATTGCTCTGCACTTAATTAGGGCTAACACAGCTGTTAATAAGTTTCTGATTGATAGTAAACCTGATGTCTGCACAGAAAACTACTTACTTGGTTCAAAGATGCTGATAGTTCCATACAGAAAAGATTCTGTTTTGTAATTGTGCATAATGTTAATATTTGAAACATCCTTAAGGGTGATTGTACCTATTAAAATTTCATATGTGAAATGAGAAATAAATGAATTGGTGTTGCATTTTTAAAGGATCGGATTACTGTTGATTAAAGCTTTGTCTACACTTGAAATTTCCCAGTAGAACAGCTCTACCAGTGGTTCTAGTAATAGGAGGACAAGCAGAGATAGGCTGCCAGCAACTACCACCATTTAAATTACAATGTCATATAGATCTGGTGGGTAATGTGCTACACAGGACTGTGGTTATAATGTGGCTGTTACAGTCACTGCTGCCAACGTCGGTACTGAGCATGCAATAGAAAAAAAAAATGGAAGAAAAAGCCAATATAAACGCAGTCAGAAAGTCCGTGTTTGTCAGTAAAGCTGAGACGGATTGGAGTATTTATCTACCACATGAGATGTTAAATATCAAGCAGCAGTAAGTGAAGGGGAAGACATAGTGGAAGGACAGAGCAAGAGGGAAAGAGGAGTAAAATGATTTGGAAGAGGAGGACGAAAGAATCTGAGGATGGTATACTTCACAGAAATAGGAGGAAAGAGAAATGGGCTTCTAGAGGTAAAGGAGAAATATGAAATTCCCATGCAATCTACTTTTAATTTTTCAATAGCGTTCCTCCATGTAGCAAATACAGTGAAGAGACTAAAGTAGGCTCTGAGGGTTGAAAGAGAAACACAGAAAAGCCACATCAAAAGCAGAAACGAGAAAGAGATTTGTGGAAGAAGAAAAGAAATCTTCTGACAAATGAAAAAAAAAGAAAATCAACAGAAAAAACGTAGGTATTGAAAAGAGTGAAAAAAGGCATAAAGAAAAAAGAGGATAAGGAAGAAAAAGGAAAAAAATGCATGGAGCTTATTGTAAGAGCTCTGTTTTGTTTAACAAGAGGTTTAACGTTAGGAGTGTCACTGATATAATGAAAGTTTCTTCTCCAGTCTTTGGGAGGATGAGGTTCCACTCTTCTGCAATTCCAACACAAGCTCAACTGCTCTATCCCTTCCATCCCCTTGCTGGAGCCCTGCTGAGGATGGGTGCCACTAACAGTCTGCCATGCTGCCTTCTGGATGCATGCATCCCATGGCCTCCTCCCCTGAAAGAACTCAGTGCTGATCAGGGGCTGGTGATCAGCTGCAGATCTGACAGACTTACATAAGAGCTGCCCTCTTCCCTATGGGGACGTGAGGCTCATATGTGGTCAATAAGCTCCCACACCTCGGGACAACAACAGATCTGCATGGGACATGCACACAACAGCATAGTGTGAACATCAGGTCTGTGGCCAAAAAGTAAGAGGAGCTTCAGAAATGCAAACGTACCTAGGCTAAGAAGAACGAGCAAAACAAGCCCAGGGGTACAGAATGTAATCGGAACAGGTGAGATCAAAGTCAAAACTGCTGAGGAGCCAACCACAAAGTGTTCACGTTAACTGAAATATCTTCAGATTGACAGAGCTAGGAAACGTTTTAATACATCCAGAAAGAAGAATGCACCCATGACAGGTAAATAGCTTGCTCTTTAAAGATAAATTAGACTTACTGTGTTCTGCTAGCGCCGTAGAAATGATAAAATCCTTTGATGTGAAGTAGTAAGTTTCCAAGCTTCCTTGGTTCTAAGGAGTACTGGTGGTAGAAAATGTCAGCATGTCTGCTGGGCTTCTGAAAATTTTATCTGTGTTAGAAAGGAGCATGTCTGGAAACAGAATAGCAGCACCCTCAACGCTGTGCCCCATCAGGGAAAGGAGTTCATCACTGTGCAACTACGGTGATCAGGTAGGACTGCCCTGAGGTTGGCTAACGATGCAGCCGCTGTTTTAATTGAAGCAGCCCAGGCATGCCCTTCCAGTGACTCTCTCTCTAAATGAAAAGAACGAGCGGTGTCAGTTAATAGCTGAGGAGATGGTTATTTAGGCCACAATCTGACCTAACATTTCGGTGTCACGAGAACCAGAAAGCAGTCTGGACTTTGTAAAAGATTTGAACCACATCAAATAAAACCGGTGTGACTATTAGAGCTCATACGTGAGGTAGACTTCACTGCTGTTTGAGTGCACAACAAAAAGAGAAAGAAAGGACAGCTTCCTACTTACAGTAAAACTCTTACTGAATTCTGACAGAAAAGCGTAGAAATCAGTGGCTTTCTTCCACTTGTTGCATTTTGCAGAGCACAGCTTTTGTGTCCAGCTCCTCGACAGACTTCACAGCTTTGATCTCACCTGAAAAATGGAAGCTAGAAGAGGAATAGTCCCCAAAAGGTGCCTGATTACACACACAACTCTGTTTTTCACTGAGAACGAGAGTGATACATCACCTTTTTCATATTTTAAGCTGTCAAAAAGTTCTTAATTAGCTTACTGTAAACTCTCCAAGTTTTCAGAGGGGCAGATGCTGCACCCGCAATAGAATTACTTCACACCAAAGCAAAATCGAGGTTGCTGACAACTCTAAGAAGAGCTTCACAATTATCATAAAGAAGGAAGGGATTTAAGCTGGCGCGTCTCCTCAGACTGATGTTTGCAGCAGAATTACTCCAAGCCTCAACAAAGGATTTAAGGAAATGTTTATAACTGGTGAGGACAACGTGTCTTGTGCTCACATAACATACCACAACGGCAGCCTACTGGTGAGACCTGTCCATAAAGAATGGCTTTGTCTGTGGAACTGTAAATCACATTGCAATTTACACATACGTATAGCAAACGTACCTAATGGTCGCTCATCCCTTTGAAAATGGAGATTAACCAACTTTTAAGGGCCGTTACTCTAACACCTGCTTTATTTAAAGAATTTAATCAACACACTGGAAATTCAGCTGAGAGAACCACAGCAGTTTCATTGTACTTAAAAATACATTTCGTATTTGTCAAGCTTAAAATAAGTTCTGCTTTAAAATAAGCAATTGACAGCAACCTAAAACAGCAGTTACAAATTCCATAGACTGAAGCACTTGTGCTATAATGCCTCGAGCAAATTTATAAGCAATTTCCTAGAATATTCTCACAGTGCAAAGCACACAGTTATCAGGAATCCCTATTACAGATTCCAGACTCATTTTTCCCTCTAAATGTTTGTGACAAAAGTAAAGAAAGTAAAGGCAAGTAAAACACAGCCAAATGGATTTGTGAAAGCAAACTGCCTACCTGGCATGGTGCCTGTTGCTACAGAACAAATAAATTACATACCTTTTTAGGCAATTCTATAATTTTTTCTCTGACAAAAATACTATCAGTGGATGTCCTCTTATAGGTTAAGAGTTCACAATGCTGTTAGGTTTCTCGGTGTTAAAGGAAAGCCAAAGCTCTCTGATTAAAGGGTTCAGGAGAGTAAATAGACAAACACTTCAGGATATATCTGTCTGTCTTTATACAGTCTGCTCAATCTGGCACACGTAATAGTTGCTTACTCTTAAGTTACTCAGAGCTGATGGATGTCCTATGATTTCTTTTTGGTTCTGAGTGAGACAGCAGACTTCAGTATGCTTTTACTTCCCAGTCCCAGGGTTGGATGTAGCGAGGACTTGTTCAGCTCTCCCAAAGCCCAGTAAGTAAAATAAAGGCTACATCTTCAAAAACATACTCAAAAGGTGGGAACAACACAGATATGAAAAAAAGCACACAACAACTACAAAGTATTTTTCTAGCATAACTCTACTGTATTATCATAAAAATATGTCAGCAAAATATCATATGGTAACACAAGAGCTGCATTATAACATTATTTTTAATCCCTCCGATGGTACAAAGAGACAAGCTACTTGCCTTTAAATTTAAAATCCAGTTCTGAGACAGAACTTCCTTGCTTTAACAACCATATTTGACTATTTTCCTGATTCTAACCTCCACTACTGAGGCTTCTGAGTCAATTCCACAGTTATTAACTCATCATAATGTTCAAATACAACTCTAAATCATGCGTTCAGCTCCCATAAAACTGGTGCTTTCTGATATCTCTTTCTTCGGTCTGCTTCAAGGTCAAAATTCAGCCGGCCAATCAATGGTCTTCAGGGGCCAAAGTCTAATTTTTGGTATAATATTCCTCTCTTCAGAAAACAAGGCAAGGCTAAGAAAACAACAGAATGTTCTTTGGTCCAGTTCTTTAATTGATAAGAACCAGTAGTTTTAATAATGATGTAATTATCATTATAACAGTTTACATGTACTGAAGAGTTAAGCTTTTTGCTTCAGTATAGTGACAACCATTTCTTGGCTTTCAAACATCATTCTGTAAATGATCCTGATAAAGGAAATAATATTCAGTACCAGCAGATGAAATTGTCCCAAGTCTCTAATGCTTAAAATCATGCTCTTAAATCCACATGTAGGAGACCAAGTATCTACTAAATCATGGTCATCTCAAAGCATAACGGGCCGTCAGCGTTGTGTTTCCTACCTAAATGCAAACCAATATTTTATCAGGACATATACAAAGGAAGCAGACTGCAATTACACATTACTTTATTCCTTAAGTTAAACCATCTCCCACTGAAATGTTAGCAAAGGCACTTCTTGAGAACATACTCACAACGCTAAATGTGAGGTGAGATTCTTTTTTCCATGCGTTACATTTGGAAAAGCAAGTGTGCTACTTTTTTCTTGCTGATCTGTAAAATACTGAAGAGGCTGAAATAATAAGCTGATACACCTTGAAGGCTTACAAAGGCCCTAGAGAATTTGCATCAGTGAATTAAATCTGAGCATTGCTGTATTTGGGGGAAAGGAACAGTCCAGCTCAGTGAAAACATCTGTACATCTATCAGCAGTAACATTCTTACACCTCTAAGCTCCTGGAAATGTGCTAAGCACACTTTTAATCCTAGGTGAAATCATATTTCTCCACCCCTGCAAAACACAGAGAAACATACTTCAGGAAAGAAAAAGGGACATAAATTAAGTTAATGCAATAGGGGAAAAATAATCTGAAGGTCTACACGATGGTCAACTCAGAATTGGCAGCTGTGGTCAAAAAGAGATCTTGGAGACATCACAGAAATGCTCTCTGGCATTTACATCACACATTTGTAGTTGTTGAGATTGGTACTGAGAGACAATATATAGCCTTTTCCTAATACATAAGACTTTGATGTCTCTGTATCTTTAGCACTGTATGCAGTTCCCCATCCCAAGAATGACATACAGGATTCAGAAAAGTTACAGCGAATGGCAATTAAAATAAAAGTGGTAGAGAACTAATATCTGAGAACAGATTGAATAATCTGGGACAGATTGAATAATATGGCGAGAAGGTAGCTGAGGAGAGATATGACAAATTTCATTCAATAATGACTGTGAGACCACATCCTGCACTTCTAGAAATAAGGGACCTTCAATGCAGCTCATACTCCATGTCTAGGCTATAGGCTACCATAAAAAATGATCTGTAGCACTGGCATCACCACCTCTGCCTTCTCAAAGCTCGTCTCTGACAAGAAGTAGTTTTCAAAATTTAATATAAATTCTATCCCTGTTACACTCTGAAAGCATTGCCTGACCAAGCTCTTCAGAAAGACCGAGACCAAAGAAGGTAAACCTACAAGACTTGACATTTCTGGGCATATTCAGCAGGCAAAATCTTGATGCCCATGAAGCCTGAAAGAAAGGATGGTGGTTTCGGTATCTCCAGTTAGGGTGACATGAAACAGAATTTCTAGAACTTTGATTTTGGCATATCAAGTGTATTTAAATCCTTTCTTGTACATAGACCCCTCACTTTCAATTCACACAAGAATATTCAGCTGTAATAAATATGCATTAATACTCCATATCAAAAGCTCATTCTTCACCAAGCAGACTCTTTGAAAGCAGAATCCAACCAATGTAACAATCATGCCTTTAGACTGCAGCACAGCAAGCTACCTTGTGACTGATAAATCTGAGAGCCTCAGAGGTCACAGCTAACACAGAATCCCTAGTATTTGCATTATGTTTTTTCCTTACTGCAACTGAAAGATAAAGAAAAGAACTATGAAAGAAAACTCAATATCGTAGGCAATCGTGGGAAGAAATCAAATGTCTATCCTAAATGTTAAACTGGACTTCAGTATTAATTGGGGGATTAGATGTTTCTTCTTTATGAACAATCAGTCACTTCTTTTTTCCCTATAGTTAGCATCCTAGGATGGCTGCTTACATTAAATATTGCTATCTTATGATCCTTTTATCTGCTACATTTCTACACCCATGCACATGCACACACACACACACACTTGGAGAGAACAAACAGGAGACATTACCTGTTACAGAACTGATACGAGTCACAATGGTTTCACAGTACTCACACAACAGCTGTGCAGTGGAGAGTTCACCTTATATCTTTTTTTATTTCTATTCTCACTCTACATCAACTGGTTATTTATAAAATACTTCCTTTGCTATGGAAAAACGGCTATGAACATACACATACCAAATGATGAAGGAAGAAAAGCTCGCAACCAGTAGACAGGAAGTTTTCAGTTTTAAAAACCTCCTCATCTTTGGCAGATGCAAATTTACATCTGCAATTATAATTAAACTGGGCATAGCTGAAGGCCTCTTTTGCAAAACTAATTATGTAGCTAAATACGTTGTGCGCAGTGAATTGCGCCCACAAAAATCAGAGGCTGAGTTTAGGCCTTTTTAAACGACCTAGGCCTTACAGTGCACAAGATAATTGCACACTGCATAGAAGAGGGAGTTTTTAAGAAAATGGGCCTATTTAAGTTAATTATCTACGTTGCCTCATTTGAACACCTGTTGGTTGTAATTCGCGGGCACCTGGTGCCAGCAGTCAGCTCACCAACTGACAGACCATATTGTTTCTGCTTCTTTTGTTTCCATTTCTGCTTCTTTTCTGCTCAGTTTTTAAGAAGTAAACTGTAGCAGAGATATACAACTATTTATGGGAAATAAAGTATTTTTTTCCACAAAGAAGCACATGTAACATAGCCAGAATTATACCAAGTTCCAGCCCGATGACCTTCATTCTGTCAGTCTCAGTAGTGCATCTGCCAATTAGAAAGCACTAAGGAGAAGGACAGGCTGAAGTGATCATTTTCAAGAACTGTTTGGAGCATTGGTCTGGAGTATTTTAGGTGATACATCAAGGGAAAACATTCACTTACAGCATTGGGAAAAAACTTTTAGATAACACCAGTAAGCTGAGAGCAGGCAACAGAATTGGCAAATTCTTGATTCCTTATCAAATGTTCAGAATCCCATCAGCATACCACTGAGAGAATTAAAACATCAGAGAGATCAACAGGAAAGCCTCCAAATAAGGCACAATACGCAACAAATGGAAGAAGGAGGTATCTAAAAACTCTAGAAAAGCTCTGCTTTCAGGAGGAGTTGAGAGGCAAAGAAACACCTCCTTGATGCATGCAGAGAGGTCTAAGAGTCAAAATAAAAATCAAAGTAACTACAGACAAGGCAAAACAAAGTCGCTATCTTGCCTGTTTCCTAATGTTTCTACACAGGACAAGAAGCCAGAGACAATACTTCTGATTTACTTCAAAGAAGTCATGAGCACAACCGTCAATTGTAAAACAAGATTCTGATGGACAAAAATGGAAAATCTAAGCATAAGGTAACTGAGATGGAATAAACTGAGAAGGACAGCCACAAACCAGCAAGTAACTACAGACCAGATAAACAAACTCGTGTACTAGAAAAATATCAGAGTGCATCAGGCAACTGCTATTTATGTAATTGAGAGATGATAACAGAACCTGTTATTTTGCTGGTAGCAAAAATATTGAAGCGGTCTCAAATTCCCTATTTTGTGCAGAGTTAAAGGGCGCATGTGAGATTAAATCCACTTGTGTTCTGAATATTTTAGCCCTTATTGTTCTTTTCAAACACCTCGTCTACCGTAGCACGGAAATCACCGCATTAAAGTCATCCTCTCATATGTCACCCAACCTGCATGCCATCCGTCCAGTCAAGGGAAGAGAAAGAAATGCTGTGATCTCGCCTTGCTCCAGCCTTTGCCTCCAGGCAAATTTATACAGCAGGTTGAGCCTGGGGCCCCTGCACCTTCCCTGAGCTGTCTCGCCACTGGGCTGCCACACAGGAGTCACACCTCTGCCAGTCTCTGAAAGAAAGCCATGCTTTGCACTGCCTTCTGTCAGGAAACTTGTTAGTTCTGTCTGAAGACAGGAGAATCTGAGCACTGAGTGCTCCGTGACTCTCCTCATCCTGATTGCCGCAGCTCAGCTCCAAACAGCCCAGCACTGCTCAGGGAGAGATGCAGGCAGACAGAAACGTCCAACCCTGGTAGTGTTAAAGAGGCGTCTGGATGAGAAGCTACAAGATATGGGTTAGTAGCTTGTGGTAGCAATGGTAACGGGAGGACGGTTGGACTAGATGATCTTGTAGGTCCTTTCCAACTTTCTGATTCTATGATTCTATGAACCCCACAGCTGGGAGATGGGAAATGGGAAGGGGAGAGGCCACCTTGCTGCAGTGTGGGCTCTCAGATGATTTTTTTCAGAACCATTACACATGTTCAGGCACTTCAGTCCCTCGTTGGATTATATTTCTCAGGCCCTCACACAACTTTGGAAACACATTTAAATGTTTTCCAAAACAGAGACACACACAGATGCTTGTTGCTGATTAGCCTGCATTCAAGTGATTCCTGTACCTGCAAATTCCACCGAAAATCAGGAACACAGAATTCTAACCAGGTGCCAAACTCCAACATGCTGAAAACCTCTTCCAAGAAAAGCAAAAGTCAGTAGAGGGAAAGAGGTAAAAACATCACAACCTGAACAGAGGCACTATCTTCTGTTAAATCAGCCCTAATACTAAATTCTTCTTGTAGAAAGTGAAGGAAAGGAGGTAGAGTATTTTCACAGCTAAAGTATACCGTGATCCTAATGATAGACAGTATTAAGTAGAGAGTACTTTAAAAATCTAGCTTAACAAAGTATTTGGAAACTGGAGTTTCAAACTGAAATACATGCATCCACAATAATATTTATTGAAAAACAAGATTTGCTCTGTATTTCATGATCGTTACACTTAGTAAATAAGTAACATGCAGCTGCAGGCTCTGCAGAAACACTGCCTAGAGGTAATTTGATATTTGCCTTTCTTGAAAACTTAATAGAGCTCTGCTACTTTGATGTCTTTTTTTGCTTTTACTTTTTAGTAGACTTTAAAAAATGAAAATATATCTGGAAAAGCTGTAATTGGCATAAAGCTCAAAATAATCAAAACTAGTAACAGAACTGCATTAATTAGTATTACTGGTAAATAATTAATCATCAACCCTTTGCATAGCCCCCGGCCAAAACTATATATGGTCTCAATCTGACAACACGTAAACCTCCAGAGGTAACAACTTACTTGCATTGAACTCGAGGTCATTTGTATAGCTCTAAGTACATGGCAATTTTTAAATGAAAATTTTTAGTGCTGAAATATTGTTCTAGAATACAAAATCACTGCACCTATATTTAAGATGCCAGTTTTAATCATACGGAATGACTTGTGACTTCATAAATTTTTGGTACAGATGGTAGGGATTTCCTGGTGGGAGACCACGGTGCCAAATGCATTTACTCCTGTGCAGAAGCTCACGTGTCACTCGGCACCAAGGGGTTAATTTTTTTACACGCAGAATTCTCTACATGATAATGCACTTCCATGTTCCCCATCTGGCTATTGTAAAATCATAAAGGCTATGAAGGAATGAGCATGAAGTAGAAATGGCTGTCCTGATTTTCAGTGGTGATGAGAATCAGCAACTCCTACTGAAGTAAGCTAGAAGCCACAGGTGCTCAGTAGATCTGAAAACCGGGCCATTATAAGATACCTTAAGCAGCATTTGTTGAAGAAATCTACACAACATCACTCACCACTGCCTCCAAGGGTGATGGCAGGCTAGAAAGACCTTTGACATTACCTTATGCAGCCATTCTGATGATCCTAGCTCCTTACACAAAACAAATAATTTTTGCAATTGAAGAAAATAATAATAATAATAAATTGAAAACCTATACTGAACGGAGGTTGGGATGTATTTACAGGGCCATCAATATTCAAAAAAACAGGCATGTTGGTCAAAAATAGAGCCACACCAGGACCGTGTGCCACCATGGCAACCAACATGGGGTTGCATTTACAAATTTTATAGTTGAGACTATTGGTCTGCTGCCTACTGCTTCACTGAATAAAAGCACTGCAAATTCAAGTCTACTGTACCTAGAATTCCAACCTAAATGATTCTATGATTTCATGAAATATTGGTTTGGCTATGGAACACAGTGTAAAAGAACTTTCTAGCTAGTGAGCTTATCCAAAGCACATCAGTTACATCCTAAAAAGTGCTGATGGATTTGGGAGCTTTTGGTATGTCCTCAACAAGTGTTCTGTTTCTTAATGTTTGTTTCCTTTTTCTTTTTCCTCCTACTGAAAATAGGCAGTACAGCATCCCTATGTGCCAGATACTTAAGAGGTGTAACACAAAAAGAAGGGGACTTAACAAAAAAAGGGTGGAGAGTGACTTTTAACATAGGCAGCTGGTGATAGGACAAGGGGGAACAGTTTTAAACTGAAAGAGAGGAGATTTAGGTTAGATGTGAGGAGGAAATTCTTCACTCAGAGGGCAGTGAGATACTGGCACAGCTGCCCAGAGAAAATATGTTGCCCCATCCGTGGAGGTGCTCAAGACCACAGTGGATGGGGCCCTGAGCAGCCCAGTCTGGTGGGGGCAGCCCTGCCCATGGAAGACAGCTGGGACCAGATGGGTTTCATGTCCCTTCCAACTCAAACCATTCTGTCACTCTACGAAGTAATGGTATCTCTTCAAAACTCACCACGAGTCACAGGTTATAAAATAATTCATTTGTTGTGGTTCGGTGAGAAGGATCTACTTTCAGAAGTAGTCTCACTTTATGTTTTGCTAAAAAACCATCTCAATGCATCTCATTTCAGCTAACAATAACTCAACACGTTTTCATCTGAGTGCTTGAATTCAGAAGAGAATATTTTACTTGCAGTGCTAGTTCATAATATCACGTATGTCAATTTATTTTTAACATCAGTTTCACTTTTCAGAAAACGCATACTACTTAAAGGCAAAAAAATGAAAGATCAAAACTACTAATTTGTGGAATTCATGGCAGTTCTGTCTGTGTTTGTTTTTTGTGAGCATCACAGAATCACAAAATGGCCCAGGTTGGAAGGGACCTCAAGGATCACAGATCTCCAGCCCCCCTTGCTACCTACTACCTAAAGGGCCACTAGTCTCCCTATTTAAAACTAGATCAGGCAATTGTATACTTACCAGTTTCAATGTTTCCCAGATAAGATTTTCAAAGCACATCTCCTTGTCTCATTAGGTCAGAAAGCTTCTCTTCTAAGCTTGCTACAAAATGTGGTCTACCTCACAGCCTGTAAGAAAATTAGGGTGTGTGAATAGATACCTACTATTTTTTACTCGTGAGGCAAAAACTGCCTATTATGGGATCACTGTAAAATAAACAAGTTCACAGGACTGGAAAAACTTTAGAAGACCTCAAGAAAAGTAACTCGCGTTCTGAAAAAATACCTCTCTCAGAGAGATTTAAAGGGAAAAAGTTATGAGGTTAAAAGGTGATTTGCTCTTGTTCACCAAGTTTCCACATAAGGAAAAGATAATTGATATTATATCAATTTTTCAAGTGGCGGCCAAACATTTAACAATACACAGCAACCAAATATACAAGCTAGACGAAAGTTAAACTGAAAATACACTGTGCTGCTACTCTGACCCCAAACCACTTAGCTAACTGAAAGCTAACCTGTTGCTACCTTATGCAGTATTTCACAACAGAAATTTGTTAGCTCCATGCATTTTATACTTAACGTTGCATTTGCTCTTCTGTATAAATATTTTTTCGCCATCAACAATTCAGTAATTCTGCTCCAGCAACCACTGCATTTCAGTAATAAGAACCATTGTTAGTTCCCATCCCCTGGTTTTAGAGTGAATGTCAACTGGTTTATAACCACCACAAGTACTGGAAAAAAACAGCTACAAAGTCATCTCTCAGAATAAATCGGATTTTGGAACAAACAAAGGTCACTGACTCAGTATATGAATCACTAAATAAATTCTCTACTCTTATATCCTTACTTTATTCCTTTATTCTGCTTTATTCTTATTTTATATAATAATTCATTTTGGCCATGCAGTTTGTTGCTAGCATCCCTAAAGTCAAATTTACTGCTGTTCAGAAAGTGATACTCTCAGTTCCAAAATATAACAACCTAAGAAATGCGCTCAGTTCACAGTCTAATATCAGGGCTGGGTAGGGAGCGAGAAGGCAAGGAGGGGCTTTTCTGCACTAAGCAGAAGTAAATCAAAGCAAGTGCGATGCAGAAGCACACAAGTATGTAATAGCCTTTTAGTAGTACAGTGTTCAAACTTGCTTCACTATTTGGTTTCTGTGACTGTTTACCAACTGAAATGTTAACCAGCAATACCAACTATGAATGTTTACTGGCAAATATACTTTGAAAAGAAGTTCAAGAAACGTTTAGATGTTGTACTGAGGGAGTTGGTTTAGCGGGAAACGCTGGTGGTAGGTGGACAGTTGGAGTGGATGATCTTGGAGGTCTTTTCAAACCTTGGTGGTTCTACGGTTCTATGAAAGTGAATATCGGTTTATGCTCTGCTAATCACACCACAAATGGAGAACTGTATCCTGTGGCCTGTATTTTCAACCAAAACTGATAGATAACATTTCTGATGGATTTTATATCACATTCATGCACTACTGATATGCAAAAATTACACTGCAAATACTTTCAAGAAATCAATAGATCTATTTGTTGCCATTTAAAACAAAAGCTAAGTTGGCCAAATTATTTGCATCAAATTATGTTTTTAGTTCTACTCTCAAAACACAGAAGTAGCAGCTGAAAATGTAGCTGTCACATAGTGCTGAAGGACGCCTGTCACTTTATATCAAAGAAAAATATCCCTGAGTTACTGTTACAAGGCTTTAATTTTTAATTTTAAGTTAAATCATAACATCAATATCATAGCACATTTTTCTCAATACTTCTAATATTACAATATCTTCTAATAATTGCTGTCTTCTTTTATCTTCCCTTTCTCCTTTCCAGTCTTCTCCCTTGGGACTTAAAAGCACTTGGAACTCAATTTAAGGAACAGAAAACTGGAGAAACATTTTCATTTTGGCTCACGGTACCATAAGTATTGGCTGGTGACAGTGGCCATCGTTCTGTTACTCACAGACAGGACAAATTCTCTCCAAACTAAAGCAGTGACAACAGAGATCTTTGACTAAAGAAATCAAGTTCAGAAGGAGAAACGCACCACATGGAATCTTGAAAAACAGCAAAGAAGTTTTCCATGCCTTTAGAAAGCAGCAAAAAGTACTACATTGCGCAATAGGTTTCTTACTGCTGCAGCATAGGAAGTAATTTATTAAGCATTCCAGATTCTTTAGTGCACAAAGAACCATTGCAGGGGCCGGAGTCTCTGAGCACACTCAGAAGAATACATGAGAAATCCAATAGCACGTTCTGCACAGGAAAAGCAGCCCCTGCCCCTTTCCCATTAGAGAGCAGCATGTGGCCCGCAGTCCCCAAGTAAGACAGGCAGCGGGACTCTCGCTCGTCCACTCCATCAATGTGCTAATACACTTCTGTACTTTAATGGATTTTCTTTTTGTTGGTTACTGTTGTATATGTTTCTATTAGTATATGTTAAAATAGAAATGAAATGGAAAGTATAAAGTACACCTCAATTTAAATTACATATAAAAATCCATCATGCTGGCATTGCCCCATTATGCAGAGGCAACCCTGCGCATTAACATTCATGAAAGCAGAGTTCATGAGTCACCTCGGGGCTTAAGCTCCCCATGTAGGTAGAGACTGAGGCTGTCGTGGCAATAATACCCTTGGTACTAGGATGGAGCATGCCATCTGCACTGCAAAGGGAGCTCTGGCAGCTAGTAAATTGCCAGGGAGGCATTAGCTGTAGCCCAGAAGGGTCAAAGTTGTGACGGTGGCAATAATGGCTGCAACAACATCTTTCAACCGGTTAGAGGAGCACCAGCAGCACAAGCACCATACAGGGTGGGAAGAAAAGTCATTTGCAAAAACAGAATTAAAATCAGAAGACGATCTTACGGCTTTTGTATTACTATTTCCAAATTAAGCCATAAAAAGGAGTGTGAACTATTCCATTAATTCATACCCGGTATTTTCATTCTTGTTTAGACAACACAACAAGGGGTGAATTAATGTTACTCTGTTCTGACACGGCCGTGATTACAAAATGCTAATTTTAAATAATATTTATATTGCTAATTAAGGAAGAAGGGCCAAAGTTCTGAGCTCAATCCGCAATCAGCACAGCCCCCTGCTCTGAATGTTACAGGTTCCCAGACTTGAGTTGTGCTGATTGCAGGCATTGCTAGGGGCTCTGATTAGCCACCCAAACCATCCAATTTCTACTGCCCAATTTATAATAGATTATATTACGGCAAGCAAATCCTACCGCTGTGATGTAAACATTAATATCAAGAAGTGCAACCATAAAACTCATTCTCTATCAGCATAAAAAGTACCCGCAGATTTGAGAAATAAAAAATAAAGGCAATAAAGCTGTGAGCACTTCATCACGCTGACATGAGAAGAAAATTGAGCTAATTGCATCGAAAAGAAACTAAGCAAGCACTGCAAAGAGTGGGGAAAAGTCAAAGAAAACTCAGCAAAGAGGATATGAAATACTTCCATACTTCAACATATGCATGTGCTTTACATGTGTAAAGTTTCATTTCTTCCTCTCCTAACAGCAGACTGATAAACATTCAGAGGACACAAATAACCCATACAAGGAGCCCTTGAACATCCCATTACAGAGTTACCTCAGGCGGACATGGAGAAAAGCCCTTACCCTGATTGCATGGTTTGTGCAATCCACTTGAGGATTTGACCAATAATCTGTAAATCAATAACTTATTTCTCATACGTAGCTCCTGCCAACATAAGAAAAAGACAGGCCTAGGCCCTCAGTTTATCTTTCCAGCACTGTGCTCTAATATTCTGCAGTGTGGTGTTATTTCAGGATTACAGAGCGGCTCATAAATAAGACGCTCGATCTGTAACACTGAACTATCGGTTTTACTTTCTTTCGCGTAGCAATTTGCTTGCATACAAGGGATTACGAGCATCTGATCTTTTGCTAAGGTTTGGCACAAAGGTTTACCTTTTAATTTCGAAGCAAAACTGTAAGTATTGTACTGTAAATGGCTCTGTGCATTTTGAATTACTCTAACAAGTACTCTGACAGCATGTACGTGAAGACATCTATGCTCCAAACGTCATGCTGTTGTGGGCAATGATAACTTTGGGGGCTGTCACCCAAGCAGAAACAATAATATTAATAATAGAAAAAAAAAAAATTAAATGCTTAAACAAAAAGCATGGAGAATGTGCTGATGTGGTATAATTTATTCCCCTATGTAAAGAGGAACCAACAGCAGATGTTTAAATGAATAATGTACAGACCTTAACAATTCATGCTGATGTGTCCTCACTTTTATCTTTTAGCTCTTAAGGGGGGCGGTGACATTGTGATTTTAGCTGTATTAGTCAACTTAGCATAGTTTTTTCCCCACAAGAAGATATTGAAGCAGCATTCATAAAACACTGACTTACAGCACTGCAAGACAACCCACAAACTTCTTTCTTCTCCCAGAAATAGGAGAAGTACAAAAGGGCACATGGTTTTTGCAAGACACAAGAACCTCTGTTTGCACGTTAGCTAGAATATGTCATATAATGAACAAAATCAATGCTGAAATACTCTAAAAATAAAACCATTAAAATAGATTTATTTATATTCTAGATTAAAAATTCAATAATTATAGTCAATTCATTTATCATCTTATATTGTTTCAATGGTGTCAAATAGATATGGTTTGGGCCATACTTTCTCTATTACATCATGGCAGAATTGGTCATAAGTTGAAAGCAGAAAACTACCATCTTCATGTCCAGAATCAATGGAGATTACGTATTTAGCCTTAGGAAGGAAGAGAAAATTAAAAAATTTATTGCAAAGAGCAGATTGGCAGAGACTATTTTATTCAGTGCTGTTGCACCAAACCAAAAATATCAGTTAATTAACATTTCAGTTTTTAATGATTTAGGTATGTTCTGAGCTTTAGATATGTATTTATTGTGTCAAATAATTAGAAATGGTTAATGGAATGATTTGATAATACCATGGCTCATTAAAAAAGTTCTTAAGTGAGGTACTAAAAAGACTTAAACAAGTAACAGTATATATTATTAATATCACAGCAAAACTTATTGGACTCTTATATTGGCCTTGACTATCTCCAGAAGTCCCTTCCAACCCTTATGATTCTATGATATAAGTTTACATTCTCATATACACAGCCGATCCAAGAAGTGCAAATAAGAACAAACAGGGAAACAAATGGATAGCAGGGCAAAATCAGAAAGGAAAAAAAATGAGGAGCTACTAGTAAAGGATGTAACTGAAAAGGGAATAAACTCTAAGCACATGAGTAATAGGAAGACAGTGAATAAAGGGGCTGGTATTGCACTCAGCAAAGAATGCTCCTGATAGATGATGCTCAGAAGCTGAGTGTATGTAATGTCTTCTTACATCAATCTTGACCAAAATGTTAACTGCTAGCAAGGGATAGCACCATCAATATCCATGACAAAGGAGCAAGACCTCAGCTTTTTGCAGAGAAGCAAAAGGTTGGTAAGTACTTGGGTTGGAAATTTTAAAATCTACAACCAGTAACATTCATTCTAGAGTACTATAAACATGGACAAGACTTTTCAGATTAGTGGATCAAGAACTCTGCAGAAGGCAGGTAAAGCACTTGAAAACTGAAAAAGGTAACCGTGGTATCTACCCACAACAGGGTGAAAAAGCTGGCATCATCAAATTAGACACACATACCATTAGCATTAATTCCCAGGAATATACTGGAAAAATAAGCATCTAAAAGAAAGGAGTAACAGCTATTATGTGCTTGTCAGCAACAAATGTCCTTGTAGCATAGGTTGGCAGGCATCAGGGTTGGAGGAGGAATGCATGGTATCACAAATCTGTTTTAGTAAGGCTTTGGATAGTGTTTCACATGATTTTTTTTCATAATATTGTCTACATGAAAATACCACAGCAACAGTGCTAACAAAAATGTTCATCGGAGAGCAGCTATTAATTGTTCATTGTCAAAGCAGAAGGTTGGATCAAGGGATACTTTGTAGGTGTCTGTCCTAAATATGGTCCCATTATAATTGATGACCTGGAAGATCCCAGAGAGAACAAGCTTATTAAATCTGAAAACATCAAGCCACGAATGACTGTAGGCATATTGAAGGACAGGCTCAGAACACAAATACGTGGAGAAGAGTTGGTTAGACCTCAGTTCAAGGGCTGTTGTGAATCACAAGCTGAAAGGAGTTAACTGTTTTAGTACAACCTGTGAGGCAGGATAAGTGTAAAGCAGCCACTCTGGTAGAAATTCTCTTTGTGTACATCTGTCCTTACTGAGGAGGTCAAGGCCAACACTCCTCCGTCTCTTCTGAGTTAGAAGCTTATTTGAACACACTGGGTGAAAAATAGGCTGCCAGCCCAATTCCCAGCACCTACCCCTTGTTCATTTATGTGGACTGCAGGGTCCTTAAATAAATGGAAAAAAGACAGTTATCACCTGTGTTTTACAGGCATTTTATAGGAAAGGGTCTATATCATTCACAAAACCATCCTTCCACTCAGCCCAGAACCTGGGCTTCAACCAGATACTGTGCTCTGTTTTGGATACCCTTTTTTTAATATAAGAGATACCAAATGGAGCGTGTTAAATCTCAAAGATCAGAAATGCAAGACAGGACTGAGAAAATTCAAGCCACTCAGTTGAAAGAGCAGGAGAGGAAGGGAGAAGTGTGATATCAGATTACTGAGAGAAGGAAGGTAGCTACCTGTTCTTCATATCAACGATGGATAGACTGAGAAATAATAGCCTGAAAATACAAAGTGGAGTTCCATCCTTCCTGCAGCCTCATACATAGGTTTCCACCACCTCCCTTAGGTCAGCTCTGGCAATTACGTGGCTAGAGGTGAGTTAACTGGAAACTTATAATGAAAAAAGTGATTAGATCATGGCCTGTAGGTGTAAGTTTAAGCTGACTGTCAAACTGAAGGTTCCGGGCAGACAGGAGAAAAAATTTCTCGGAGGATAATGAAGCATCAGAATTGACTGCCTGGGAAGATCAGGGAGTATCCATTACTGGAGGTCTCGAAGTACACTTTACACAAATATTCATCAGAAATGTCTTAAGTATAGCTGCTGCTTTCTTTGGACAGAGAAATAAATCAAAGAGTCAAAGTCCCTTCCAGTGTTGAGGGCTCTATGTTTCTGTCGTGATTAGTAAATTGGAAAGTAATTTCATCCCAAGCAACCCCCTCGCTTAAAGACGTATTTAACATTGCTAGTATTTCATCAATCAAAATGTCAAAAGGACTAATTATGTTCCTCCAAAGAGGATTTCTCTTTCACTTCAGTCCGTTACAAGCAAGCTGTGAAACGCACTGCTGGTAGATACCATTGAGGAAAAGAACTTCAGAGAATTCAGAACCGAGTGATATATCAGATAGTGAAGTGAAATATATTATAGCATGCAATATAAATTGAAAAGGGATAAAGTTTCATATTATGAAACGCAAGGCATTTAATGCTTAAAAAGGTGAAAAAAACATGCCTTTTTGGACAGCTCATTACCTGCTTTCCTGGCTTTCAACTTTTATTTGCACATGAATAACAATCAGTGTCATACACAGTGTTTGGATGGAAATTTTCTGAGATGAAGTATTCAGGAATTCAACCTAATTGTTTACATGGAGTTTCCTGAAAGTCTCTGCTGCGCGTCAGAAGTTACAAATTAGCTTTATATAACCAGGGGAGGTACTGTGACTCAGGTATCTCTTATTTCTAAAGCATGTAGCAACAGAGGAAAAGTTGACCTTAAGCAAAATAAGATATTTGCACTGGATGCAACATAGTTGGAATATAAGGTAAGCTAAGGCAGTTTGAAAATGACTACATATAGAATGAAAATACACAGTAAGGGTTACCTGCATGGAGGATGTGATAAAGCTCATGAGAAAATAATGAATCTATGCAACCATTCTGCTTACCTGCCAGAGATACATCACAGAACAACCCAGGTTGGAAGGGACGTTGAAAGGTGTTGTTTATTTTAATGCAACAGTTTTCTCCTTGACATTCAAGCTTAAACCAAGCATCCTCCAAAGGGATGAGATAAATCCTGGCTGACCACTTCACACTCTCTCAATAAGGCAGGTCAGAAAGCCCAACCAAACAACATTAGGCTTATGGTGGAGAAGGGACAGGTAGAAGGTAAATATAAAGCCAAGCTGCTGTAAAATCAGATTGCAGCTTTTTAAGAACCTAAATGAAAACCTAGACTGTCACATCAACAAGGAAAACCATGAGACTTAGAGTTACATACATTGGTGGATTTGCTCCTTTTCATGTTATCAAAGTCTATGAGACAAACTTTCCCAAGTTTACATTATAGAGGAATAAGATTGTTGCATTCTGCACCCTCATCTCTTTTAGCACTGTGCATTTGAGATGAAAGTGAAATGCAACGGAGCCATTGCAGTTGCCTCTATAAGTCAACAGTGAGGAGAAAAAAATACAGGTCAGTATCTATCCAATAATTGTCACGCCATAAGCAGAACAATATCAAAATCCCAGAACTAAGAAAAGATTATTCAAATGTTTAGGTGTTGTACTGAGGAACATACTGCAGTGGGGAAATATTGGTGGTAGTGGATGTTTGGACTAGATTTGGAGGTTTTTTCCAACCTTGGTGATTCTATGATTTTAATCTGGAAAGCCTAACCAAAATCCTGTGAAAAGGATATGCTAATAGAAAGAGAGAGAAAAAGACAGAGAGAGAATCGTGTCAGTTCTTAAATCAGTCAATTACCTAACACCACGTAACAGAAAAAGTGGTTGTATAATTATCAAATTTACACATATTTTCATAACTCCAGTTCATGTTCATATTCAAAAACAGTGTTTCTTCCTTTTCAAATGACTAGAGAGTCATTTGACTCTCAGAGCTCCCAACAGATCCTTGTTATAGAATCCTGAATTTGTCTACGGGGGAAAAATAAAAGGTAACATCAGGATTCCTACAAGTAGAATGCCGTGATGGAAATGAATAATTTCTATATCAAAAAATCCACAAGTGTTTTTGGGCCTATCCTGCCTGCCAGTTCTAAAGTTTTAGCTGGATGGTTTAACTCTGTAGTGTGCTAACACTTCCGTGTGGTGGATGGAAAGGCAGATGATAACTGACTCCTCAAAGCAATACCTATGAGAACAACTCCACTTCTGTAACAGATTGTGTTTTTAACTACTAATTGAAATTAATGCTACCATGCAAAGCCATCACAAGTCAAGAAATAATAATACACGTCATTATCCACAGCTGGTGCAGAAATAGAAGCAAAAGAAAATGGAAGCAGTTAATGGTGTTGTAAGAAAAGTACAGCTCCAAAATAGCATAAATGTAGAGCATGATACTTTTTCTTTACCAGACTATCTTTATAGTATGAAATAAACAGATAAGAACAGTTATGAGTAACTACTGTCAGATATATGAACACATGGAGATCAATGAACGTACAGGTGAGACAGAGGAATTTAATTACCATTGGTGTGCTGTTGCTGAAGTAACACTCTGAATGAGGCACTTTGTCTGAATTTCTGTAAAATGCCTGTTAGTACTGATTTCTCCATGCTCACACAGCTCTATTACAAGATACATCTGCTAATGTTAATAAAAAGGCAATGTAATGGTTTTGTTATTTCTGAGTTTAGAGTTTCTTTTAATATAATGAAAATATATAAAATGGCATTGCTCCATCTGCAGTGATGACTCAGAAGCCCAATGCAGTTAGTATTTTATGAACTCAAAGCAAAAGACAATTGACCTGCTCCAAATATTGCCCATGTTTAGAGTACTGCAGCTCTCAAGAATGCATTTTTAACAATGTACAATAATACCACAAGTTCAAAACAAGGAGACTATTTATGTATTTGTTTTTACCTATTGAATGGTCCTTATGTTAGTCCAGCTCTCACACTTATCTTTCCAATTTTCTTCCCCATTCCACCTGGAGAGAAAGAGCAAGTGGCTGTGAGACTGAGCTGCCTGCCAGGGTTAAAACACAGCAGCATGTGGCTGACCACATACATCAACCCCCTGGTTGGCAAGTCAACAAATAAACAAAATCCAGAAAAGACTGAGCAAGTAATTTACTGAACATGGGACAAATTAACCATCCCCAGAAGTCATTATTGCATTGTATCTGATGTGAATTCAGCTTTTTCCCTCCACAGTTAACAACACTTAAATGCTTAGACTAATTTATAATTTTATGACCTATCTATATAATATAAAGTAATTAAGCCACCACTTACTGATCTCTTGTAGGATAAGCAAGTCCTTTGGAGCACACATTCCACCATCAGTTCATATGGTGGCAAAAATACATAACTACTGGATGTGCAGGCAAACCTTCTGTATGAACTCTGTATGACAGACTCCAGAGTGAGAACATGAATATCACTGCCAACTGCTACACCATTTCAAAGCATTATATAACTCATCCCATTTGCAGTATCCCTTTGAGATAAAACAACAATGCTACATCTCCCTAAAAATAAAGTTTTTGAATGTTCGATATTTTAAGGTAGTTGGTTTGACATATCTTCCAATGAATAGATTCCCCAAAATGGTGAAAAGCTTCTGATTTTTTCACACCTCCAGAATTTCTTGGAAACCAGAACTTTCTATAACCATTGAAAGTGGTGGCAAGTTGTCACTACATGCAAGAGTTTGAAGAAACATTCTCTGTACAAGAGATTTTACTGTTATATAACACTTCAAGGATTCATTGGGGAAATACAGTCCTTGCTTTACTTCAGTGAAACAACTGCTAACAACTGTAGAATACGAAGAAATACCTACTGCTGAATACAAACCTCAGAAATACAGACTGAAAAAGGTCCAGTCCCGTGTGCACGCTGAATCCCTCTGAAGGGTCTGTAGCATCACTGGTGGCTTGGCTGGATGCCTCTGCTAACACACCTCCACAAGACATGGGATCTTTGTTGCAACAGGGGCAAAAAAAACCTACAAAACTGATAGGTTTAATTGAGTCCAAGCGCAAGGTACATTTTGTAGTCTTCCCCTCACTGTTTTCAGCCATCTGTTCAGGCTTATATAGACTTAAAAGCATAGAGACCGGGAAGAATATGTCCACTACTTGAAGAACTGGAATAAACCCAAGAGAGGAATGGGCCAGAGGAACACCAACACCTTGTGTTCTAACCACACTGACAAGGATATGGATGGCATGGCATACTGGTTTGGATGTCAGACCTGCAAAAACAAATACACAGTTAAAAATTATACTTTGACTTGTCTATCTACAGCACCAAACTGTAAGAGATTTTTTTTTTCCTTCAAAACAAATGGTATACAATATATTTTTAGCGGATAGCAAAATACTTCATTAAACCTGAGAAGTCGTTGAATCTGTGTAAAATAAAACGTAAATTTTTCTTCTAACTAGCAGCATGTGAAGATATACTTCAGCAATGCTGCCATTGTGCTGGTAACAAGAGCAAGTGTTTCTGGGTACTCTTGCAATTCCACAGGAGAGCTTCAAATTTCCACGACTCTTCAAAGTCTACTTTTCTCTAAAGCAGAGTCTACTTTACTGCATAAGTCCTCAAAGGAAGCTAAAAAGCACTCAAGAAGGCATGCTTATCTAAACATTTTCAGGCAAGAAGGCCACAGCTCAATTCCTCCATAATGGAGGACCGAAAGCATCAGGGATTAATTAGAGAACAATTCACTACTTTTAACTCTAGAATGCCATCAAATAAAAGATGTTCATCTAAAAAGAGAGTCCTTATATTCCAGTCTGACGATATTAGCACTCTTTTTCGAACCACTAAGACATTTTTACATGTCATTTGATACAGCTATTACAATCTTTAATTCTCTGAAATTCAGCAGAAAAAGAGATCTGATAAGTAACTTAAGTAAGAGATAAGCTTAATGGCACGTAAAAATGTTTTTGTTCTTTTGAAGATGTTCTACATAAAAAAGTTAAAATAGTGATTTGTTTGTTTTGCTTCTGTTGACCAATAAGTAGATGGAAGGATGTAAGTGGATATAACTTTATCATTAAGGCTATCCAAGAAAAAGGGAGGGGGTCATTTTTCCAGAAAATTCTCTGTCCTAAATACTTAGCTACGTAACTATGACAAATGTGCATTTTATACAATTAGAAGCTGTACAGAAGGAGCAGACAAATCCCTCCCTTCTTTTTAATAAACAGGGACAGTACTGTATACAAATGATACAAAGAGGGAACCAGCAAAGGAAGAAACGTTGCACAGAATCACAGCTTAACACGACAGCTTCAGGCACCTCTAAGCATTTCCCTATCACACTTGCTTTCTTCTTCCACTGTGAATTAACTGTGTGATCAAAAAGCAATGTGAAGTTATTTTTCCTTTCCAGTCCTGAAGTATTTTTAAGCGCTTTTGAGCAAAGTTCAAATGGTAAGGGATACAAAAGGAATGTGAGCTCACATTGATATATGTAGTTGTTACTGGTCAAGGCAGAGACACTAATGGGCACGTTGTCGGGAATAAAGAATGGTCACACACCAGGAACTCCCAATTTTCTGGTGCTGAAAGGCAGGAGTTACTTGGCCCTTAATCTAACATCCTGAATCTGCTTTTATTACAGTGCTATGATTTTTAGCATCTACAATACTCAAACTTGATTAAAAATAAATAACTACCAGAAGGCTGGGTTTTAAGCCTTATTGATTGCTCATTTCTACTTTTGCAATACCTTGTTCTAAACTGAGTCAGAAATTAAGTATTCTCTCAGGCATAACACAACCTTTGGGATCTGAGAATTTACACCACCCTCCTGCTATAATTTTCCTCATAAGCTAAATTGAGATAATGACACTTATAGTACACTTAATATTGTAAAACATTAATACATGAGAAATCTTTTGTACGGGAAGATGTGCACTGCAAGAGCTTCATATTAATACTGTGCTCTCCTCCTGCAATTTTACATGTAAAAGAGTGGCACCAAGAACATGCTGGCAGGGCCAGGGCTTCAATGCAGCTGGCAAAGTGTGCATGCAAAAGCAAGATGGCGGTGTCTGCCTACACATAGCTTGCAAAAACAAAGCACTAAAAGCATTTTCACACTTTGTAAGTTTGCCCAACACCTGACAGCGCACCATTCCTTAAAAAGGCCAGAACCAAACCTCGCCTCTTGAAAAAAATTAAATGCTTAGTATAAAGACCTTCGTATCCAAACAAAAACAGTTGATCCTATTAGCTAATAAATTAGAACATAACTATTCATAAGGAATATGCGTTTGCCATCAGTTTAAATGAATTTATTTCCCAATGCAAAAAGCTAATTTCAGGGAATCGTAACATAAAACCCTAGAATCATAGAAAGGCCTGGGTTGAAAAGGACCACAATGTAGTTTCAACCTCCTTGCAGTGGGCAGGGTCACCAACCACCAGATCAGGCTGCCCAGAGCCACATCCAGCCTGAATGCAGAGGCATAGTTCCCCCCAGATGTGTGGAAAACTCCTACAAAACACACAGAAAATGTTTTAGAAAGCAGAGGAGGCATTCCTAAAAGAGAAAATATCTGGAAAGTGCAAAGAAAACTCCTAGAAGGCAGAGGGAATGCCTAGAAAGCACAAGGAGATTTTTCTAAAATGCATAAAATGAAATAACAAATACAAAGGGCAGAGTGAAGAGCCTGCAAAGTCCCTGGAGAATTACTGCCAGAAGGGAGATTTTTCAGAAAATACAAGGAAGAATCTAAAAACCCAGGAGGAATGTTCCTGGGAAGAGGACAAGGAGAATTAGTGGATAGCATAGGGAAATTCCTGGAAATAGAAGTGGGAATTTCTAGAAAAGACACTGAAAATTGCTGAAACTCATGGGAGAAAATTACTGTGAAGCACTACTAAAATTACTAGAAAGCAGACAGGAAATAATCCTAAAAAGCAATAGGGAAATTACGTGGAAGGCAGGAGTTGGGTTTCCTAGAAATTACAAGTAAATGCCTACCAAGCCAAGGGGTGAATTCCTTGTAAGAAGGGCAGGAATTTTATAAGAGCATATGGAGAATTACTTAGAGACTCACAGAGCAGGCTCTTTTCCATAAAGCATTACAGTATTACTTTAAAGCTTGCATGCATTTTTGTCTGTAAATGGACCAGAAGTGCTGGGATACATTATCACTCCTTACCTCAGTGACACTAGAGACCACCTACACAAAGAAAATAAGGCAGAGGGTAGGGAAGACCTTCATTCATTCATACTATGCAACGCTGAAGACCTCCTTAATTCCTTGAGGGGAGCAGCTCAAGGACTGTTCTGCAGCTGAACACCTGGGAACAAAAAAGACAAAAGACACATCCCTTCCTGAACAAATGCCATACAAGTCAGATATGTGTCCCCATACATGACAGACTGCAATCTGAAACTCACTTCCTTAATTTAAATACCTAGAATATCATGATGTAGCACTGACTGTGAAATACTTCCAATATTTTTTTCCATCTAGCCTAAAAATTCCTTTCCTTCGGGGCTTTGGAAATGTTTATTGACAATTATTTCTCCATGGACATACTTTAGAAAAACCAAGGACAGACTTTCATTAAACTGTATTAACGTGCTGCAATAAGCAGGTATATTTTTGGTACAATACAGCCTGTGCAAACTTTTATCCATGCTCCTCCTTTTTGGTTTTAGTTAACAGTACTGTATTATACCTTAATTATATTGAAGATGTGTAAAAGTTATAGCAGACCAATTTATTAAAAGAAATAACACAATCTACTGCAGTTACTAGTTAATTACTTGTTACAAGTAACAGTTAATAGTTATTAGCATAAATATCTCTGACTCTCATCAAATGGTAGCTTCTATTTGGGGTTTTAAAGCACTGAAGTGGGAGATTTGGAGTAGCACAAGTAACAGTCGCATGGGATTCCCATTATTTTTCATTGGGATAAAAAAAAAAGCCATTAACTTCAGCACCAAATTAAATTGTCTCATCATGTGGAAAAAAACAAAAAAATATATATCCTACCATACCGTAAGGTCTGCTGGGGAGGGTTGGGCTTACAAGCCTGAAGGGTAAGTTTCCAATGTGGAGAAAACGCCTTCATAGTGAACACAGGCATCTGTGGTATATAGCCTCCTGTGAACAAACTACATGTCTGTTCTGCATGAGTCTAATGTCTTCATCCCTGCTGTGGAGACAGAACTCCCAGAGACAATATCAGAGGTGGAAAAATCAACTGCAGGATTTGATCTTGCATTTCAGTAGCTTATTTTATTTACGGCCACTTACAAAAAGTACTGTAGAGTATGTCCAATTAGTTCACCCACCGATACACCAAAGCATATTACTGGTTTTATACTGACTGCAAAGTCCGCACAAAATGTTGTGAACAAAGAAAATCTAGTGACAAGCTGTTGGAACCTTAAAGCAGCTCAGATTGACTGTAAGACAATCAAAAGCCAACTACCACGAGCACTTGGCACAACAACCTTGAGCATTCCTTCTGAGCACTGGACACGGCAAATTTAGCAACTGGTCAGAGATAAGCACTATCTGAATAGCAAGCTGTTGTGAAGAGGGGCAAAAAGTCACCATACCTTTCTTTCTTTGGCGACTCCTGAAGGTCCTATAGCTGAGCCATAGATGCAATGAAATAAATTCTGAAATTATCTGCACTGAGATGTTGATGGTAAATCCAGTGAAGTCAGTGAAATTACTCCGCATTTACACCCAGGTCAGTGGGGGTAAATCAAATGCAATGTGATTAAAATCAACAGAGCACATCATCTGCAGATAGCACTGCCCCCAAAAAACACAATAAGTTCAGGTACATTATTAGCAGATTACACGATATCACTGTCAGGTTGACAAGTCTGAAGAACAACTGCAAACTGTGGTGGATTTAATTTTCACAGGCAAAGGTTCCTTTCTTTCAATTAAAAGAACAAGACTATCATTTCTTCCAAGTTAAAAACTAAGTTTGTTCTGCGCTTGTAAAGTGCTAGACAGAAGCATTCTCACCCTATATTTTACCAAAACATTTACTTTTTTAGGAATGTGTACTTTTTTAAACGTAGAAGTTTAATTTTGCTTAAAATTGACAGTGCTTTCATGCAACACCACCAGAGATCATTGCAGTGTTAATGCCATCGTTACAGTAGAGGTAACGCTTCACTGTAACTCTGCAAATTGTAGAAGTGTCTACAATGATGCTGGTGATATGCTTTGAAAGCACATTTTTTCTTCTCAATTCAAGGAGAAGTCTATATTACCATGAATGAATGGGATTATATTAATCCTGGCTCTGAACACTTCTGAATGTAAACTGATGTGTTATGTTATCAACATGGCACTTCCAGGTATCCAACAAAGACCTTTCAGGTCTCTTTCACCCACATCAAAGGATATTAACCAATGTACCCACTGTACAAACTAAACGCTGTTATATGATCCACCTGGATGGCCACAACAAAACCACTAATCTGAAAGCATCACAGGCAACCTGCGAGGCTTCCAAGTCAGGACTGAAAGTCCTGTCAGCAAAATGTACTCAGATTCCACCAAAACTATCAGCCAACAAGTAGCTGATAAATTTAAATTAAGTAGCCACCATTGATATGTTTGAGAAAATCAGAGAACTACATCAGATATACAGATAAGCCTGAGGGACTGGGAAACAATGAATGAAATGCATGGGAAAATCTCGACGTCTGGCAGCCAAGAATAAGACAACAGCTCAGGCAAGCAAAATTTAATTAATTGTTGCCTGCTGAGTCGTGCTAAAAATTCCTTCCTGTACTCAGCAGCTAGAACACCCAACCTGAAGCTGTAACTGAAAAATGCCTCAGCACTAAATACACACACCGCAAGCCATTCCCTTTGACATCATAGCACTCATATATACTGCCAGGCAGTTATCAGCACGCAAGTATGCAGAAATGACACACTATTTTGTTTCTACAGGCAAAATAATCCAAGTCTTTAAATAAGGCAATCTACCTTAAGTTGTTACACTGTACAGTAACAATCATTGTAGACAGTTACAGAAAACCCAGCAATTGATACTTTAGGTGAATATGAATAAAACATGGTTTTTAGATTAGAAAAACCCTCTGAGGGTAACCATCACGATACACACGTTTGAGATGTGCAAACATGCACGTAAATGTGCACGATTGCACGTGCAGTGTAAGTGCACATACATCTCAATTACGTGCTATTCTTAATTTCTTTGGTATTTTCAGATGCAACATGTTTTGCATCGGTCATATCGAGTAGCTATCTGACTGCCCAAGGACCACATTACAGGGGAGAAAAATCAGATGTTTCCACAAACCTTGGCTGTAGCTCCTTAGGTCAAGTTCTAACATGCTATAGAGCTGTGCACGTCCTTAGATGCCTTGTATGTAACATTACTGACCATGCTCTTATTAAGAAGATGAAAGATTTTTCACCTATCTTTTCCTGTAGTTATTTGTAAAAGGCTTCTTCAGCTTTTCCCTCAGCTCATCAATGCTCTTTCATACACTACTTCAACCCCTCAGTCAGGATCACAATCCTACAGCTCTTGTCCAGGCAGAATTCCATTTGAAGTGCGTTGCAATGTCAGAGCCAAAACCCTAAATCCAAAGAACACGGAACTGCTTTGCCTAAAATAATCAAACAACAAGAAAGACATCCCTTTGAAAACCGTGCCTGACTGCATTCATGCACAACTTCACTGAAGAAAAAAAAAAAAAACCAAACCCACAAAGATATTTTATTGCCTACTTCAGTGCATTATTTGATGCATGTCCTCCTGTTGCTATTCATTAAATGAACACACAAATAAATAAATAATACTAAATGAATTTTCATCTTTCTTTTCGTTCAGATATTTCACAACTTAAGCCTACCTTATTACAAGGCTCTTCAGGAGACTTAAATAGTATTAAAATACTATCTTCAATTTAAAGGGCAAAATACCTGGAAAATTAAGGTCACATAATGTTACAAAACCTAATGGAGTATGGATTTCTGCTTGAAATACTTCAACCAGAAATCTCAGTAATCTTAAATCTGTCTCTTTGAGACATAATAAGTTTTAAAGGTTTGAATGAATTTCAGAGTATATTTTGTGCACCCTCTAATTCTGAACAGGGTGGAAAGTACTGCATTCAGAATAGTAAGCTGCCATAGGAAAGATCAATCTTTCACAACAGAGGCACTCTCACAGAGCATTAGAAATAAATATCTGCACTAAAATATTTTGAACCTGTAAACAAGATATGATTTTCTTGCACTACATTTGTGTTCAAATACACATAAACACCAGACTAATAATAAGTGAAGGTTATAAACCAAAGGGTGTGGCAATGCTTAAAAGATGTGCAGTCATATCCCAAAAAGCTGCGTCTGACAGTTGTCACAGGCATATGTACACTTGTGTTCTTCCACCACTTGTCTAGAAGTAAATGCAGTCCACTATTAAATAATTGGAGATGCCAGACATGGGGAAAGTAATTGTAAGCCAGGGCTTGTTCAACTGCACAGCAGAACTCCCACCTGCCTAATTCCAGCTGTATAGCCCTTTTTAGTATGTAAGTCATTGAAAAGAAGAAATCTGCTTAGGTATTTATACAGGTTACCTTAACAACTCTCCTGAAACCTACAGGCAAACTTTAACCCATCCTTTAGAGGTTCTATGAACTTAGCAACCTCCAGTAGACTCTGATGTATGCATGATACATTTAAATGCAATATAATCTTTGGCACGAAATCTAAGAAAAAAAGATTAAAAAAAAACCCAAACAACTATTTAAACAAAACTTTGAAAGAATACTACAAGTAAGACCTAATTTGATGATTGTTAGATGAAAAACAAAATCAAAACATTACAGCTTCTTTCCAGGAAATATCTGGATAGCCTGCATAAAACAACAGAATTGCAGACACAAGACCCCTCTTAATCATGTGCTGTGTTCACATAGAACTTGTTTCTATCCTTTGTTTATAAATGCTTCAAGCTAGGGCTCTGTTATCTATTTGACACTAGTCTATTTGCTCTGTAGTCCAGTGACAATGTAGAGTACTTTATTCATTACCTCTCCATTGACTAAGTCGAAAAGGATAGCATTAGATATTTCTGGATACCTTTCTGTCAACGTTTTGCAGGCTGTTTCATCCCAGTTCCATGAATAGAAGGGCAGGAGGACCCATAGACCCACTCTGCACTCAGCTGAACTACGGCATGAACACTGAGCTGTGCATCATCATTGCCTTTGGTCTCATGAGCTGACTTACCCACAGCATGCTGGTCCATATTTTTTAAGGTATTAATATAATTTTCTTCAGTTGCATTCCCCAGTACTGATGAGAGAACATTATAACTGAATAAAACAACAACAGATCTTAAAAAACTAGAATGTAATATAAAAACCTGCCCCAAAAAAGGGATTAAAAACCATGGCACCAATGTCTGTAGAACTCTGGTATTCAGTTGGCTGCTATGAGAAACCCACTATGTGGAGCTGAAACAGATAAGTTAATACATATAAAACACTAATCTGAGTATGTAACAAGAAGAATTCCAGCACAGAAAGCCAAATGCATCATCATCCTACCTTTACATGTGGAATATCTACAAAACCATGAATTTTGGATGCTCACTCAGGTTAGAACAGCTGCATCAAAATTGTGCTTTAACGCATTAGGAACAATACATTGAATTTCATGCAAAAATGATATGGTAATTAGGAACATGGATGAAATTACATTAAAAAAATTTTAGCAGTCATTTCACTCTTAAGGCCAAGGGGGCAAATTGCAATTGCAATTGTCTAAAAAAATATAAGCTACAATTCTAGCAATGAGTTACAAATGCACATAATCTATTTGGTAAACAAGTTATTTTCAGTCATGTCTACTGCATCATTTATTTCACCCACAAGGTGGCATTTTTATTCTATGTTTTCATTAGTAGCCTGGATGGCCTATCATTTATTAAAAAAAATACTCAAATGAAAACTGGAGGACACTGCACAAAGGCACGTCAGAATTTATATTCCTGGATCACCAATATACCCCCTGTAAAATCAAACATTTACTGATTTTACTGTTTAGATACAAATCAATTTGCAAAGTCATGGCATCTAGTTTAACATTTTTCCAACTCCACTTACCTAACAAATATAAAAGACAAATTGCCTTAGATATGATTGGAGGAAATCTCTTGGTATTCTGTGTGCTAATACTCAGTATTTGCAGCATTAAAGTCTTAAAAATACAAACATGATAAACACGTGTATGGCCATCTTAACCTGTAAAGTTAGCCTTGTACTGACCGAAACATTTCAGTCATTCAATACTTCTGCCAAAAGATCTGAATTTCAAAAGATACACACATGCTGTGAATTAAAACGATACAAATAAAAACCAAAGACAAGACAAATATCAGCTAAAATAAGTGCCTGCCAAAAAAAAAAAAAAAAAGAAGATTCTGCTCTGCAGAATGTAGTAGATATTTTATTGCTAAACGTCTGTATCATTATGTTTTTAAAATAAACTATATCATTACAAGTAATTGCAGGCTTTACTTCGTCTGTAAGGAATGCACTGAAGGCAGCACTAATTAAAAATTAATCTTACATTACACAAAGATTGCTTCAATGACAATAAGTCACATTCTAAAGCAAAGTCACACAGCAAGCATACTAACATAGGAATAAGATGAGCAACTAAATGTGCTTTTCTCTGATGAACTGATAGAATCTCTGCCGCCTTGTTTCAGTTTCCTGCTAGAAACAAGAAGGCATATTCTGTACCTTCTTACCGTGGTCTCAGAACATATCAATTTTTCTTTTAAATTAAAGGCAGAGAAATTTTGAACATTGTTGTCAGGTGCTAACTACTTGATTCAAAAAAAAGTTCCAAATACCAACTATAATTCCCAAGATTGGCTCTCTGGAGAGAGGAAAAGGCTGCAGAAAACCACTCCTAGCATCTTCCAGTGTATAATATATCACATTCATGAGTTTTACTAAGATCTTTCTTGAAAATGAAAACTCAGTGGTACTAAATTAAATGTCATTCATTTTTATACTGCCATCGACATGCAATTTGAACAGTAATAAAAGGTAGAAACCTATCAGGATTTAAGAATACAAACAGAGAAATATGAATTATACGCACTGTTGTAAAACTGTATTTACTGAATAGAAATGTCAAGAGTAAAAGTTAATTCTTACAGTTACTTTACTTTGCCCATCCAACACACCTTCCTATATTCACTTTTGAAGACAGTCTACTAATCTTCAAATTTAATGCAGTAGTTTCAAACTCTTGCAATTTGAAGACCTCTAAAAGTTTTCCAGTAATGATACAAAGCATTTCAGAAATTTGTGCTATATAATGAATATGAAATTGCCTTCTTACTAAAAACAAAAACAAAAAAAAACAGTATAAATGAAAGAAGGTGAGGAAAAGAGCACCCTCTTACATAAACATTATCTGAGCCACTGATTTATGGCAAATAGCCTCCAATAAACCATAAGCACATGTTGCTATGGCTAATTAAAGATTTGTTCTGAAATAATTTCCTACCTGCAGCAGCAGAAAAGCAGCAAACAACAACCTGAAATCCATTTTGTTGGTCTTTCTGTAGGCAGGTAGAGCAGCAAGCAAGCAGCAGCAGCCCTGGGACCTCAGTCTGAGTTTGATAAAAATTTATCCAAAAACTTATGAGCTAAACTAGCATGAAAACAGAGAAGAAAGGAAGGGTTTTCTTGTTGTTGCTTTTACTACTACGAAAGAAGCTGAAACTTACAATGTGATGTATCTGGCTTTTGTAGATTTCAGAAAGGCAAGTAATAAAGGCCATTCAAAGATGGAAGAAAATCCTTTTTGCCACTGGGATAAATAAAGTGCCATAATGAGGTGGGACAGTGATGTGGTTTGAAAAATAAACCTCAAGAATATTTCTGAAACATTAAATAGGATCTATTTCTAGCAAAATATTCCATTTTTACTGACATTTAACATGAAGAAAGATAATAGCTTCTTCTCCCCTTCAGTGGAGCTTATAAAAGAAAGAAGTTTATACAACAAGGAGCTTATATGACTAGAAAGGCTTCTTTGAGTCAGTAGCAAAAGGAATGCTAGGGAAAATGTGGCACTGAATGAGGTGGGTGCCCTGGTGACAAAAGACACTGAAAAGGCAGAGATACTGAACATCTTTTCTTCAGTCTTTACTGCTAAGCCTGCCCCTCAGAAATCCCAGGCCCCGGAAATAAGAGAGGGAGTCGGGGAAAGGAAGTCTTCCCCTTAGTCAAGGTGGATCTGGTCAGAAATCAGCTAGGCAAACTCAACGTACACAAATGTGTGGGCTCTGAGAGGATGCACCCGTGTGTGCTGAGGCAGCTTGCAGAAACAACTGCCAAGCCACTCTCTGTTGTCTTTGAAAGGTCATAGAGAATGGTAGAGGTGCCTGAGGACCAGAGGAAAACCAGTATTATTCCAGTCTTCAAAAAGTCCAGGAAGGAGGAGATGAGAAATTGCAGGCCAGCAGCCTCACCTTCATCCCAGGGGTTGGAACAGCACGTTCTGGATGCCTTCTCCAAGCAAGTGGAGGAGAAGAGGTTATCAGGAGTAGTCAGCATGCACTTGATGATTTCCAGAGGTCCCTTCCAACCCCTACAGTTCTGTCATTCTGTGATTTCTGAAACTGTATGATCCATCATCAAAATAGATTTCATGCTGCCATAAAAAGAATGGTTTGAAAAATATCCACAAGACAATATGATCCATTGTACCTTATAGGTCAGATAACATTTCTATAATCCTGTAACAAATACAGCTGCTGTTACAGAAATGAATAAAATTAACCAAAACTGTCAACTACAATGGGCCACAGCAAGAGGGAAGCAATCAACATCCTTCACTCTTTCGTTTGTTGCTGCACTCCTGAAATAATAAATTATTTATTAAATGAATTCTCCTTTCTTGTGAAGGTTCTACTCCTTTCATTTTTCATGTTTAAAGCTATATATAAATAAATTACACTAATCAAAGCTATATGCTGCTTCACTACTCTTTATTCATTTGGTATTATGTTGAAAACTTCTGGTAGCAGGAGTCCCCCATCTTGGCAATGGACGTTCAATGGCTCCTGGAGCTCCTGGGTGCTCTACTAAGTACTAAAGCAGAAGAGCATCATTTTTGACTTTTGCAAATCAACATCTGCAATGAAAAATGTTATACACAACGTATGCTACTTCTACAGATGAAAACAGCTCAACTTCTAGGGAAATGAAATAAATGGGATTCAAAACTTGAAACTTTTCCTCCCAAGTGTATGAAATATTAGACAATCATGAATGCCTTTCCCACACCAAAGACTTTCTAAATTGATTTCCTTCCTTATGAAATTAAAAGCAGTTACAATTACATATAATTTCTCTCCTTCTGAAGAATTCCAAAAAGTAATTCTTGCTGACAAGTATTTCTCAGGTGAATAATGAAGATCACAAGATTTTACACACCTCCCAGACCAAATATAACACACACAAAATAGTTTTCATTGTCTACACCTTATGCATAAAAGCATATCCTGACTATTTTCAAGGCACTGCTTCTCATGTACCATGAAAATTCAGAGTAACGAAATGCGTTACATCTATTTTTCCCTCCTCTCAATGCTGTTAAATAGCATATAAAACATGTATCCTGCTTAGAGTTATGTTCAGGAATCATAAATAACACTACTTGTTCAATTCATCCAAGTCTCTTCTTGAATCTAAGGGAATCACTGACATTTTTACCAGCAATTTTAATAAATAACCTTTCAATTCTTATACTGAAATATTTCCTAATTAAGATGGCTTTTCTAAGTAGATACAAAATGATAAATTATGAAATAAAATGAATAGCAGACTATAAAAGCTCATTTTCATATCAGCCTCCTGATGAAAACAAAGGCAGAGTAGCTAAGACATTTCATAATAACAAGCTATTTTCATAAAATTGTAATATATAAGAAATTGTTTTCTGAAGGACAACAGCATTTTCTATGTGAAATAGAATGTTTTCAATAATAACACGTAACAGTCCATATATATTACAGTCTTAAAAAGCTTAAACAATCAAAATGCCTTTATTCCATTAAAAACTGGACATTTATGATATATGCTACACTAATACTTGCAAATTGGGATGCAGTGGGGAGAGCACAATGATTTCAGTAATTGCTAATTTCGGTAATGTTTCCGTATACAAGTAGCAAATTCTACTCTCTCAAACATCGGTGCGAAGAATTTGATCAATGCAGTCTTTAGAAAAAAAGTGATTTCCTAGCCTTGATCCTATTTATTTATTATATTATTGAATATATATTGAATTATATATTATTATCTCCTCCTTCTCCTTATATATTTCACTTAGACCACCTTTTATTCTCAAGAGTTTTCTCTAGATATACTCAAGAATCATGCAAAGCATTTGACCGAACGGGTATTAATTAGGGTATATGCTTGCTTTGAATGGCTATCAAAGAACGTGTTCTCTCAAGAACTGTGATGTATGTATAGGGCTATAAATGTTATGTCACACACTGTTCTAATAGAGCTCACAGAAAATACAGAAATGCTTTCCAATAGACCAATGTGTAGCAAAGACCCACTCTTTCACCCTTACTTAGTTAAAATTTTTGTTGATAAAAGAAATAAGATATGCAGCTGTCGATATTAAATGTCACACTGTTACCACAGTTTTATAAGAGTATTAATTTAAGAAATACATAATTGAAGTATTTCCCTTTTCACTTCAGCATTAATTATTCCTGCGTCTGACCACTGCCAGGTAATGCTTCAACATTTTATTAAATGTGTTAAAATGTTATAAGCATTGGTATACAGCAATTTAATAGAGATGAAACTAAGAATTGTATCCAGTATAAAAGCTGAAACATTAAAGATAATGTTATATGCACATATAGAAAAGAATAAAGTTAGCATAAGACATGATAAAGGTTATCCAAATGCCTTCAAGGAGAAAAAGCTCAATCTAATGAGTTTGGGTTGTCTTTCTTTTGATAACAACTTATCAGTCAAAATGTACAAGCAATTAATGGTCCACAAGCAAATTTTCTGAAGTCATAGATGTACATATTACACCTGCAGACAAGAAAGCATCATATGCCATTTTGTCATTTCTGCTTACAGCTTATCAGAAATTATGAAACAAATATGAGAAGCATTTAGAATTCTCAGTAGTTCTGATCATCATTTTCCTTTTTCAAGTAACAAGTTATTGAAGACAATGGACCTGTCCTTCTTCACTAAGCTTTTTTATTACAATGATATGAACTGAAATTTTTCCCCAGTGCAAACAAGAATAAATCTGTTACCATTACTGGCATCATCGTGGTTAATGATAATACCAAATTTGAGGCGCTCTCCTACAGAAACCTAAGATGATTCCCTCCAAACTACAGTGGTATGGATGAACACCTTTCAAACCCAGCATGACAGAAATATAGAGAAGTTAAGAATGAGTATCTCTCCTTGGGTTTGAGAGATCATGCTTTCTCAGGCATTGCAAGAAAGGGAATTTATAGCTTGAGGTCTTTCAGCTGAACCAGCATCTGATTCCTACATCAGGTGAGTGAAGATTTATTTACCTGGATACACGTTAAGTTGCAAAATTACAGAATATTAAAATGCAAAAGTTACCAATACCCTATGGGCTTTTGCTGCACCTTGTGTTCATGTTACATTCCACCTATGCTCAAGGGAATAAAATGCCAGCTTAGGGTGGCACATTAGTGAACTAACATTTTAATGCTAAAAAAGACAGAACTGCCAATGGAGATTTTGCACAACATAAAAATATGCTTGTCCAGCATTCAAGGTTGTTCCACAGTGTACTTGGCACAGCAGGCCAGAATTACTCTACTACAGGATTCAGTCAGGATTCTCAAGAACCTGTAATTTCAGCAGATTCTCATTCATCTATTGACCTCCAATAAAGTTGGAAATTTACTTTGAAGGAAAAACTATTATTACCATCATTGAGATAACAAGTGCTCCATTGCACAGCGAAAAATTGTATAGAAATATGTACCACAAAAAAACAAACAAACAAACAAACAAACAAAAAGAAAACCTGAAAACATGGCATAATACAAATTACTCTGAAGCAAGTGATATCTTCTGGTTTTGTATGCAAGTGAATAGTCCACTGCAAAAAGAAAAATATGTACAGGAAAGGAGGTCTGTTATTTAAATGCATTTGCATAAGAAATGGTACTGGTAAAACTTCACACTCCATCTCCCTCACTCTTTAACTATCTTCTTCTACGAAGTCTATCAGCAAAGCTGCCACGAGCAGATGCTAGTGCTGTAATTAATTCTCAGGACCCTTTTGTTTTACCATAGGGAAAGAACATGAAATACTTGGGTGAACTAAATTGAGCATCAAGTACATTCAGTTTGCTGATGGCAAATTGATTTTTTCACAGCAGGCTATCAGTACAATTTCAGACAAGCATTTCATTAGGATACAGCATACATAACTCCTTATAACTTTGAACTACCTTCAAGACAATACTAGGATCAAAGAGTAATCAAGTCTTTAAGGCTATTCTTAAAAGAAAAATGGGCACTTGACACCATGTTCTCCAGACAGACTGAAACAAAATCAAACTCAAAAGCTTCCTTGTTCTGCATTTCATTTTACTAACAAAATAACTGGCATGAGCTGATTGCCGCATGGCAATTTCTATATGAATTTCCCAGCATTTTCTTTAAAACATTTTAAATATTTTTAAATACCTGAAGCCAGTTCTAGATGAAAACCTGCACAACCCATTAGGTTATTTTGTTCCTGAATGGCTTGTTGCAGCAAGGCTCCTCTGATCAGAAGCACAGAACAGGGGCTGCTTAGCAGTGCAACAGGACATACAGGAAGATTCTCCATAGTATCCAACAGGCCATTCCTCCTCTGATCCTTTTAGAAAGTTCTTCACAAGATCTAAGTGCTACCAGAGGAAACCCCCCCAAAAAAGTGAACTCCAACCAACACTGCTCAAGAAGTCTAAACTCACTACAAGCCAATATTAAAACTATGACATTTCAGTAGAGTCAAATATGCTAATTATCCTTTTAGGTTGTAATTTGGCTTACACGTAACTGTTCATGCTGAATACCTCAAGAAAAAAAAAAAAAAAGATTCACGTTGGTAGTTCCTCTAGGTTCGGTTCAATTAGCTGCACTTATGATACTACCAACACTCCCCACCCCACAGAGTCCTATCTACCCTGTGACAAAGCTTCTTCTCCGTACCGATCAAGCACTTCCCGCTGTCCCCTGGATTCCCACTCTGTCTTTACCACAGCTCATCCTCTATTCAGCTACTGCCTCACAGGCTCCAGTCCTTTCAGTGATTCTTTTTTTTTTTACCAGCTTCTTCCTCAGCTGTCTCTGAACAAATTCATCCTAGTGCTTCATTCCTTTCACTGTCTTTTATCCTCTTGATATTCTTACATAAATTCTAGCAGAATCTCTCTGCAAGCATCCAGATTTCAGTCCCAGTGGGAGATACAAAAAGAATTGGAGGTGTTCAAGGCCAGGTTGGATGAGGCTCCTTGCAATTTGCTCTAGTCCTTTGATCTAGCAGTTGGCAGCCCTGCCTGTGGCAGGGGGGCTGCAACTTGACCATCTTGGGTTGTCCCTTTCTACACAAACCATTCTATGATTCTATTGATCATCTTCGCTGCTCCAAACCAAACCTGAACTTGCAAAGTCAGCCACCCAGACTTTGGAGAGCCCACAGTCCCACAACAAAGCCAGATGTGTGCAAAATGTATGTAAGAATACCGTCACCAACCTCTAATGGTTGAGTTGAATTCCGTTGTGAAAGAAATATGCAAAGCAGGCCTGTAAGTAAAACAAAAGTATTTCGTTCAAGTGACCCTGAGTTAGGACAAGATGTTACACTACAACTCCAGTTCTGCAGTTGCGGGATTTTTTTTTTATTTTTTCACAGCTGACTTTAAGAAGAAACATTTGTTAGCTAAAAAGGGCTTTGGGTGGCTTCTTTCGTTCATTTTAACTCAAGCCAATTAGTCTGTACACTTGAATATCTCTAAAAAGGAAAACTTAATACACAAAATATGAGGAAATACATTATTTTTTCCTTTGCAAACATGAAAGACTCTGAGAAAATATCTAACTGCATGTGAAAACTCAAAGAGCAAACGGAACTAATAAATCATAGGCAGAGCTTCCCCAGTTCTGTAGCACCTCCTTAAGAGGATGAAACAACCCACTTTTTTTAATTGGCTGTTCCTTGTTACCTTTTATACAGTGTTGCTTTCCCTGTGAGATTTAAGTGATAAGTAACTGGAAATTAGGAAGAGAATTAGTCCATTATTCTGTAGCAATGACACAATGATTAATTATATTAGTTTACTGCCCCTTCTGCTTTAAAACCCTGCAGTCATAAAATGAGTTTTGTTCAATATTCCAGAAGGGATATGAGAATTAAATTTATACAATTTAACAAATTCCTGCAGGAAAGCCATTCTCATCTAAGATAGTCGATGGATGAATCTTCTAATTTGCAATAATATGCAGATGGCATACCCCTTACTGAGCAACGCACAGATAAGGAAGCCTCCCAAATGAATCAGAAAAAGACTGTGAAGAGACTTGGGTGGAAATAGATCTGGCAAAGTCTGAGTTTGTGAGTCCTCCTGGAAAGCAGTTAAAAGCTTTTTACTCTAATTCTATCTATGCCTAATAATTACACTTTCTTTTACCTACTTCTTTGTAAACCACAAAATATGCTGAACACCCCTTGCGTCTCCTAAGCCCGAATGAACATGCAATACACCAATGTCTTCTAGGAGCTAAGGGTGGCAGATGGAAGTTTAGAATCACTGCTGCACCAAACGCAAATCTACAGATCTTCCTTGTTTCTGTTAAATAACAAATTTTAAGTGAAGGATCTGCTTTTGGAAGAACAACATTTCTGCCACGTTTCCAATGTTGGAAGAAAGCCAGACGCAGCCTACCCTGCTCACTGTTTGCCTTTTGCATGCCATTATTACAAAAATAAATTTGTTTTTCATTAAATTATTTTTTAACAGAGTTGTTTGTGTAAGGATAATATCAACGTTCTGAGAAATTACATCCCTATCTTAACCACAAAGCAGCTATAGGGACAGAAGCAAAATACTGCATCTAACCCCTGTTCCTTAGTCTTGACTAGAAGTCTATTTCTTGGTCTTCTTTTCATTTATATTTTTCTTTTTACAGTATCAAAACAAATTTATTGCAAAGCATTACTTCTGTGTTTATATGAATAATATAAAGCAAAACTTCTCTGTAAAGAATGCTTTATAGGATTAGGATCTAAACAATTATGAGGTAGATATGCTCAAAGAATTAGAACGTTTGTACTGAGATATAATCAGGATATGATTAGATTATTGGGAGAGACGGAAATAAAGTAGCAGTAAAGCTGAAGGACATATTTATGGCTTGATTTAATCAAATGGCATTTAATATCACCAATACACTGCATTTCAGTAAAGTAACTCTTAAACGACCTTCCCTCTAATCTCTGGATAAACGGGAGTGCTATGGGCAAACAGTGAAAGATGTCACTGCCTGTTACCTAAGAATACTTTTAATATCAAAATTAAACCCTGTACTTTCTGGCAAATTCAGTTCATAATGAAAACAGACACGTGGTTAAATATGGAAGGATACCAGCCTCTGTCTGCTAAATCAGAAAAATCTAGATTGCAAAAATCTACTCATTTTACGATAAATTAACTTTGTAACGTTCAACTCATTTAAAATAAGCTGTGTTACGCCTACAAACAGCATTTGACACATAAACAAACACTGCATTGTGCAGAACTCCTGCATGATGGCTAAATGTAACTGGATGAGCACGGGGAAAGCATCCTCCTTTCTAGTCTACTGTTGTACTGATCCCTTCTGCATCTCCGATATGCTATGAACAGCCACACTTACCGACTGCAGTCAGCTGGGGTTCCATTTAAATGGTGGTCATTGTACTTTCAGGATGTTCTTTGGTAGCTGTGTGCTAACTCTGAGAGTGAATCCAGGCCCACAATTTTAGATTCATAAATTCTGGTCTGTTCGTGAAACTCTGGAAGAAGTTGAATGATACTTGCCCATTGCAAGTAGCTTCATCTCTGGCATCACGTTAATTCAGACCCAAAGAGGTTTATCTTATGAAAAGTACAACATTCTTAAATATTGGTATTCCTAAGTACTGTTCTTGAATGTTAACATTTGCCAAGAACACCACTTTTAATTGTATTTCAACCAGCTACACTTGTTTTCCCCATTTCTCACCACTGGAAAGCCAGCAGGTGCACAGCATCATAGCAACACCTATGCCTGCAGGTAGCTCTCAGCTCAGGAGACAGCACCTTTGGGGATTAGAGCATTAAAGGCTATGTTCAAGCAGTAACTACTTGTTGTTTCTTTCTTCTCTGAGTTTTCCAATAATACTATCATGGGTACAAACATCTGGAGTACCTGACTGAAATGTGTTTGATTTTCCAGTAAAACCCAAAGGCGAAAGGCTTAAAATGTTCTACACAACTGTTGCTATCACCACATCAAGGCCTCTGAAATCAGTATGATTCAAATAGGCTGCATTGCAAAGGTTTAATGTCACACCCCAGATATCCTCCCTTTTGGAAACTGGGCTTTTAAGGATTGAAGTAATAGCTGAATCGTTTATACTGCCTAAATTAGTTTGAATTTCTCGTGTGCCAGCATAGTCATCATTATTTTTCCCTGAAAAAAGGTTTTTCTGTGCCTAGACATCAAGAGATGGGTGTTTGTCAGACAGCCATGAAATAATCTGAAAGCAAGTGAGATTAGCTCCTGTCATAACTTCAGGAAAACCATTTGGGTACAATTTCAGGACCTTCTCACTAAAATTGGAGCACTCGTGCTACCCTTCTTTTAGGGTGCTGAACTTCCCCTTGCTTGGAGTATATAAGTATGCTTATATTCCTAAACATTTTCCACGCCTATGAGTTTGGGAAGAGCCCAGTTACCTAACCCATCTCACTCATCCTTTCAAGCAGCCCATCCAGATGACTTCAGGTTTCAGTCTGAGAAAAGAACGGATCACAGCAAGCAGGACCTGAGGTGACAGCGACTTCGATACGTCACGGCAGTCTTCTTCCAGCAGAAGAGGTCACACGTAATGTGTCAGCTACGAAAGAAAGATTTCATGTTTCACCCCTGTAGCTTGTGAATCAAGAGCAACTCTGACCCCTCTGAGATATCTGCATCGCAGATTTATGTTCTGACACTCATCTGCCAAATAAGTGCATTATTTCAGGCATGCTCACTATTCCTAGGAAAGCAGGTGAACAGCAGCTCCTGCAGCCACCCAGAGTATGGGCAGGACACTCTGCACAGGATGGGTGAGAAAAACACATAACCTAATCTTACGGCAGGTCTGCTTTCAAGGCAGTTTGCCCAATTGTCCCCAACTAGCTGTTTGACTGGCCAACTGCCTTTTTGGGTCAATTAGAGGTGGATTGCTCTTCTGAAGTAATTGCACGCTTACAATGTGCAGACTCTTTTTATAACCTGTGGTAATCCCTCTATTCAGATCAGAGAGGTTTTAATATAACCTTTTCCAGCTGTTCTGGTGGTTGCTCCCAACCTGCCTGTGCCACAATTTATCTCCATTGTGTCGGGGTTGAGCTGACCTGCCTTGTTCACGTACAGGTCCATCATTTGTTTGTTCCATTTGACAGCCTGTCTCTGTGTTTCTTCTATTGAAAAGTGCAAGTTGAAATTGCCTATGTACCTTGCCAGGAAACTTAAGATCAGCAGAAGCAAGTAGTCCTGTCAAATAAGGGCATCATATGAGAGTAAGCATTCAATATTAGACCAACCCGACAATAGTGAAGCTAAAAGACAAAACACATCAAAGCCTCACACAGAAAATGACGCCTTCTCATGCTGCATTTCATCTTTTTAGTTCAAAATGTTAAGCACAAGAGCGACATGTTTCACTGCCCACTGTGAAAGCTGCTGTGCTCATCTCAGTCAGAACAATACAGTCTTGACCTTCATGCCATAATAGTAAGCTAAAGTTCTTGAAAAGGGGCATTGTTTCAAAAGCAAGCTGTTTTTACAAGGGTGAGAAATGCTTATTAAGGACTGGGTTGAAACCCCTGAGGTCAGATTATGTTTGACATGTGACATCCAAACTTCTTTATCTGAAAGGGGAATTCAGAAAGCTCTCACTCTATGCTACTCAGCTGCACTTTGAACAGATCCAGTGCAAGTCTGTATTAGAGGGAAGTCCATGGGAATGCTTTAAGTATGGCTTTAGATATCCTTTCTATTTATCTAAATATTTATCTTGTGGTACCTGCTTCTCACCTTAGGGCCTACAGAAAGCTATTTTTTGCCTTGAATAGGTATGGCATTGCATACACAGTAGATAAGGCACCACCACAACCATTAGCAGCACCAGAGGAAACAATTATAAAAGATGAGAACTGTTGCAGTCCATCATACAGTCTCACTTCACTAATATGAAGCCAAATATAAGGTGCACAGGAATTTTTGCACCCTTCACAGCACAGAGCATAACCATAAACTTATAAAGTGCCAGTACCTCTAACTAATTGCCACAACAGTGACAGTATGACAGGAACAGCTGCACTGTCACTGCCATGGGTGAGATTCTGGAAGCATCATTTGGACAGAGGAACGTAGCAGTAAGAGACAACCTAAAATTTCATACAACCTGACCTCTTGGATCTTGTGAAATGCTCCACATTTATTACTTTCTGCACACAGATTCCTTCACAGAGGAGGGGAATGGTGTGTGACAGAGGGCAAATATTAGCAGCGCATGAAAAAGAAAAAAAAATTGACCTGCATCTTCAACACTGATTTTGCTGCCTCTGTAGTAATTGGGATCCTTGAGCTCCATCTGCTGGCACATGCAGCCTGCAGCAGCTTGCCAGGATCCTCCAGGTATGCAGAACAACCAGGGGCAACTGCAGGTGGAATTGCAAGTTGACTGTGACCTTTCCTGGGGAGCTGCTGCAAATTCAAGAGATCCCAAGTCCCAACACAGCAAATCCCATCTGTCTGTGCAATGAGAAAGGTGCACAGACATGTGATACGTACTTGAAAAATAAGCACAGGTACAGGACAGACAGACAGTTAGCTTCATTTGGCTGCTGGAAGTCTGAACTACCTTCAAAAGCATTCAAAAACTTGCATAACAGACATAACAGTAACTTACAGGCGGTACCATTGGTGAGGACATTTCAGAAGGCAGGAGGAGCTTCAATTCACGCTCTGTGGTCATGCCCAGATTGTCAAATTCTCGCAAGCTGCCCCTTTTAGAAGTGTGCAGTGCCATATATCCTAATACAGCCAACCTGAAAATGGGTATCAACAAGTGCTAAAAACAAAGAACACACCAATGCACCAGTAAACAAGCTCCCTTGGTCCAATTCTTTTTCACATGGGGTCTCAAATCAGTTCTGTTTTTGGCTACAGACATCAGAGTCAGTTCTTCCCTCCTGCCACATGGGCAGAATGGCTTTTCCAAGTCCTTCTCTGAAGTATTCACTCAGTTACCCTAGATGAGAACCTGGCTCAATAATCACAGAACAGGTCACAAATGGTAAGGCCAATTTGTGCAACTTCTCCATGCATTTTACAGACATTTGCAATGCTGCTTTCATAGCCTACAGCTTTGATGCAACTCTGTGCACTTTTAAGAAATATTGCATGTTTTTTTATCATTAATGTCTATTTATATAGCCATAGCTTCACTAACAGTTGCATTCTATCTTCTCTTTCTGTCTTGGTGCATAAAGGTTTTGGAAAACTCCATCATGCTTTGACACTATATACAAATAAAGGTTATTTGACAAACACTTTCAGGTTTGCTCTCTCATCTATTCAAATTGAAGCATTATCTTTTTTTCAGGAAAGAAAACCAGGGGAAAAAATTATTTTCCCTCTTTCCCCATAATACCAGATTGAGAGAGAACTATCAAAAGATATAGAAGCACTAACTGTTTCCTACAGGATACTTAAGGCGAAACAGATGGCTGTTATTATGGCTTTATGGAGGTCTTACCTAAAGTGCTTATACTCATCTGCCACGTTACAGTTTGATTCCCTGTTATAAATACATATATTTATCTTTGTAAAGGACCGTAAAGGACTGATTTTAAGCTAGAGTAGACCATAAAGCTAGGTAGCTACTTCACTGGGAAAGAAACCACATCAGAACCAGAACGCACAATGATGCTGGAACTTCTGGGAGCTGAAGTGCCTGTCACACTTACAGCAGCTAAAATCACGCAGCAACTCAGCAGAGGGAGCTAAGAGCCTTGCTTTAGGGGTACCAACTCTGCCAGCCCAGCAGCTTGCCCACCCAAGCTGCGCATTTCTCTACCACAGGGGATCCAAAGGGAAAACCTGAGCCCCAGCTCAGCAGTCATTTCCTCCTGCCATCCATCTGTTCCTTTGTTTCCCGTCCTTCGTAATGCTGAGTTGGAAAGCTAAACTGCGTGACCTCAGTTAAATCAATCAGCTTTCAATGCACTTACCCAGGTACTCTTGGGGGAACAATTTGATCAGCCAATCATTTAATTACCGGCCACTGAATTAATAATGCAGGAGAACTTAACTCAAAATGAGAAGGATGAACGGGTGGAAAGAGGTGATGCAATCAACATAAAATTATTTGTAAAGCAGACGTGTTATTTGGAAGCAGTAAAATGCCATACATGCAGAATGATTTGTAGATATCTTCCCCATCTCTAGCAGAGAGCTAAAGCTCTGTTGCTGTGATGCAACACAGCACAGCACTACCAGGCTGGGAAGAGCTACAGATATGATGCAAGAACTACAAACAATTAGTGAAACTGCCACATCAAGAGATCTCCACTGTGATTTCCTTGCCCAGCAGACTCTTACCAGTCAGCAAATGCAGAGGTTTTTGACATATATATATGATCAGAAGAGAAAGATGAAGGTGTTCATTTCTCTCAAATAGTAGGGAAAATTACTTCTGGGAAGCCTTTATGAACTTTGTTCCCTGGAGATAATCCATCCTTTCTGTAATAACTTAGAGATAACCTCACTTAGCCAGTGATGGTAGTTAAGCATCCACGTTGTCCAGGCCAGCACCACTGTTTGCATGCTGTAAGACAACAGGAGGTGTCCACTGGGGAACTGTGCACTGCCCCATTCCCTTCCCAGGGTAAAACTTCCTGAACATGTTATTTTTCATTGCTGACATATTCATAAGCACATCAGACATGAATAGGAGCTGTCTTACCAATGTTTCCAAAGCCCTCAGAGAACACAGGGAAGATGAAACAGAGGAGTGTCCAGCATCCACTTATTGCACTGATTTTTTTAAATGTTATTAAATGTCATAAGCCAAAGCCCAGCTATATGTGCTAATATATTGCACTGCAGGTGCCTGAGGTACTTACAGTTGTATGTGATTACGTGCAATGCAGAGTTTGAGTGGGAAGTCAGGATGAATTCTGAATTGAATTTCATTTCATCTAAGCTCTATATTGTTTGGGGCTGTTTTGTTTTTTGAGGTTTATTTGTTTGTTTTTCGTTTTGTTTTGTTTTAGTACAGTAGAATAAAATATCCTGTAGGGTATTGCTTAAATTCTGTCATTTATAGAATGATTTAGATGTCAGGGGGGATGTTAGGGGGAGAGAGTGGTGAGGTGCTGGAACAGGCTATAGATGCTCTGTCCCTAGAGGTGTTTAAGGCCAGGTTGGGCAATCTGAGCTAGTACTTCATCTAGCAGTAGGTAGCCCTGCCTGTGTTAAGAGGATGGAGCTTGATGATCCTTGAGGTCCCTTCCAACCCAAGCCATTCTGTGATTCTATGAACACTTCTGCATTATAGCTATCCACCTCTTTATCTTTCCTAATACAACGCAGTTTATGATGAAAGTTTTATTTTCAGTATCTAAAGATAGCACTCCTGATAGCTTTCTCCTGATAGTTCTACAGTGACATTTTCTTGATCCCATACAAAACCACGTTAGGCTCTGTGAGTTTCAGGCACAAAAGTAATTCAGTGCCTGAAATGCTGTTAGAAAGCTGTAGCTGTCCTCTCTGCCAGGAGAGGAGTTCAGCACAGTGCAGGCAGTGACCACAACAGGTCTATCTGTAGGAGCAAACCTCCCCCTGTCTCAGGGGTACGGTGCAAACATTAGGCCTGGTTTGAATATTTTACCCTGTTTTTGCTGTAATCTTCCTAAAACGGGTCTCAAAAATTCCCAATTCACCCCATATCTGCACCACATGAATAATCCTAGGAATTTTGCTGTAAAACAAAGAAATAATGAGCAGTATTGAGTTCATAAGAGGTGCAGGAACAACTCCTGCTCTTATTAACTTCACCAAAAGGAAGAGCAGGCTGATAGGTAAACAAAGTAAAATATTCAAGCATACTTCATTTGCTGTCCAATGTCAGTACATCAAAATGGGTACTTTTTAAAATCTAAAGTAAATATATGAGAAACATTGTCAGTGAGTGATTAGAGCATGGCAAGCAGTGTTAACCACATGACATCAGGTAAGGGAGCATTAGAATACAGTACAGATATATCATCTTAGCACAGAACATCTAAGAACTTAGCATCTAAGAACTTAGCATCTATGTTATGCCTAAATACCAAAGTGACATCTCTATCATCTGCAATGGAAACCTGAATTCTGTCACTGATGATCACAGCAAATGCACCAAGTGCTGCCTCAGCATCAGACTGCCTCTGGAACACCTCAGTACAGACATGATTGTCTGAGACATTACAGCCAGGATCCGGGCTAGCATCTTGCAGACCACCAATCTGCAGCACAACCAAAAACCAGCACTGTTGCTTCCATGGAACCATTAACCAGTTTGAATGCTCTCTAAGAACAGTTACACACTCCCTGACCTTCAGACACGACCCACTCAATTTGCTCTGGGAAAAAAACACTTGCGTGTCTTGTCTTCTTAATCTAAAAAGGGCTTTCCTACAGCAAATATATATCATGAGATAGAATTTACAAGGAAGCATGTTACATCCTAGCAGGAAGAAGTTACTAGAAAAATGCCTCTCAAAAACCTCATTTTCAGAAACCAGGAACCCAAACGGAGCAAGTGGAGCCAGTTGTTACACAACAAATTTCAACACTGTAATCTCCATTCTAAGTATTCCCACTACAGCAAACACTGCTCACAACAAACCCATTCAAATACCATGTTCCTATGTATCACAGTATAAACCTTATCCATTCTACAGAGTGCTCTCATGAAAACACACTGAAGTGTGCACTTTGAAGTGGACTTTCTAAACATTTATTAGATGGGAACAGACAGTGGGGCAACGTTTCTCAAAAGCAATCAATCCATCTTTCATTTCTTGCTCCCAAAATACAACATAGCTGCAAAAGATATGCATCCTCCTCAGCCCACACTACAGCCATTTTTTCTCATATTTCCTCAGCCTACTTTTGTTTTTCCTCTCAGTGATAACTAATTAAGATCAGAGAAAAATCAACTGGCATCTAGTTTTGAAGTCTATTGCCTGTATTTCACATTTAAAAGAACTGCACACCCCAGAATGTCTACTTCTTCCCATCTATACAAACATTAAAAGTTGCCTATGCCTTAATTACATCTTAATTGTCTTCAGAGCAGCACAGATGTGACCCATGCAAAGGAAGAGGGATTCCTCCCCCCTCAAACCAGTAGGCCTTCCGGACAGGAAGTTGTTGCCAGTGGTTTTATATTCCCATAAACCAAACAAAGAGGAACCAATCAGGAAAACACTTGCATTGTCTGACTGATGTTTTTGCCAATGGAATATTCTTGTTAATTTTTATTATTATTATTATTATTTCTTCTGATCAAGTACACTCAAAAAGGAAGATCCTTTCCTTTCACACCTTATCACGTACCACTGCATAATTGGGTTTCAGTAAACTCCCCGTGAATTTATAGGCCCTGGTTGTATGGTGCTTAGCAGAAGAAACATATCAAGCCAGCAATCCTAGGGCAACTTCTGGAAAGGATAATGTTATGCTTACAACACGCAATGCTTTCTGAAGCTGCTCACCCACAGATTTGGGCATGAAAGTACGTGAAGTCATGCTTACAGATTCAGTTTTTGTTTTCCTTTCCAGCATGATTTGTAGACCATAAATACTTTTTGAAACTGTTGCTATGCCTGAAAGAAGTAATCCCAAGAAAAACAAGTCAGGCGTAAGAGTGCTCAGGCCATAGTGCCCTGCCAGAACTTATCCTGACCAATATCTCATATATGATGACAAACTAGTGCACTTCTATTTTTAATCAAGGGAAAATATATCTTGGATACATTTGATTAGAACAGGCATTTTCCAAAACTAATGATACAGCTTACAATTCGACAGTCTTTATGAAATAGAAGTAGGTTCTTGTTCATTCAACTCTTCCAGGAAAAAAAAAAAAAGGGATGAGTCTTTCCTATTCCCACCTTTGCCACCAGCTGAAAGCTATACAGCGTATCATTCTTCTGCCACTAATACTAAGAGATCAGTCTTTAGCAGCAGAATTAATTCCCAGCTGAGAAAAGGAGACACAGATAAGGGTGATTAATTCAGTTGTGCCAAGATAGTTACTGCTTTGAGAACACGGATTTGACAGAAAGCAAGCACACAAGAATTCACACTTTGATCTCACAGTTTTCCAGTCAGCTTATAATATCCAGAACTTTATTTTTTCAAAGAAAAGAAAACATCAGGTTAATGGCAAACAGTAAGTCACAGACAGCAGAACATTCACATCTTACTGTTTCATATATAAACCTTTACTTTAAAGTGTTATCTAAAATAACATAATGGTTACCAGACCAAATAGCCCATTATAACCTATGCTGAAAATATCATCTTTATTTACAGGACACTAATTACAATGGATTCTAATTGGGTATGAGATCTGCAACAAGCTATTTCTCTCTCAGAGCCAAAGCACAGCCCAGCCTTAAGCTGCTAGGCAGAGCTCTATAGAGGGAGATGCCCCTCACATACGTGGGGAGAAAGCATTGGCAAGTGAATATCTGGCTCATCTGCTCCTGGAAGAGGTGGAAAGTAGCTTGCATACCATTACTCTGATCAGGCACCATGTTTTGTTACCTATTCCGCACCTTAGGCTTTACAAATTACATTCTATCCTTTGCTCCAGTAAACTCTTAAGTTCTCTTTCAGCCCTTGGAGTTGTTCTGCCAATACGATGCAGAATTTAGGACAACAAAAGCTTAGGCATCCTTTCATCCTGTATGAACTTCTACACATATACATTATCATCATCTTCTAGCACTGCTAATCATCACATCTACAAGAAATAAACAGGAATAAGAGAAAATTGGGGTACATGATGTTATTTTACAGGCACTTCTATAACCACGTAAATTGTTCCACTGTGAACTTACTAAAGTGATCTGCTTTAAAGAAAAACATCTGGCCTGGGTTGTGCAGTAATGCTGCCTTTGAGGATCCCAAAAATTCTGCTCTGCCTTACAGAGCATGAATTAAATACCAGGAGAACCATTCCTTGCAAACCGAGCATCCAGCATGCACTCAGCAGCAGCTCGCACGGAGCTGTGTCACATAATGCAGTAGCTCTTTAGTCATTTAATGAGAATGCTTCAAAAGAAACAGCTAATCAGATAATCACATTAGACTGTATCCCACAGGCCTCGAGCAGTCAAGCTCCCAGAAACATCATTGAATAAGACAACAGGATTATGTCTTATGACCACACATTGTATTTATCACAAAGCACGGCCGATATTCACACTGTCATTATAAGATTATTACATGGTTACCCGTGTTCTATAAAATAGAGATGTCATGTTGAACAGATTACGAAGTGGTACTGCAATTTTAAATATTCTTAGCGTGTTACTTTTATTATTAATCATTATCTATCACCAAAACATCAGTACTTCTGTGTAAACATTGCGAAATGTACACGTGATTTAACAGATGAAATATGGACAGAATCAAACACTCCCGATCTGTTATCTATCCACAAGATCTACAAATAAGGCATATGGTCAGCAGAGTAGGAGAAGATAAACTAACAGCCCGAGTGCTTTGCTTTCCTCCCACACACCTTAACTCTGTCAGTTATTCTGCTGGATTCCTCTTAGCAAATCAGGTATCTTCAGGAGGTCACACCTGAGGAAGGCTGTTAGCAGTCTGAAACGTCATTCTTTTAGTTTTGTCGCTTTCCTGTGCACAAAGGAAACAAACAGTGAATAGATAGAGGGCTTAGTCTTTAAAAAAAATCAAAAACTTGAGTTTTCTGCTAGGAAGATAACTGCATGGCCTGAGAGACTTCACTTGTTCGCTCTCACGCTCTTACACACAACTGACACTTTATCCCACCGAGAGGATCTTGACATAAAACTGCAGAACTGATCACATCTCTGTGACAGAAGCTTGACAGTTTTCCCACACAGCACTGTCAAAACTTCCCATCAGTAGCTGCAAACAGAATTAGCAGGGTGGCCACTTAGCAACCAAATGCTTTTGTTTTTGCAATCTTACAGCATGGCGTCGCCTCTTTTTAGGTTGAACCCACTCCTGTTCGTGTGATGGCCAGTGAAAATCCTGGGGGGGCATTTTGCTGTTCTGGTTCTCCAGCTCTTCACAGTCACTGTCATCTTGTTGCACTGAGGGGAAGTGCCTATCCGGATAAATCTCTTTCAGTTTGCCCTCAAAGAATACATCTAGACATCGTCCAGCCTCAGCAACCTCTGAATCCGGCTGTAAGAGAATAAATAACCATTCAGTCTTACTGCACACAGAAACCATCAAGGATGAAATAAACGCTCGCCTTTTCTTAATGTCTTGTCTTGGTTCTCTCTGCTTTGTCTCCATTAGTCTCCTGCACTCTTTCTACAGGCCATTAGTCCCTCTGCATTTACAAAGTAAGTAAAAACCAGATGCTGCTATTAAGGGAGATGATTCTGCACCTCTAAGGAAACAGATGTGCAGTGGACTAGAAAGAATAGCATTTGCCATCACTTATGAATTTCTATGCACCTGAATTTTCCTAGCTATTCTGCTGGATACAGATGGTTTCTCACAGTAAACTCAGCGCCACTCTAGAAAGCTGTCAGCTAAAATATCCTCTTCAATTTTAAACCCATATGCATCTCCAGCTCTCAGATGCACGTTATCTCCATTTCTGTCATCAAAAAAAAAAAAAAGTGTACTTTCCAAGGAGTAAAATTGATTAATCCTCTTGCTTATCACAACCCTATACCCAATGTCAATGGAACCAATAGTGCTACGCCATTGTGACAGCTTTAAAGTGCAACACTCCATGTTGTATTCCCTCACCCATGTATATTAGAAACCTACATAATTGAACTTTGCACAGTTCCAAAACATGAGACGCACGTCAGTCACAAGTTCCTCAGGTGCAGAATAGTGGAACTTATCCTTTTTTTGCAGCTTTTTTCGTATGATTGACAAATCCATTGGCCTTTTGATGATCTGATAATAATGTCTAGCCTGCAATAAGAATAAAATACAGGTTTGTTACCTTTTTAATTAAAACATTTTCTCTCCAGCAACTTCTATCCAAGCTTGGATTGAAGTCACTGCAAAGGATTCCTTGCAGCAAAAAGAGAGCTCTGGTCTCTACATTGCACACCCTCTTCCTGTGCACCTTTAGGTTTGATTAAATGATGCTTGCTTGCAAGATTGGTCTTGAAAATAACACACTTCAATGACTACTGTGCTATTTGCACTTCCTAAAGTTTATCCCCAGATAGAAATGTCATCATTTAACCATAATCAATAATATATGTAACACTGATAATTGGCTGCCATTTCCCCCAGGCCTTCATAAAAATAACGTGCTGAGGTTCTGGAAGCTGATACTGTGGGAACCAGTCTGCCAAGAATGACTGAAAATATACCACTAGGTGCTCTTCTTAAAGGTCAACAAAAGTCTTTTTCAATGGCACCAACTACGAGGATTTCTCCCTCCATAAATCTTTCTGAATCAAAACTTACTTGTTACATAACGTTACGTAATTCTATTAGATCAGTGCAAGATTTATTAGGTGGAATGGTTTTTATCTTGTTATTTGCACAGTTCCTTCATGTTTACCTACTCTTTTTCTCTTATTTTGCTCCTCTAACTTGTTCCACTTTCAGTTTCACTGTTAAAATTGCATGAATCTAATTCTTGCAATTCTTTGAATTGTCTAATTCATGACGTGTGCCAGAATAATCTTTGGCTTCCCTCTGACATAGAGGTGCTCAGTACTTACCAGGGGGCTGACTGGTTCATGGAATGGGAGGCTCATACTGCTGCAGAACAGGGAAAGCACCAGCTTTTCACACTTCTGTAGAAGCCAAATTTGAAATATATTTTAATTCAAAACAAATGAGTTTCGTCCTTGTTCTTAGTTAATCCAACTAACAACAAGGGGAGTTTTTACATAATCTTTACACTTTTGATGCAAAATGGCATGCTTCATTCTAACCTGGGGGATGTTATGCGCTGTTGCCATTTATAGTTTAGAAAGTGAGAATGGTAAAAGAAATGGAAAAAAAAAAAAAAAAAAAGAAAAGCTTTATGTAACATATTTTGTACGCACATGTCCTTCCTGGAAACTCTTGGGAATTCCTCACTAACACAGTTTCTAACCAACTCCATTTTCTAAAAAGATCTTCACAAATCAACACCCAGACCACAACTATTTCTGGTCAGTTGTACCCATTGCATTGCAAACAGGAATCACATAAACGTTCAGAAGTCACATCCAGCTCTTTATGTAGCTCAGGTCTGGAATGATCACAGATGAAATTGTGTGGTGCTGTGGCTCATAGGCCTTGCTGCAGTGCTCTCAGAATCATTGCTGATGCCCTTAAGTACAGTGCCTAATCCTAGGTTTCATTTGTGCAGTGCCAGCTCAGCAACTGCACTCAGCAGTGTGAAATCAGTATCTCTGTCCAGCTGTCACTAATATACACAGGACATCTGTTTGGAGCTTTAGCTTCCTAGCATCAAACAGACTTTAAAAAACGGTAGTTTTAGTAAGAGATTTGGAAGAGAAAACTGGTAATGAAGATACAAAAGGATAAAATTTCCCCTGTGCTGGTTTAGCAGTGCCTAGATGTCATCCTAAAGGCGATTAATGTTCAGTATGAAGTCAATAAGTTGACTGTGATTCAGTGAGAGTCAGAAAGTGCCCGCATCAGAAAATGTCCTTGCAATTGGCCTAAGCAGATGTCTGAGAGCATGCCAAGTCTTGAAAGAAAAAGATTTGGTGGCACAGTGCCAGGCACAGTTGACACAGAGAAGCATGCTCTGCCACCGAATGTGACTTCCTCGTTCATTTTTCTATTGCAGAACATTCATTTTGAATTAAACAACAATTTTCTAGAAAGAACAGAACGATATAAGTGAATATTAACAATTCTTCTGTTGTATTTTCTATCCTCAGAAACAGTCTAGGAGCAACTAACTCAAAACAGTCGACTTTCCAATGAAGAGACAAAGTCTCGAGCTGAGATCATATGTCCTTTCCTATATAGTAACAGGATGTAGTTATTCCCACCTTCTGATCATAGTCATCAAGGCCGTATTGTGCATGATAACTATGAGCATAGCGCGTGTTTTCACAGTCGTATTCTACCTCTGGTTTCATTGGATTACGGCAAAGTGTACACACCCATTCTCCCCTGCAAAATAAGAAACCAAGAATCTCTGTAACAACTGGTCGGCCACTTTGTCAAACAACAAACACCAGAAATCACTATATTTTAAATTCTCATTTTTAACACATATTACAACTGCAGATAACCTTAAATCTCAAGCCCGTTCTATTAGATGCTCTTGAAGGTACTGGAATACAACTCAAAATGCAGTCATTTCAGATTTTACTTATTGCACTGCTTTTGTTACAGACAAAAAAAAAAAAAATAGGTAGCGTTTGAAATCATATAACCAAAATATGTGTAGCTGCATTCATCAAATTGCTGTTGAAAACAAATAAAATAAAGAAATTAACAGCCAGCAATGTGAAAAAACAGCCAACAATAGGAACATAAGACAAAACTTGATCCATTAGACAATAAATATCAAGGAAGTAAACAAGGAATATCAAGGAAAATAGCATTATCACAAAAGTTAGTGTGCACAAGCATGTGGGGTCCCCAAACAAGTAGACATAATTATAGACATAATTCTGCATGAGCCTGAGCACTGTTCCTAGTAGGTCTATTTTCAGAAACCCCTTGAAGAATGTCATGAGGAGAGTGCCAGACTTCCGCAACATCAGGACCAGACGTATGTCTATTACAGAACTGTGAATACAGAAGTTTAGTTAGCAAGAGTAATATATTTCATTAGAAATTAAAATTTGCCTCGGAAGCTTATTTTACAAGGAAAACCTTTTTTTCACAGTGCTTTAAAATGAGAGGTTAGTGATGACTCAGCTCTTACAGAAAAGAGGGAAAAGCCAAGACATGGAACTTACTACTTTTTGAACCGATAGGACGAACTACAGCCTCCAAAGTAATATCCCACAAGGTATTTGCACAGCAGAGACTGTTATTTGGCCTTAGCACAAACAAAGTAGTCTTTGGACCCACCTAGAAATGATTTGTAGCTGACTTCAGAATGACACAACACCAGTACCGCATATTACTTCTGAAGTTTGGTATGTAGACGTGTAACAAAGTCTGTATCATTGTCACATACAATTCATCTACGTGAAGTCACTAAGGACTAAAAGTCTTTGGAAATCTATGCTCTAAATAAACACTGCCAAAATATCCATTAATCCTAAATTTCCCCTAAGCCTGGCTGGAAAACTGAACAAGAAGGAGGTCAATGATTGCCTTTGCTCACGCAAGGAAGAGCTGACATCTACACAACAGATGTTGCATGAAAGTTAGAATCTTATTTTTCTCCAGTAAGACATAACAATGTTTTTAAAGCTCTAGGTGTCTGCCATCTCCTTCATTGTAGTGGCCAGCTAACTTTATAGAAGGCACACATGGCTTGGAATAGTTGTTAATATTTCATCTAGTTCTTAGTAAGACAATTCTTCCCATTGTAAGAAAATAATTTAAAAAGTAAGAAAGAGATGCAGTTACCCTCCTGTTAGGTTGACACATACGTCCCTATACGTAACAAGGTTACATTCTACCCCAAGGAAATAACCAGAAAGAGAGCAAAACACCACATATACTCACACTGGAAAGCTGAGCAGGGCTGGAACATGGCAGGAGAGATGGAAGACCTTGGGGCAATGATCACAGCACAGCAGTTCTCCTCCATTAAGACACACAGCACAGAAATCTTCATTCTCAATTGTATTGACTTCCTGAGTAACTGGAGATTTCTTCATGATGGAGGTACCATTGATGAGCTTCTGATCGACAGATGGAATATCTGCAGGAGGAGGTTTTATTTGTCCTGCAGCCTGGGTTAGGAGAAATTTTCTGTCATCTGTATTCTCCTCTTTGGATTTCAGTCCTTCTGGTGAACCACCTTTATTTATCTTGAAGAAAGAAAAATCTGGGATAACACAATCAACACTTTCACACAGAACATACAGAACAGCAGCAGCTATCTGCAGAAGAAAAAAAAAAAGAAAGTTTCTCTACATTGAACTCTTCTGCAGAGGACACTGGGGTTTGGCAGGCCAATGCTCAGCTCAGCACCGGCCACTGGTTGGCCAGGTCAAGTCATTTCCTTTACATACCATTGTGTTATAGCACAGACAGAGATGTGGAAAGAAGTTCACTTTTAAGACTTTGGGGAAGTGATAGAATATTAAGCTTTTAAAAATCTGTAACTGTTATTTCTGGAATTGGTTCCTATCACTCATGTTGTGATGCCTGAACAAGGATTCAGGCCAGTTTCAAGCTATTTATCCTATGTTTGTAATTTGACAGACAATTTAGGCTGTTAAAACACAAAAATGCTACAGCTATCTGATCTCAGAGGTGGACTTCTCAGAAATGGAAGTAACAGGAAGCTACACAGCAAACAAAAGCTGCATCCTCTTACTTCAGCCCATCACAGACGTATTAAAAATGAAATGAATCAAGAAACTTGTGTTAAGTGTATAATGACTTTCAGGAGCTCTGAATACTACAAGTCAGCAAGAAAACAGGGAGAAAGCAGGTAAAACTTCAAGCAAATCCCACTCACTTTTATAGCCATACTTGAAGACTGGGTCCCATGCTCAATTATTAGGAGAAAATTGCCCTCCTGCCCACTCTCCTGTGGCTGGAGCTTAAAAACTGGTAGCTCCCCAGATTCTGATGCACATATTTTCAGACGTTCCAGTTTCACGAAGGGGATCTTTGGCTCTCCAGGGCAAGCACTACTATTAAAATAACAAATGGTTAAATTCAATCACATTCCACAAAATTCTCCTCCCTACTCATTTTCAACATTTTTCATGTACTATTCTTCTCTTTTTCCTTCATTAACTGTGGCTCTGGTGGCTAAAAGTTGACTAAAGGGTTAACTGGTTAAAAGGATTTTTAAATGCCAGTTCTTTATGAAATCAGAGTGCAAACACTTTCATTTAATCATGTGTGCAAAAGCATCAGTACCTTCTGCTCTTTCCCCATATACACTGGCATACTACCCAAGGCATGTTTGATGCTTTTCAAATAAGAACTCAGCATAACATTCAACCTTAAGATATTAGCACAGCAGTAGACAAAAACAAAACTTATTAAAATTCTCAACGTAATATTAATCCTGTTCCCAATTTACTTTTTTTGGCTTTAAATGGGACTAAACAGTTTACAGTTGTTCAAATGAGAAATATTTTCAAATATTTATATATTCTGAAAATCACAAGAGAATAATAGGCATGCATGAACACATCACTTCTTTTAAGCTGTTGTTTTCAAGTTTAAGAAAATACTCCATAACTTTCAGAATTATTATCTATAAGGAGCCTTGCATTCTTCTTAAAACAACTTTTCCATTAGCATGAAGTAAGAGAAATTTTCTAAATACGTGAATAAAATTCCATGGCCAGTGTTGCTGTATAAAAAAAGACTGTTACCTGACATTCTGATTGCCTTTCATAACCATTTCAAAATGTTCCTTTTCACAGTTATTGGAATCTGGAACAGAAAAGAAGAAAAAATAAAATATTTATAGTATCAGAGTCAGATTTGGGTAGAACATACTTTAATATTCATGTACTTCTGACTGGTGTTTAATATGATAACATAAGTGAATTATGTGATCATTCCATCAGTATGTATATTAAATGTGTGTGCTATTTTCTATTCTGGGGAACATTCTTTGTCTTTGCCTTAACTACAACTTCTGTACTGTATACGAAGAGCCTTTCCAAAACATTTTGCTCAATTGGTTACATTCCCTTGGAATTATAGGCATACACAGCAAACATCATAAGTAATCCTCTTTGCTATACAGCACTCACTTGACAAAAGCAGACCCACAGTCTGAGGCTCAGGAAATCTTTGCAGTCTCCTGCTGCATGCTTAGAAGCTTCTGGATAATTCCAGTTACTCAAAAACAGGAATGAAATTCTGACTCTCATTTGCCTCTTGATATGATCCTTTATACCCTCCAGCATATGTAACATAAAAACATATTAATTCAAAACTATCCATTATATAAGCATGTAAATAACCACAACTCTTGACCAACACTAGACACAGGCAATGAAACAACTTCGAAGAGATGGAACAGGGGCAGGAATGGAATAGGGGCAGGGCTGAATGCTCCAACAAATGCTCTTGTGTATAGCAGTCCACTGACATCACCCATGACAAGTTTGTTACGAATTATTTTGACATGGATAATATTAACAAGAAAATAAAGCAAATATGTCTATCTGGAGACAAGTAAGTGCTACCAAAACACTCTTTTTTAAAG